>NC_082712.1:166337383-166646183 GCF_030144855.1 Hypanus sabinus | reverse complement strand
ATGCTATCTAATAGTCCTATGTGTTAAAGGTTCAGGATCTTGCTTTATTAGGTACCTCCTGTATCTGATAAAGTCGCTACTGAGTGTATGTTTGTGGTCTTCTGCTGCTGTAGCCCATCCACTTCAAGGTTCAACATGTTGTGCATTCAGGGATGATCTTCTGCACACCACTGTTGTAATGTGTGGTTATCTGAGTTACTGCCGCCTTCCTGTCAGCTTGAACCAGTCTGGCCATGCTCCTCTGACTCTCACTCATTAACAAGTTGTTTCTGCCTGCAAAACTGCTGCTCACTGGTTTTTTATGCTTGTTTTTTGCACCATTCTCTGTAAACTCTAGAGACTGGTGTGCATGAAAATCCCAAGAAGTCAGCAGTTTCTGAGATAATCAAATCACCCCTTTTAGCACCAACAATCATTCCATGGTCAAAGTCACAGATCACATGTCTTTCCCCTTCTGATGTTTGGTCTGAACAACTGAACCTCTTGATTCTCTTCTGCACTGAGTTGCTGCTTCATGATTGGTAGATTAGATTTTTGCATTAATGAGCAAGTGTACAGGTTACCCAATATTTTGGCCAATATGTCTCATGGATCATTCCTATTCTGAGAAGGAATAATGTATTACTGAAGAAGCAGAGATAGAAAGCATAGTTTAAACTTCTACCCTATGAGGAAGGTGCTTCCACTACATTGACTGAACAGTTCATACCACACCACCTATTAGGAGATGGTGATTGTTAAGTAAGTCTTGTCACTAGTTAACATCGCTTTTCTTTAGTGAGATAATGGGGCCAGCTCCTACAAATGATGCACACTGCAGTGGATTTTAAGGAGGAAATGTGGGTATCATTCCTAGGGCAATGGTGAAATAACTCTAAAATTGCAAATCCACAAAAACTGGAACTACAGCATAAAACCTCAGATGAAACAATGAAAGAGCTTGAATCTGAAGGAAATGTACATGAAATAAATTGATTGTAAATTCATCCAAAGATGCACTTGACCACTACTAAGGTATTTAAGATTAACTTATTGAGTAGTATTTCCTTCTATTTTGTTACTTTATTTATGTATATATATTTATATGTTGTTCCCAATGTTGTGTAATTTGGTTAAGTGAACTGTGTTCATAGAGTGCTAAAGATATCCATGTTTTGCTTAAGCGAGCAGTAAGTAAAAGTAAATAAATCACTTGTAGTTATATGTAAATGTGAGGTGACTGTAGATAATGGACAATTTGGACAAGTGTTTGCTGTTGGATTGAACCATTCAATTCCATCAATGTTTTCACTTTACACTGCTATTTTTGGACTAAACACAGTATGTTCTTTTTCTGTACTAAAATAAAATGTACATTACATGCCATGAGATGTTGTCCGTATTTATTCAATCATGTTTGCTTTTATAGATTCCAAGTGGCTGCAGTGCATTACATTTATAGTACTCTCAGTGGAATTTCCTGTACTAATAAAGTGACCACTTCTAGGTCTATTCTAGGTCTTCTTTTGCTGTGGCCCATCCACTTCAAGCTGCAACGTGTTGTGCATTCAGAGATACTCTTCTGCACACCACTGTTGTAATGCATAGTTAGTTGAATCACTGTCACCTTCCTGTCAGCTTGAATTAGTCTGGCCATTCGCCTCTGATCCCTGTACAGTAATTAACAAGGCAATTTCACCCACGGAACTGCCATTCACTGGATGTTTTTTTTTGTTTTTTTTTGCACCATTCTCTGTAAACTCTAGACCGTTGTGCATGAAAATAATAGGAGATTATCAGTTTCTGAGATACTGAAACCACCCCATCTGGCACCAACAATTATTCCACTGTCAGTCACTTAAGTCATATTTCTTCCTCATACAGATGTTTGGTCTGAACCTCTTGACCATACCTACATGCTTTCATCCATTGAGTTGCTGCCACATGATTGGCTGATTAGATATTTACATTGAGCGGATGTACATGTGCATCTAGTAAAATACATCAAGTGTATACATCATCTTTTTTTCCTTTTAAATGCAAAGTTTTGCACCTCAACTATATATTAGGGAGGCATGGTATGCTGTAATATTATTACAGCGGCAACAATCTGAGTTCAATTTTGATGCTTTCTGTAAGGAGCTTGTATATTTTTCCTGTGACAATGTGGGTTTCCTCTGTGTGCTCAGGTTTCCTCCCACATTATAGATTAGATATTTGCATTAACGAGCAGGCTGACTCCTCATAGAGCAAGGGTTCCCAACATGGGAATCCACAGACCCCTCGGTCTTTGGTAGGGCTTCATGGCATAAAAAAGTTTGGGAACCCCTGTCATACAGCAACCCACTCAGTCCTTTCCCCTAATCTTTCCATGTCGCCCTGGAAAAATATTCCTCCAGTCTTTATCAAATTACCTTTTGAACACCCTAACCGTTGCCTTTTTCAAGGCTTTTACAGGTAGACTTCCATGTCATAACAATAATAAAGGTTTTCCAATAGTTAGAGAGAACAATTCTGTCTTGATAAACACCTTTCGTAGCTTCCCTTGTTTTTGCACTCTACGCTCTCTGAAAAAGAAAGCTGAACATGTGCCCACCATCTTTAATGTGGCAGATCTGATAATGCTTCAAAACACTAGGTAGGAAGTGTGCAGCAGTCTATCCACTGAGGGGAGATTTGGTAGAGGTATATAAAATTATCATCGTTATGTGCTGTGTCACGTGACATGGGGATCACAGTGACCATGGCCGTTCTTGGCAAATTTTTATTTAGAAATGGGTTACCATTGCCTTCTTCTGGGCAGTGTCTTTACAAGATGGGTGACCCCAGCAATCATCAATACTCTTCCGAGATTGTCCGCCTGGCATCCGTGGTCGCATAACCAGGACTCATGATATGCACCAGCTGCTCATATAACCATCCACCACCTGCTCCCATGGTTTCATGTGACTTCCGATCAGCGGACTGAGCAGGTGCTACACCTTGCCCAAAGGTGGCCTGTGGGCTAGCGGAGTGAAGGAGCACCTTGCATCTCCCTTGGTAGGGAAGTATCTCCACCCTGCCACTCAATGAGGGGTACAAATAGGGTAAATGCAAGCAGGTTTTTCCCCCACTGCGTTTGAGTAGGATTACAACTAGAGGGTGAAGTGTGAAGTGTTTAGGGGAATGTGAGGGAAAAGCCCTTCACTCAGAGGGTGGTGCGAGTGCTTACGAGCTTCCAGCAGAAGTGGTGCATGCAATTTTGATTTCAACGTTTAAGAGAAGTTTGGATGGGAGGTATATGGAAGGCTATGGTCTGGATGCACATTGGTGGGACTAGGCAGTTTAAATTGTTTAGATGGGCAGAATGGCCTGTTTTCTATGACTTTATGATTCAATATGATTATCCTATGACCCAACTTGTTCACTGGATGCCGCAGTGATACACTGGTACCATAGAACACAGAATAGTGTTTGGCCCACAAAGCCTATGTCTTATATCATGGCAAATTGAACAAAATCCCTTTTGCCTGCACAGGATCTGTTTCTTTTTCTGCATATTTATGTGTCTTTCTATAAGCCTCTTCAACACCACTATCATATCTTCCTTCATCACCTCCTCTGCCAGCAAGTCCCAGGCACCCACCACTCTGTGTCAAATACTTGCCCAAAATCTCTTTTAAATATTCACTGCATCACCATAAGCCATGAAGTAATTAGAATCCATAAATTAGCATTTCTACCCTGTGAGAATCATTCTGATTGTCTCTACGTGATCTATGCCTCTCACGTTAATATTATAAACTTCTCTCAAGTTTCTTCTCCACCTCAGAATCTGTATGACAACCCAAGTTTCCCCACCCTCTGAAAGATGCTCTTCTTCAGGGAAAGGGTGGTGAGAATCATGGACGTATCTTTGTTGGGGATATTTTAGATTAACATCAAAGGTATAACACATGCAAAATATAACTAAAACATATCCGTCTCTGCAGGCCATTGTCAATACATAAAACAGATAGTGAACTATACAGCAAGCCCCTTCCCCACTCTCTCCCGAGGAGTTATTGAGGGTTAAATAAATATCCATCAAGGAACACCTGTCTTTAAAACATGGGCCTACTATACCAACATGAAATATCTAATCATCATTCAGTAACAATCTAGCTAACTAAGTAACAAATGCTAGGTAGAGTTTATGGTGTTGTGTTTTGATATGAAGAATGAGATGCAGGAGTAGGTCCCTTGAACCTGGTCTGCCTTTCACTGAGTCAAGGTATGTAATTCTACTTTAATGCTACTTTCTTGCACTGGCCTCATATCCCTTAATCCTTTGATATCTTTCTTTAAGTGAAAGAATCTCCATAGTGCTATGGAGTAGAAAATTACTTCTCATTTCAGCCCAAATGATCAACCTCTTGTTCAGAACCCGTGACTCCTGGTTCTAGACTCCTCAGTCAGTGGAAATATCTCTGCAACAACACCATGGAAGAGTTTAGTGAGGTTGAATGAGATCTCATTCTTTTAAACTCCAGAGGATACTATCTTGAATTATTAAACATCTCTTCAACAGCATTTCCCACATCTCTGTAATCAATAAATATATTTTTTGTCACGGGTACTAAAACTGCACACAGTTGTCTAGGTGAAGTGTCAGGACCTTGTATAATTCTAGTAAGACATCTTTACCCTTGCACTCAAATCTTTTCACGATAAAGGACAACATAACATAATCACTTGCTGCTTGGACTTCAATCATGTGCGTAAAGACATTATGATTCTTTTTTACATCAACGTTATCCAATCTTGCATCATTTCCAAAAAAAATGTTCATGTTTCTGTTTGGTGCACTGAAGTGGAAATTTCAAAGGTTTCAAAGGTCCATTTAATGTCGGAGAAATGTATACAATATACATCCCGAAATACTTTTTCTTTGCAACCATTCAGGAACACAGAGGAGTGCCCCAAAGAATGAATGACAGTTAAATGTTAGAACCCCAAAGCCACCCCCAGCTCCCCTCCCTCCCTCGCATAAGCGGCAACAAGCAACAATCACCCCTCCCCCCACCGGCAAAGAAAAGCATCGGCACCCTCCACCGAGCACTCAAGCGTGAGTAAAGCAACAGCAAAGACACAGACTTGCAGTAGCCCAAAGATTTCTCGTTTCACCCAGTATTCGACATACCACGGGCTCTCTCTCTCTCCCTAATAAGGGAGAAGGAGGTGTCTCCATCTCACAGGGAGAGGGAAGACATGACAAACAACTCACTGGTCTATAATGTTAAAAGTCCATTGCGTTGCTTTTTTCAAGCTCTGTGCCCAAAGATCTTGGGTCTCTGGGCACACAGCCGTAGATCTTCCGACGCCCACGACGACACACTGATCTCCTGCCATGACACCGACCTTTGATCTGTCCATCTCCAGAGCCCTGAGATCCCAGGCCTCCAAAGGTGAGCCGAACTCTAGGCCGAGCCCTTGACATGCCGAACGATGGCCAGTTGTGAAACCCCGAGAGCAGGTCCCATTCCCGCAAAGAACCGTAGTCAGCGTGTAACTCCAGGTCAGGATCTTCAAAAGAACCCTGAAAGGGAAAAATAGCGTTAGTAAAGATGGAAGTAGAACTGTTTCTGAAGATGCCAGCAAAGGAGTCACCATTAGGCGCCATTAACCACCTTAAGTTCCACATCATTTTTCCACATCATATTTCACGTACCATGTTCTTACTCATTCACTTAATTTGATGCAATGAGCTGAACTTTTCATGGCCAAATTTACTCTGCATATCCTCCATTTTACAAGTGATTATATATCAAAAGACTTCATTAGATTTATGATGCTTTGGGACATCATGAAATAGGTTCTATAAAAAACAATCATTCTTCATCATACCCCGCCCAACTGCATCGACAGTACTGTGCAAAAGTTTTAGCAACACATGAGAGAGAGAGAGAGCGAGAGAGAGAGAGAGAGAGAGAGAGAGAGAGAGAGAGAGTGAGGGGGGAGGGGGAGGGAGAGGTGAGGTGAGGTGCCTAAGATGTTTGTACAGTACTGTATTTGTCAACATGGAGTGGAGAGTGAGTTTGAAAATCTGGCAGGAGCAAAGGGTGTTGGGAATGGTGAGGGTGGAACGCCACAGAAGGAGTGTGGTACAGGATACAGAAACACCCAGCCCTGAGACACCAGGCTAAGTCATTTAATTCTAAATCATTAGTTTATTGATCATTACTCTGGTACTCACTGCTCCCTCCTCTCCCTCTTCCCCTTTTCCCAACCATGATTCCCCTCTCCTTGGCCCCTTCCCACTCTCAGTCTTGAATGGAGACCCATATGTCATGAAATGTGTTTTTTTGTGTGGTACAGAGCAATACATAAAATCATTATAGTGCCGTGCAAAAGTCTTAGGCACCTAGCACAATACTGTAGGTAACTAAAATACAGCAAAAACAAAGCAGTTATCATCAGCACTGGTCCTTAGAGATAAAATACAATATTTGCTATCCTCTAATCTTTAAAAAAAAACTGAAGGATGGAAAGCATTATATGCCACCAATCTCTGCCTTCCTTCTTCAAACAATTTAGTTTCCATGCTGCTACTGTGTCTTTTATTCCATTGATTTAAATCTTATAAACCAAACACCTTTTGAAGATCAGATAGGTGATCTGTTTCCCTTTCATCACCCTTCTCTGTTATCTCATCAAAACTTCAATCAGATTAGCCAAACATGATATGTCTTTAACAAAAGCACTATTAACTCAGCCTTTTCTAACTGCCTGTTAAATTCCCCTAATTATTGTTTTTTTTAAAGACTATCGGCATCAATTCTGTATCAAGTGCTCTAAACATCTGGCAGATGTCCTGTTTGTATTAGTCAGTTGTTCATGGATGCAGAGTGGACCAGTGTTTTTATCTTAGTGTCCGCTGCGATAAACATCAGAAAATTTACAGATGCTGGAAATCCAAAACGACACACACAAATTGCTGGAGGAACTCAGCAGGCCAGGCAATAGCTACGGAAAGGGTAAACAGTCGATGTTTCAGGCAGACACCCTCCATCAGGGTTGAGAGGGAATGGGGGAGATGTCTGAATTAAAAGGTGGAGGAGGGAGAAAGAGGCTGGCTGGCTGGAAGGTGATAGGTAAAGCCAGGTGGGTGGGAAAGGTCAAGGGATGGAGAAGAAAGAATCTGTTGGAGATGAGAGTGGACAATAGGAGAAAGGGAAGGAGGCTGGAGCCCAGGGGAAAGTAACAGACGGGTGAGAAGAAGTGGAGAATAGAGGAGAGGGAAGATATTGTTCACTGAAAGGAGAAATTGATACTCATACCATCAGGTTGGAGGGTATCCAGACAGAATATAAGATGTTGCTCCTCTACCCTGAAGGAGGTCTCTTCTTGGCACAAGGGGAGGTCATGGATCAGCACATCAGAACGGAAACAGGAATCAGAAGTCCAGCTTGTGGCAGTTGATGCAGAGGTGCTCAATGAAGCTCCCCCCCCCCCCCAATTTATGAAGGGTCTCAGCAATGTAGAGGAGGCCACATCGGGAGCACCAGACACCATACCTGGCCCCAGCAGATTACCTCACCTGGAAGGACTGCTTGGGGCCCTGAAAGGAGGTGAGGGAGCAGGTGTAGCACTTTGATTGCTTGCAGGGATAAATGCCCAGAGGGAGATTAGTGGGGAGGGATGAATGGAGAAGCGAATCACAAGGGGAGCTCTCCCGGCAGAAAGCAAGGTGGAGGGAGGTAAAGGTATGTTTAGTTGTAGGGTCCCTTGGAGTTGATGGAAGTTGTGAAGGATAATGTGATAATACTCATAATGACATTGGAGAGAAATGGGAGGAAATAAAAGGGTTAACACATGAAGAGCATTTGATGGCTCTGGAGTTTAGGAGAATGAGGAGGAATCTCAGTGAAACCTGTTGAATATTGAAAAGCCTAGAGAGAGTGGATGTGGAGAGGATGCTTCCTACAGTAGGTTTCCTAGGACCAAATGGTGGCACCTCCAAATCGAAGGATGTCCATTTAGAACAGAGATGAGGACAGATGTCTTTAGTTAGTGGGTGGTGAACCTGTGGAGGCCAAGTCGTTGTGTATATTTAAAGCGGAAGTTGCTAGGTGCTCGATTAATAAGAGCATCAAAGGTTATAGGGAGAAGGGAGGAGAATGGGGTTGAGAGAGATAATAAATCAGCTATGATGGAATGGTGGAGAAGCCTCCATGAGCTGAATGGACCAGTTCTGCTCCCATGTCCTATGGTTTCATGGAAAACTGTCAAGGCACTGTGATCCTGCTCCAGGCTTCATGTCTGAGGACTCAGTTTCATTCTAAATGCTATTTGCTTCCTTTTATTGTTTTCATCATTTGTTTTTTCCTCTCTGCTGCTCATTAGATTATTGTTGATATTTTTATGGGTTCTCTCGGGTTTCTTGTTATTTGGCTGTGTGTAAGGAGACAAATCCCAAGGTTGTATAATGTATACATGCTTTAATAATAAATGTACTTTGAACTTTAATTAATCTACACTTGGAATGGCAGGGGTTAGACAAAGATTATCTGGTTTTCTTAGGAAAAGATACTGCCTGAACTTTAATTTTTGAAGAGGATAATTGGTGATTGGTCTATTATTGTCACATGCAAAATGAAAAGCTTTGCTTTCCATGCCATTCAGATAGAATATTCCATAGATTGGGATTGCGCAAGGGAAAAACAATTACAGAATGTAGAACGAAGCATTACATTACAGGAGAAAATACAGTGTCAGTAGACAAACAAGGTGGAATGACCATGAAGAGGCAGAACAGAGAGGTCAAGAATTCATCTTAAAAAGTTCAAAGTATATTTATTATCCAAGCATGTATACTTTGTACAATCTTGAGATCTGTCTCCTTACAAGCAGCCACAAAACAAAGAAACCCAATAGAACCCATTAAAATGAAAAGAAGACCGACAGACACCCAATGTGCAGAGAAAAGATAAACAGATCATGCAAACAATGAAAGTAAGCAAACGGCATTCAGAACTGTAGTTCACAAAGTCAGGCATCACTGCAGCTGATTCAAAAGCCCATTAGTGCAGGTCACAGCCTCAGTTCAGTACAGAGATGAGTGAAGTTTGCAGAGCAGCCAGCTGAATGGGCCTGTCCCTTGCCTCCAGCCCCGACACCTGGCCATTTCAATCCGGCTCTGCACTTAATTTGTCCAAAACGCAGGTCATTCCTCACTCTTGGACCCAACCCCTGCTGCCTTGACATGCATCTGGTAGGGGCACCCCGGTGGTAAGTCAATACCTCGACAGTGGAACTGGCTGAAGGTGACGACACATCACAGCGGCGGTGAAGGCGGAGGAAGGCTGAAGCAGTGAAGAGTTTCTTGCACTCCATGTCACTGGACCCTGTGCATCAGCCCTTCTACATTAAACCAAGTCACGCACAGGCGTTCACCATGATGTGAAATGCACCCTAACCTTCCAGACTATGTTCTGTGGAAAACCCCTTAGGAGAACATCATTGGCAACTTGAGTGATCGCACTATTACTTTGATATGCAAACCCACGCTGAGTGTTTAAAATCTCTTGTCACGTGGACATCAAAACATCAAAACATAACGTGAAACATGTCATTTACGTCAATGACCAACACAGTCCATGTTCTGTCATGCTTCTGGTACCAAAATAACATGCCCACGACTTACTGATCCGTACATCTTTGGACTGTGCGAGGAAAATGGAGCACCCAGAGGAAGCCCACAAGGTCACAGGGAGAATGTACAAACCCCTTATAGAGAGCGGCGGGAATAGAACCTGGATTTGTGGGCACTGTAAAGTGTTATGCTAACCACTCTTCTACCTAATCCATCCTATCATGGCACATGGAGATGGTGGGAAGATGGGGGGAGAATAAAATGGGATTAATGTAAATGGTTACATATTAGTCGGCATAGGCCAAAGGGCCTGCTCCCATGCTGTCTGACTTCCTACTACAAACATCCCACTTCCTCCAGAGGCTAAAGAAATCTGGCATGTCCTCATTGACCCTTGCCAATTTTTTTCAGTGTCCCATTGAAAGCACCCTATCAAGATGCATCATGGTTTGGTCTGCCCATGATCACGAGAAACTGCTGAGTCAGCGACACAATAGCACAACATGGAAACTAGTCTCTCTCCTTGGACACTGTCTACTGTTTTATCTCTTGCTGCCTCAGAATATCCCACACACCCAGTTGGTCATTCTCTCTCTCACCTCTTCCTTTGAGCAGAAGATACAAAAGCCTGAAAGCACACACTACCAGGCTCAAGGAGAGCTTCTATCCTGCTATTATAATACCATTAAATAGTTCTCTAATGTGCTCTTAACATCATCTACCTTGTTATGATCTTGCATGTTATTATTTACCTGCACTCTCCATTCTCTGTAGCTGTTACATTTTATTCTGTGCTGTTATTGATTTACCTTAGTGCATTGTGTTATGGTTTAATCCATGGGGACAGTAGGCTAGAGAAGATTTACGCTGTATCTTCGTACATGTCCTCCAAGAGGACCACAACCTTGTCTTAGGGTTTGAAGGCTGGCATGCCTCAATGACCTGGAGTGCTATGTTGGCTGGAGTCAGGCCTTCGGCTTTGGCTCTTGGTGAGGTCACCCATGCCAAACAGGTCAATGGTGGAGATCAGACTGAGAGTGGTGCACTGGTCCTCCAGGTTCAGGATAACAGCATTGACTGGTCAAAAGAAAATTGTTATGGGAACAACATACCTCTGTACCTCCCTCTGCAAATGGAGCATTGACTTCCTAACCAGAAGACCACAATCTGTGCGGATCATCTCCGCCTGGCTGACAATCAGCATTGGTGCACCTCAGGGATGTGTGCTTAGCCCACTGCTCTGCTCTCCCTATACCCATGACTGTGTGGCTAAGCTCTGCTCAAATTTGCTGACGATACAGCTATTAGCAGAATTTCAGATCGTGAAAAGAGGGCGTTCAGGAGCAAGGTATAGTAGCTAGTTGAATGGCGTTACAGCAACAACCTTGCACTCACATCAGTAAGACCAAAGAAACGATTCTGGGCATCAGAGGGGGTAAGGCAAGGGAACACACACCAGTCCTCATAGAGGGATCAGAAATGGAAAGACTGAGCAACTGTAAGTACCTGGGTATCAAGGTATCTTGAGGATCTAACCTGGGCCTAAACTATCGAGGCACCTACAAAGAAAGCACAATGACTGCTTTATTTCATTAGGAGTTTGAGGAGATTTGATATGTCACCAAAGACTCGCAAATTTCTACAGCTGTACCGTGGAGAGCATCCTGACTGGCTCTATGTAGTATTGGGGGTAGGGTGGGGGGAGGCTACTGCACAGGATTGAATTAGCTGCAGAGATTTGTAAACTTAGTCAGCTCCATCATGGGCACCAGCCTCTGTAATATTCAGGACACCTTGAATGAGTAATGCCTCATGAAGGTGGCATCAATCATTAAGGACCCCCATCACCCAGGTCATGCTTTGTTCTCATTGCTACTATCAGGAAGGAGGTATAGAAGGTGCTGATGATATTAAACCTGATTTTGATTCTGTTTCTCAACATTATGGCATGCCTCATTTAAACATTTTGCCAGAGGGAGATCAAAGTGAGGGTAGGATGGAAAATTAAATTAACAAAGAACAGGAAGCTTAGGGCTGTATGTGCAGTCACGCAAGCTGCATTTGATACCTTCAAAGTGAGACTACATTGTGAATACTGAATGAAGTGCAATAGTTTGGAAGAGCAAGTGAATCCATGCTTCATTGTAAAAGGAATGGAGCTTGAAGGGTGGGAAAGTTAAGTGAAAAAAAGAACAAGCATTGTGTCTCCTGTGGGTGCAAGGGAAAATGTGAGTGGCTGGTGGAGACAGAAGAGACCAAGGAATCACAGAGGAGAGAGGAAGATGTGTCTGATGGTCGAATTTTGCTGAAGATGGTGAAAAAAATATGAAGAACGATCTATTGAATGAAAGTGAGAAGCAAGTCTATCCATTGCTCTCTCCAGCAGAAGGGTGAGACCAGAAGCGTAGGGCTTTAGTGTCCTGATTTCTCTGCCATTCATTCTTCAGGGTCTGCAAAGAGTAAGAACTTCAGATTGTATACTGTACACATTCTCTGAAACTAAATTGAACCATTTGAATAAATGAGGCAAGGCCAAGTACTCTGCCATCTCTGTAGAGGGGAAGCCAGGATTCAGGGGGGAATATAGTTGCAATGGCTTCTTTGTAATGCTTCACTGCTGAGGCTAATGTAATGGCTTCCCTGTAAGCCATTGTTTACAGCTGAGGTGACTGCTGAGGTAATAGTTTCTCTGCAGCAGCAATGCTTGATTTATGGCTGGAGATAATTATGCATGTTAGCCAATCAGGATTCTGTCGCCCTGTCTGGAGATTCTGGAAGCTGTTGGTTTCGCGGACTTTTGCCAGAGGGTGAGAGAGGGATGAAGAGAGAAGATGCGAATGGAGAGATTCGGTAGGCCGCCAGAAGGAGTGGACTCAGAGCGGGGGTCCAAAGGTCGGTGACGCTGGGAGGAGATGGAGTGGGGGAAGGCAGACTACTGAGTGAGCTCCAACGATTGTGCACAGGCTGTTTGATAAGAGTGGCGCCCTTTTGCTTTGATATTTTATTTCTCTGCTAACCACACAGTCAAAGTAAGAGTTATAAAGCCTAATCATTTAATCACATATTGCGTACTGTTTGTTATTTTGGGGTGCTGATTTGTAACAGGGGGCACATCTTGCAGCATCCACCCAAAACGAGATTCCTTAAGTTTGGCCGGGCAGGAGGGATATCACCCTGGAGACCAAGCTGCTAGGCAAAGCGAGCGTTGTACCTGTGTGGAAAGTCATCATCAGAGCAGATACAAAAGAGATGGAGGGACTTGGAGAATGGAATGCAGTCCATTTAGGAGGCAGGATGGGGGGAGGGTGTTGGATGTATATCTGAAATAACTGAGAGTCTTCAGAATTGTAACAGGCGTTCATTACTAACTACCCTCTGAGATGGCAACTAAGAGACAGAAAGGGACACAAAGATTTGGTGAGCAATGATCTTAAACAGGGTGGAAGATAGCAACAAACAAAATTAAGCTTTCAAGTTCTGTATTTGTGCAGGGGAAAACAACCATACCACCATCAATGTATTAGAGAAACACACAGCATTCCTCAACCAAGGTCTCAAACAAATTAATGGGTCATTGTCCAATTGATTTTTGTGTGGTCTTGCTGTACTTCCTCCATCAACTCCATGATTAAATATTTCTATCTATCATAATGTTTTGAACACATGGAGGGATCTTCATTAATCAGACGTTCACCGATGCCCAAACCCACAATGCATCTTTCTACAACATTCCTCCTGCAGACTGCAGTAGTAAACCAGATGACGTCTCTGCTTATTTGGCTGGAAGTGTTGCAGGAACACATTTCCACTGGTTAAGCATCTTATCGAGATCATTGTAATAACTCAAGTGATATAGTTTATGGCCATGAATGCAGATAGCCACCAGTATTACGTGACCTTCTGCTAATCAGCCTTCCTTAAACTCGGTAACTTTCACAGGATGGTACCAATCAAGATAAAAGTGTTGCTACCTATTTCCCTGCCTTTGCCACACCTCTTTGATGTTGTGTACAGTTGATAATTTGCAATAAACTGTATGAATTTTTTTGATCTTGTGTACTATCATTCTCCTGAACCCTTAGTTCATGATAAATTACCTCAGCTGCATCAATAAATGTATTTACAGTGTAAAACATCCTGTTGGTTTCTATATGAGAAACATGCAGAGAACCTTTGTGCGCAGGTACTGTAGCTGGAGTTTTGTGAAATGGGTTTAAAGTGCCTTTCACCACACGTTTGAATCCATCATGAACTGGAACTGAGTTCATTGTGGCTTCATCTCACTGAAGCCAACAGCCAATGAAGGACTGTGATACCATGACCAAAAAGTGGCACCGGAGAACGATGGAGAAGCAACTCCTCAAATTACCTTCAATTAACTTTAAGCAGATCATTCCAATTCAGGAACACGTGGAGTATATTTGGAATAGATATGACTATATATTTTATTATGAATAAAGCTCCAGACCTCACAATCTGGAATACCTCATTATGATCCTGCACTTCACTCTTTAACAATAATACACTTTCTCTGTAGCTTTTATACTTCATTCAACGTTGTCATTGTTTTACCTTGTTCTACCTCAATACTCTATGCAATGATTTGACCTGTATGAACAGGATACATGACAAGTTTTTCACTGTAACTCAGTACATGTGACAACAAAAATATCACACAAACACCAGTAATAAACCAATCCTAAAACCAACAATAATATTTTTACTTAATATAGTTCTGTCAAAGGTTCTCGGCCCAAAACGTTGACTGTACTTTTTCCTATAGATAGAAACATAGAAAACCTACAGCTCCATACTGACCCTTCAGCCCTCAAAGCTGTGCCGAACAAGTCCTTACCTTAGAAATTACCCAGGGTTACCCATAGCCCTCTATTTTTCTGAGCTCCGTGTGCCTGTCCAGGAGTCTCTTAAAAGACCCTATTGTATCTTCCTCCACCACCGTTGCTGGCAGACCATTCCATGCACTCACCACTCTCTGCATAAAAAACTTACCCCAATATCTCCTCTGTACCTACTTCAAAGCACCTTAAAACTGTGCTGCTAGCCATTTCAGACCTGGGGAAAAGCCTCTGACTATCCACACAATCAATACCTCTCATTATCTTATACACCTCTATCAGGTCACCTCTCATCCTCCGTCACTCCAAGGAGAAAAGGCCAAGTTCACTCAACCTATTCTCATAAGGCATGCTCCCCAATCCAGGCAACATCCTTGTGAATCTCCTCTGCACCCTTTCTATGGTTTTCACAACCTTCCTGTAGTGAGACGAACAGAACTGAGCACAGTACTCCAAGTGGGGTCTGACCAGGGTCCTGTATAGCTGCAACATTACCTCTCGGCTCTTAAACTCAATTCCACGATTGATGAAGGCCAATGCACCATATGCTTTCTTAACCACAGAGTCAACCTGCGCAGCAGCTTTTAGTGTCCTATGGACTCAGACCCCAAGATCCCTCTGATCCTCTAAACTGCCAAGAGTCTTACCATTAATACTATATTCTGTCTTCATATTTGACCTACCAAAATGAACCACCTCACACTTATCTGAGTTGAACTCCATCTGCCACCTCAGCCCAGTTTTTCATCCTATCAATGTTCTGTTGTAACCTCTGACAGCCCCATACTTTCCACAACACCTCCAACCTTTGTGTCATCAGTGAATTTACTAACCCATCCCTCCACTTCCTCATCTGAAATCCATATACACTACATCTACGACTCTTCCTTCATCAGTGTGCTTAGTCACATCCTCAAAAAATTCAATCAGGCTCGTAAGGCACGACCTGCCTTTGACAAAGCCATGCTGCCTATCCTGCTGAGTTCCTCCAGTGTTTTGTGTGGGTCCTTGGATTTCCAACATCTGCAAATTTTCTCTTGTTTGTGATTTTTGAAATAAATTTTAAAGAACCACTTTCAACGCTAAGACTTTGTGGGAAGGACCACAGTCTAGGCCAGGGTTTCCTGGAACTTTTTTATGCAATGGACCAACAGCATTAAGCAAAGGGTCCATGGACCCCAGGTTGGGAACCAATACTCTAGGCTGAATCGGCTGGGAAACCATGGTCTATAACCCCAGGGAGGCAATGGCAAAATTTTAAAAATAATGTAACACTACTGAATCTAATGACCATGAATGTAGAAATGCTGTACTGTTTCTTCTGTGTGTGTATCCATCTATCTATCTATCTATATATAGATCAGTATATATAAATTATGAATTATGAATAAATTTTACTTAATAAATAATTTGATTTAAAAATAATAATTATGAGTAAATTTTATATTGAAAGATATTTAAGAAAACATTTTTTCCAAAAACTACGAGCAGAAGACTAATGTCATCATTCCAGTTAGGATGGTGCTACCGAGCATGTACGACAGCTTTCTGGTAGTCAAAAAGCTAAGAAATCTGACTAAAAACGTCACTAAAAATACCTTTTCTGAGGTAAATTGTGTTAAATTATTGCCTGAAACAGTGAAGGGACGAGCGACTTCTCTTTTCGGCGCCCAGAGCCATCCAACCTCACTCCAGGGCCAGCTGTATGGGCATTGTAACTCCATCTGCAATGATTCTGCAACACACCATCTTGGCTCATCCTCCGAATTTGCCTCCAGCATTTTATGTGTTGCTCCCTATTTCTTTTATTTTGCAATATTTACTTGTTAGTTAATTTATAGTAGTTTTATGTCTGCACTGCACTGCTTTTACAAAACAACAAATTTCACGTCATTTTTGACACTGATAATAAACCTGATCCTGATGTGCTTTCCCAGTTATCAACTGTCTCTGACACTCTCTCCAACATCTCCCTCCCTTACTGACACCCCGTGGCTAAAGAATGCCCTGCAATGACTTGCCAAGGCTGGTCTGACGCACCTCCCCAAACCAAAGCTCTCAGTAGAAAGGAGAATGCCGGAAATGGAGTTGAGAGGGAAAATAATGATCAAATGGCAGAACTGACTCAATGGGCCAAATGGCCTAATTCTGCTCCTACGCCATTTGGCCCTTTCCAATGAGAAGGACCAAGGCAACAGATGCAGGGGAACACTGCCACCTGCAGGTTTGCAAAAAACTTGTAACCGGGAAGGAGACCATTTAGGCCATTGAATATGTGCCAGCCCTGTGCGAGGTCCAAAATAAATGAAGTTGCCTTCATTATTCTACCTGCAGAGAATTCTATGTACCAACTACTTGACTCTTTTCCTGATACCACTTTGTTAGCTACAATCATTCGATATCCTTTTCCTTTTTATTCTATTGTTAGTGGGACTGTCCTGTCTAGACCCTTCGTGATTTTAAATCCAATTATCATCCTCTCTCAACTTTCTCTGTTCCAAGAGGAACAGCTCCAGCTCCTCAAGGGTCAAAAGGCCTACTTCTATTTCGAGTCGTAAAGTCATACAACATAGGAAAAGGCCATTCAGTCCACTACGTTTACACTACCCATCCATAATTACTATCTCGACTTGGTCAAATTTCTACATTTCTGATTCAAAGGGGAGAAAATAAAATAGTTCCATATATTCAAATCGACAGATCAATAAATTTCTTGGTGGGATATCAATGGATAGGAAATTAATTTCAATGCAAGGTGATTTTCCTTCCGACTGACCATTGTTTGAAGTTAGAACCATGAGACTGGAAAATACTGATCATACTTACACAGTTTTTGGACCGCCTCTGATCAGTTTTACCCTGGTCACACCTTCTCACTACTCGAATCAAGTTGTAAGTTTTTTCCCACTATCATCAAGTATAATTTTTCCAGTGTTGTTGCCATTTTGATAATTCTTGATAAATAAGATGTCTCGAATTGTCTATAACCAAAATATAACCTTCTGTTGTTGAGCATTGTACTTAAAATATTACTTGACTTACTGACCGTGAGATGAAATGTATTTGTTGGGGAACAGCGACATCTGCTGGTCAAACAAAATTCTTTCCCTGTCCTGGAGAACAACAGGAACTAGGTGTGACATAAAGCAGGAACTAGTGTGACGTGAAACATCAGCCTTATATGACGTGAAATTTGTTGTTTTGGGGCATTAGTTCAGTCCTATAAGTTACCAAAGAGTCTCTTAAATGTCCCTAAAGTGTCTGCTTCTTCCACCATTCATAGCACCATATTCCACACACCTATCCCGCTCTGTTAAAAACCTACCTCTGATGTCAGCCCATACTTTCCTCCAATACCCTTAAAATTTTGCCCCTATATGATAGCCATGTCCACCCCGGGAAAAGGTCCCTGGCTACCCACTTGCTCTATGCCTCCTATCACCTTGTACACCTCTTGTCCTCCTTTACTCCAAAGAGAAGCAACCTCTCTGTAATAACGAACTCAGGCTAGCAAAGCCAGATGTGGAGTAACAGGAGACTCCAGTATAAAAACCGACGATAGTTTATTCACAGAAGAATCAACAAAATTACACAGGTCACTAGGAACAAACATTTTGGAAAGGCTACGCCAAGAGTGAACGAGTGCTTACCACACGTAAATCAAATAGTACAAGGTTGCATGAGAGACTCACAGGTACCAACAACCTTGGACATTGGACATTAATCTCTTATTTTAAAATCTCCTCACATTCTCATCAACTCTTGCCTCTGCCTCCAGCCTCTACAGCTCACCCATGCACCAGGACAGCCTTACAGTGACCAGTTCAACTACCAGTGCTATTTGGCTGGAGTTTCCATGCTCACTCTTTGTGTGCGTGGTGCTCATTCAGATGATCTAGTTTACCCCCACGTCCTAAAGACTGATGAAGGGTTTCGGCCCGAAACGCCGTCGCTGCCTCCTCCCATAGATGCTGTCTGGCCTGCTGAGTTCTGCCAGCATTTTGTGTTTTTTATTCAGAGAATATAGATCTGGTCTGCCTATTTTGTTCTCACATGTAAACTTTTGTTTCCAGGAAGTGATTTATCCTGGATCGGTTTATCAAACTCATTCATCCAGGAAATTAGGAGTCGAGGAGCAGGGTAAAATAATGTAAAATAATCTGTGAAAGCGCATGCTGCAGAATCGGGCCGGAGTCTTTAGTGCGCATGTTCCGGACCGCCGGCGCGCATGCTCCTGGACCGGTTGCCGGACCGCCGGCGCGCATGCTCCTGGACCGGTTGCCGGACCGCCGGCGCGCATGCTCCTGGACCGGTTGCGGACCGCCGGCGCGCATGCTCCTGGACCGGTTGCCGGACCGCCGGCGCGCATGCTCCGGGACCGGTTGCCGGACCGCCGGCGCGCATGCTCCGGGACCGGTTGCCGGACCGCCGGCGCGCATGCTCCTGGACCGGTTGCCGGACCGCCGGCGCGCATGCTCCTGGACCGGTTACCGGACCGCCGGCGCGCATGCTCCGATGTGGGGCCGGAGTCCGGGGAGTTGGTGTGGTGATTTGCGATGAGTTCCGACGCTGTTCACTCTCGACTCGACGACGACTTATTTGATTCGATCCTGCTGGCCGATGACGAGTAAAGAATATATATCTTTTACTATTATGGGGGTTTTAGCGGGCGTGTAGCCTCCCGGGATTAGAGGGGAGAGGGAGGCATGCGCGCTGCCTCGTCAGCCCCGGAGCAGGCACCGGGGAGCGGGTGCTGAGCCCCTTGTCCCGGCTCTCCCTCTCCAGCATCTTCTGTACCGGTTGGTCAAGCGATCGCTATTAATTTGTAGCCACATTTTGGCAGAGTTTGAAGCTTCGCTGTTGCATATAGAAAGACATGTGGCTAAGTACAGAAGAGGAAGTGTTAGAAGAGTCTGGACCAAGCGTGGGCAGGTGGGTCTATGACATGGTCATCTTGTGTAGAAGGGCCTGTTCATGTGCTGTTTCACTCTGTGACTTGGTACAAAACATGAATTAGTTGAAACTTTATCTATTAGTAATGGCTGATTCTAGTAGGCATATATATTAGTTTTCACATTAACACATCTGACCTCATGAGGCATGCTGGTACTGTGGCTGTATTTATACTTGGCATATTGTCACTGATGGAGACACACGGACTGAAGACGGTCGTGATGTAGCGTTCTGACCTGAAAAATCCACTATTGGTCTTCCCCCCTCACAGATGCTGCTTGACCTGCTGAACTTCAATTTGTTGCTCTGTGTTAATGCTAAATGGGTGCTGTCATATTTTCCTAACACATAGAAGTTCATTCAGTGCATTTTGATCGGACCCATTATTCTGTAATCATCCAACACCCCCACACCCACCCCCCGATTTTTTAAATAGATATTGCTGCCAAGCATTAGGTACAAAGCACTGTAACCAAATAAACTACAGTCATTATTGGGTTGTGGAAGAAATCCAAATATTTAGAGGAAACCCAAAAGGTCATAGAGGGAATTTGCAAGCAGGGCCCCAAGTCAGGATGGAATCCAGGTAACTTGGACTTTGTGATAGCAGCATTATATGCAAAGACAGACCATTGGTAAGATTGGGCAAGGACTGATCATTGACTACAGGAGGAGGAAACCAGTGATCCATGAGCCAGTCCTTGTTGGAGGATCAGAGATGAGAGGGTCAGCAACTTTAAATTCTTCAGTGTTATCATTTCAGAGGACCAGCCCGTGATGCAGCATGTAAGTGCAATTACGAAGAAAGCAGGGCAGCACCTCTACTTCTGTAGGTGTTTGCGAAGATTCGGAATGACATCTAAAACTTTGGCACCTTCTGTCGATGTGGAAAAGTGTAAACACTCGATGTTTCGAGCCGAGACCCTTCATCAAAACTGATGAAGGGTCTCGGCCTGAAACATTGACTGTTTACGTTTTTCCGTAGTGGCTGCCTGGCCTGCTGAGTTCCTCCAGCATTTTGTGTGTGTTGCTTAGATTTCCTACACCTGCAGATTTTCTCTTGTCTCTATAGATTTATGGTGGAGAGTTTATTGACTGGCTGCGTCACATCCTGGTATAGAAACGTCCTTGAACAGAAAATCCTACAAAAAGTAGTGGATACAGTCCAGTCCACAGGTAAAGCCCTGCTCACCATTGAGCACATCCACAGGAAGCATTTTCGCATGAAAGTAGCATCCATCATCAGGGACCCCAACCACTCTTGCTACTGCCTTCAGGAAGAAGGTTCAGGACTCACATCACCAGGTTCAGGAGAAGTTACTACCCTCAACCATCAGGCTCTTGAACCAAAGAGGGTAACTTCCCTTGCCCCATCATTGAAATGTTCCCACAACCTATGGACTCATTTTCAAGGACTCTTCACTTTGTGTTCTTGATATTTATTGTTAATATTTCTTTCTTCTAGTATTTGCGCAGTTTATCGTCTTTTGAACACCCAAGTTGACGCAGTCTTTCATTGATTCTGTTCTGCATATATTGTAGATGCCAACAAGAAAATGAATCTCAGGATTATATATGATGACATATATGTACTTTGATAATAAATTTGCTTTGAACATTAAACATAGCCTTGGACCTGCTGTAGCATTCAATTAGATAACAGCCAGTCCTGTACCTTACCCACTTTTCATTCCGCTTAACTGACTTAAATCAGTTGACTTCAGTCTTTAATAACCTCTCACTAAGTATATTGAGTTCCTTGAGATGGAGAATTCACAAATACATCCTGTTAAGTAAAGGCATTTGCCCTGCTGGGTAGCAACAAGATGTTCCCTCTGCTGGAAGAGTCAAGAACAAGAGGTTACAGCCTTAAAGTAATAGAAGAATGAATTGTGCAGAAGTTTCGCACAAAGGGTGTTCAGTTTCTGTGCTATTTGAGGCTGTGGAGACTTAGTCATTAATTGCATTCATAGATGAGTGGAATAGCTTACTGGAGATTTAGGGAATTGAAGAATATAGGAATAGGACAGGAAAATTGGGTGAATGTTATGGGATAGGCCGTGAACTTGTTAAATGGTAGAATAGGCTGCAAAGACCAAGTGGCCTAATCCTACTCCTATTTAATTATACGTTGGTTGTTCTTTCTTTATTTTCCTCCTGTCCATAAATCAGTTTCATGTGGGTTGGGTGTCTTCTTGAAATATTGCATACAGTTCTGGTTGCCCCACTATAGGAAGAATGTTGGAGCTTTGGAGATGGTGCAGAAGAGTATCTGGTTTAGAGGGTATGTGCCATCATGAGAAGCTGGACAGTGTTGGGTTGTTTTCTTTGAAGTGGCAGAGGCTGAGGGGAGATCTGATAGAGATTTGTAAGATTATGAGAGGCGTAGATAGAGTAGACAGGGAGTATTTTTTTCCCCATTGTATCAAAGGGCAAACATTGAAGATGAGAGGGGATAGGTTCAAAGGGGATGGAGGGGCAAGTTTTTTTTACTCAGAATGGTGGATACCCGGAATGCGCAGCCAGGTGTGGTGGTAGAGGCAAATATATTCGAGGCTTTTAAAGAGACACATAAATGTGAGAAAGACAGAGTGATGTGGACATTGTGTAGATAGAAAGGATTAACTTTTGGGGGCTTTGATTTGCTTTTTAACTGGCTCAGCACAACATTGTGGGCTGAAGGGCCTGTTCCTGTGCTGTACTGTTCTATGTTGAACTGTGACCATAATTGACCATTGTTTCAGTGGTTTTGAGTATCTCTGTTTCATACATAATATGGACAGTTTAAAACAAAGCTTTTAACTTAATAGATGTTGGCTTTGTACCACTTGCAAGCTTATCAATTTGTTTAGTTCTGTTGTAATTAAAGAAAAACGTTACTATTATTATTTCCTGTCATCATTTTATATACAAACACTCCTGTGTCTAGCAACACTACGTGGGCATATAATCAATATATGTATATAAGCTATCTTAAGTAATTATATTTATTAAGCTTTTTATAATATTGCATTTTTTATCTTTTTTTTGGGCTGCATCAGATCTGGAGTAACAATTATTTCATTCTCCTTTACACTTGTGTACAGGAAATGACCTTAAACAATATTGAACCTTGAATTTTTAAAAAGTAAATAGTTATTAATATTTTAATACATTTTTTGTGTGTGAGAGTTCTGTCTTGGAGACCTTAAGGACTCCTTGATGAACATCAGCTCTGTTAATTCTGTAACTGTGGAACAAGTGCATGGAAAAGTTACTTAAAAATAAGCAGACTTTTGATCTTGTCGCACTTCTAGATCTTTATTGAAATCAGATACTGATAATGTATCAGTATCTATATTTGATGTGATTTTTCATGTGCAGGTTAATTTGATTCATTTGATTGGGATGACGGCTGGTGAGAATGTACTTCTCCAAAAAGCACATAATTTTGAACATAAATTTAATGCCTTTTTATAGAGGAATTTTATTAATAATGTGTTAATTTTTTTATTACCTGATGGCAGATTTCGTGGGAAAGGATATCGAGAAGGATTTATTGAAGGAGGTCAATTGGGAGAAACTGAGGGACAGAGATATGGGTTAGCAAATGGTGCGAAAATTGGATCTGAGGTAAATATGCAATTATAGTATGTGAACAAGTTGTAACTGTAATTATAATTGCACATGATTTTATTAAAAGTTAGTTTCATTTGATTTGGTTGAATGATATTTCTATGTGTAAATAAGCTGGCACGTACTGGGATGTTACTCTATGCTGAGAGTGCATTTTACTACCTGCAGATATACATGGAGAGTCTCCATGTTTCTGATGAATAGTGTCAGCCCAAAACATTGGCTGTTTATTTCACTCCATAGATGCTGCCTGAGCTGAATTCCTCCAGAATTTTGTGTTTGTTGTACACTTAATAATAGCAAATTATTTGCTGATCATTCTTGCCAACACTAAATGTTCAAATGTAAGCAGACGTCACTAGACAGTGAAGATGGAAATAACACCAATAAGGGAGTTGTGCATCATAGGATTAGCTAATTTGTGTGAATTATTGCATATACATTCTTCAGCTAGATGGTGCTGAATCTGTGTATTTCATTGCCATAGATTGCTGTGGAGGCCAAGTTACTGTGTATACATGTTCCCCCACTATAGAGTGTTCCTATGAAATGGTTCGTAAGCTGGAATGTCGTAAAGTGAAGAAGCAATTACCATTTATTTATATGGGAAAAATTTGTGACCTTTCGCAGACTCAAAAAATAACCTACCAAATCACACATAAAACCTAAAATAACAGTAACATATAGTAAAAGCTTGAATGATATGATAAATACACAACCTATATAAAGTAGAAATACTATTCTGCAATCATTGCAGCATTGTCCACTGTACCGAAAATCTCATGCAAGCGCTCTCGGTAGCACACTCTCCAGTAACCTTTAAGCTATGAAGCTGCCAAATCATACTAAATAACACAGAAAAATACACAGCCTATTTAAAGTAGAAATAATGTATGTACAATGTAGTTTCATTTACCGGAATCGGGAAGACAGTGAGCACACTGATGATGGTGTGTTAGGCCGAGTTGTCGGAGGTTGGGGTGGTGGGAGGTGGAGGAGACTAGGGTGTCATCTCATCATCGTCTGTTTCCATCACGAAAGGCAGGTCACCTTCTTCTATGTCTGCCTGCCTCAATGTCGAAGGTTGAGTTTCGTTGTCTGCTGTGGCTGATGTGGAAGGCTTGAAAAATGACAGTATGCTTGACTACTTAGCCTCGCGCATTTTTCTGTCATACAGTTCTTTGTAAGCACTCAAACCATCCTGCAAATATGCACTAAACCTACATACCCTTTCAAAATTAAAGTCATACTTTTCTGCCATCATTGCAGCATTGTCAATCGCAGCGAAAATCTCACGCAATTGCTTCCCGTTCAGTTCCTGGACGACTTCACTTTCGGGCCATTCGCTACTGTGCTCGGTTTCAATTGTTATCCTTTCCTCTTGCAATTGCATCAGCTCTTCATCTGTCAGTTCTTGGTCATGGGATGCCAAAACCTCTTCAACATCATCTTCGTCAACTTCCACAAACCTAGCCTCCTTGGCCAAACTCACTACGTCCTTACTTCGTTCACCACGATCGAACCGCTTAATTATGTCCAGCTTTACGCTAAGTGTAACACCCTGACGCGCTCTTTTAGACTTTTCCGATACCTTAGAACTCATCTTGCTAACGGATGCATAAAATAAATTGCGATAAAGCACAGATGCTCACAGGCACGTGTTTAAGCAATGCCGGCTAGAATGTAGTTCTGGGGGACGAGCTTGGCTGCTCAGGGCATGTGCTGCTTTTTTTTTGTAACAGTGAAAACACCTGTTAGCAAGAAAAGGTAACTAATGTAGGTCTTTCTAAAGCAAACGTTCGAACAACGGGGGATACCTGTATTTAAAGTGGAGGTTGATGGGTTGCTGTCTTTGACTTCCCTTATCAGCCAAAGTTGTCTGTCCTCCCTTTAGAATACTTTTTCATCTTTGGTATGCATCTATCCTGTGCCTTCCAAATTTCATCCAGGAACTCCAGCCATTGTTCTGCTGTCATCCCTGATCGTATCCCTTTACAATCAATTTTGCCCAACTCCTCTCTTGTGTCTCTGTAATTCCTTTACTCCAAAATAATACTGAAATATCTGACTTTTATCTTCTCCCTGTCAAGCTACAGGGTGAATTCTGTCATACTGTGCTCACTGGCTCCTAAGGGTTCCTTTATCTTAAGCTCTCTTATCAATTCTGGTTCATTGCACAACACTGAGTGGGGTCAACCACAAACTGCTCTTTTCTAAAAAAAACTTCTCATAGGCATTCTAAAACATCCCCTTTCTTGGGATCCATTACCAGCCTGACTTTCCCAATTTACCTGCATATTTAAATACCCTATGACTATTGTAACATTGTCCTTTATAAATGCCTTTTCTGTCTCCCATTGTAATTTATATCCCACATCCTGGCTACTGTTTGGAGGCCTGTATATAACTCGCATCAGGGTCTTTTTACCCTTGCAGTTTCATTATTCTACCAATAAGGATACTCCATCTTCTGATCTGTGTCACCTTTTTCAAAAGATTTGATCTAATTTTTTTAACCATTAGAGCCCCCCCCCCCCCCCCCCGCCTACCTGCTTGTACTTTTGATACAATGTACAAAATGGATGTTAAGCTGTGAACAATGATCTTTCAAACATGACTCAGTGATACCCACAACGTTATACCTGCCAATTTCTAACTGTGCTACATTACCATCTGCCTTATTCTGTATACTGTGTGCATTCAAATATAAACCTTCAGTTCCGTAATTCATCACCCTTCCAATTTTGTGCTCTATTGCACTCTAACCCATTCCACTGATGGCAATTTTGCCCTCACATTGGCCTGGTCTTCCTCACAGTGTCAGTACATACTGCATCAATTTGTATCAAGTCAAGTTTATTGCCATTTAACTGTGGTTGATTGGCATCAGTCTGTCTCGAAAGACAATATGTGATGATCATCATCACCAGGAGCCTGGGTGGAAGGTATGGAGATCCTGAGATGCCCAGTCGCCAAGATCCCCCTCTCAGCCTCACCAGTGTAATCCAAAGGAGAGCTTATGAAGCAATACATTTGGCACCAGCGTGGCTGCAGGAAGTTCCAGAAGGACATTCAATGACATCCAGCCGCATTGGGGTGCCACTCCGGATTTGCTGTTAGGGTTCATGTCTGCAGTCTTCGTCTCTTCCAAGGCTGTCCACAAGTTAGTGGGGCTATTTTACCCATAGCTGGGGCATTTAACTGTATAGATATATATAACCATGTAATGTATATAGAAATGAGATGACGTTTCTTTGAACTAGGATGTAAACCACAGTAGTACACATAACACACGATAACTTATGGTAAGAATAAAATGTACAGATGAATCATAAATAAATAACAAACTAAAGCGCATCAATATTAAATATTGTAAGGTACGGAAGAGATTAACCAGTGACACTTTGAATTCGATGTGTAGGGATTTCAGAAACCTAACGGCCTGGGGGGAGAAACGGAGATGATGTTAAGGGATGAGGTGTGTCATCCATGATGTGAGCTCCCAGGCACTTGCTGCACTTAACTCTACAGAAGAGCCAGGTATTCACAGAGGGTTGTGGTTTGTCTGCACCGTCCTGGAGTCCACAATGATTTCCTTGGTCTTCTCCATATTCAGGCTTAGGTTGTTTTCCTCACACAATTCACCAGTCGTTCCACTTCCTCTCTATACTCCGACTGCTCTGTCGTCAGCTCTATCACTCTGGTTCCTACTCCCCTGCTAAATTAGTTTAAACCCTCCCCAACAGCTAGAGACTTTCAAGTTATTAGCATCTGAAATGAAATATTTGCCCTTGTGTGTGAGATGGTATTCTGAATTTTTAAAAAAATTGTTGCGTACTTGGGAATTGAAAGGTAATTCGTTGTTGTCACTTCTATTGTACACTCAGTGGCCACTTTAATAGATACCTCCTGTACCCAATAAAGTGGCTACTGTATGTGTATTCGTGGTCATCAGCTGCTGTAGTCCATCCAATTCAAGGTTCAGTATATTGGGTATTCAGAGACGTTCTTCTGCATATCACTATTGTATGGTTATTTGAATTAGTGTCGTCTTCTTGTCAGCTTGAACCAGTCTGGCCATTCTCCTCTGACCTCTGTCACACATAAGGCGGCTTCACCCACAGAACTGCCACTCACTGGATGTTTTTGTTTTTCACGCCATCCTCTGGTAAACTCCAGAGACTGTTTGTGAAAATCTCAGGAGATCAGCAGTTTCTGACATATTCAAACCATCCATCTGGCACCAACAATCATTACATTGTCAAGCCACTTAGATAACATTTCTT
Organism: Hypanus sabinus; assembly: GCF_030144855.1. Taxonomy (NCBI): domain Eukaryota; kingdom Metazoa; phylum Chordata; class Chondrichthyes; order Myliobatiformes; family Dasyatidae; genus Hypanus; species Hypanus sabinus. Next base: position 166,618,881 of record NC_082712.1, on the reverse strand, counting down.
CCAATTCTGATGTTTGGTTTGAACAAGAACTGGACCTCTTGAGCACGTCTGCATGCTTTTATGCATTGAGTTACAGCCACGTGATTGGCTTCGTTAGATATTTTCATAAACGAGCAGGTGGACCTGATAAAGTAGCCACTGCGTGTATAAAGGAATGCGGAAATGCAGTTGTTACTGTGGAAACTAGTGCATAGAGAGTCAGAGGATGCAGGTTCCAGCATAGTGACTTAACTAAGGATCAGAAGATTCTGCTGGTGTATTTCATGCAGTTATTGAAGTGAATGTTGAGTGTATTGTCATATGCACAGGTACGTACAGATACAATGGAAAAACTTGCAGCAGCATCACAGGCACATAGCACCTTAAACAGCATTTAAAGAAACACATATATTTTATATACTGTATACAAAAAAATTAGAACAAAATATACCTAGTCTGTTACTACAAAGTGATCAGAGTGGTTATACTATTGCTTAACTAGCGACTGAGGTTGTCCTAGTTTGCTCAAGAACCAGTTGGTCGAAGGGTAGTAGCTGTTCCTGAATGTGATGGTGTGGGATTTGAGGGCTACGTACCTCCTGCCTGATGGTAGCTGTGAGGAGATGGCATGGTCTCAATGGTGGGGATCTTTGATGGATATTGACACCTTGAGTCAGTGTCTTCTGTAGGTATTACCCTTGGTGGGAAGGGATATGGCTGTGATGTTGCTAAATTCACTCCTGTCTACAGTATCTTGTGTTCCACCACATTTGAATTGTCACATCAGACCCTGATGCAACAAGACTGGATATTTTTAGTCCTGCATTTCTAGGAGTTTGTTAGAGTGCTTGTATCAAGCTGAAGCTCGTTAACCTCCGAATAAAGGAACTGGTATGCCTCCATTGTGATTGAATCTATGTGCTGGGCCCAGGGTAGATCATCCAATATATTAACACCAGGAATTGAAAGCTGCTGACTCATTCCCCTGCTGATTTTCCTCCACTCATCCCACCCCCCCTCATGTATTTACTCTTACTCCTTTCTTGTTTAGTATTTTATTAGCTCTACATTTTAATCTTTTCTCTACATCTAAAACGTAGATGCTTTATAATTATCTTTATAGGATGTTTTTGGAGTTGCAGTTAAGGAGATTAGCTAACATAGCTTTGCCTAAATTAGCTCCATAATGGCCCATGATTTACTCTTGCCAGTATTGAGAAACCCACTCATCCAGAACATTTGAGGAACCAGGAATGATTTAATATAAAAATGGTTATGTGGTTTGATGTTATATCACCTAAAATGCAAGATTAAATTTTTCCTTTTTTCTTGTTACACAGGGTATGACTGCTGCTGGTAATGAGTGTTTATTATCCATCCCAATTGCTTCTGAATTGAGGAGGGAGTTGAGGGTTAATCACATTGCTGGGTTTAGAATCATGTGTGGTAGACTGGGCAAAGATGGCATATTTCCCTCCCTGATGGACATCAGTGAATCTGCTTAGTTCCAAAGGAATGTTTTAGCATCATGACCTAATATTTGGATTACAATTCTGAAAGCCATGCCTGTCAATGTAGATTCTTTTCCAAAAAAAGAAAATCTCAGTTTACCAGATGCCCAATAGTTCTTGTTTGGTGTAATATATGTATTCCCCTTGGAAAAGGGAGCTGTGTAATCTGATTACATTTTTCCTTACAGGTTTCCTTTTACAGAGGCTTTGCAATTACCTGGAAGTGTCTTCTTCAGAATAACGAAGATGTTAAAAAGGGGTATGCACAAGAGTGTTACATGCTGCTAAGCTTCTGGACTGCTTGTGATGATAAATAACACTATTATGTGAAAGGAAGTAAACCAATTAAATGTTTAGGATATGTACCTGTACTTCATACCTATCACTGGTACAGAATGGATTTGCGTTTGTGCTTAAATTGACTGACATGAAACACTTATTAAACTATTTTTCCAGAACCTAATTGCACTTAAGTTAGTAGTGTAACATATATAGGTGGAGCAAGCCATGTAGCATAAAACTTAAATCTGTTACATCTCTGCAATTTTTGCAGTACTGAAAGAAATATGTCTACCCTAGGTAGGTAATATGTACGAAGGTTCACTGTGTTTTAAACACATACTATATATGTGAGTTATTAAGTCATAGAATTTGACCCAGAAGGAGCCAATTTGTCCCATTGCATTTGTACTTCCCTTGCTCTTGCCCTATGACTATCCAGACAGCCCCTGCATTATAGGGTGGTAAACAGCGCTGCCTTCCTTCAAGTTAGTTTATATCATGAACTTACATGACGCAAAGCTATCTTATCTGTTTATGTGTCAAAACATAAGAGTTGAAAAAGATATTGTGTATATTTTTACTTTTTTTTTCTATGCCTGTTCTGTTTTAAGATACAGTAAGAGTGAAATTTTATTCCCTATCTCAAATTTTTGGGTAGTGATTTGCAAATTCTGTTAGGTTGAATTTCCATTACCTGAGCAGTCATAATATGGGAGTCATCTGTGCAGATTTTTTTGCTCCCCAGTTTAATGGGATTAACAGAGCCTCAGTGTAAATAGGTGGCTGATGGTCAGCATGACTTTAGCATGCGTGGACATGGATAAGGCTTCTTTCCTTGCCTTCTCTCTCTTTTACTCTGACTCTTATCCATATCCCTTCCAGGAGTTACTTCTAAATCTGCTTCCATCACCCTTTCGGGCAATATATCCAGTTCAGAACAAATTCTGCTTCATTTGGCCTCCTTGTTTTGCTGCTCACTTCAATTCTATTTCCTCCCATCAATGACATGAGTTCAAGGTTTTAGAATCAGAATCAGGTTTAGTATCACTGACGTATATCATGAAATTTGTTTTCCATAAACATTACAGTGCCATGCTTAAAAATACTATAAGTTGCAATAAGTATTATATATAGAAATAGATTTTAAAAGTGCAGAGAGAGAGTAAATTTAGTGAGGCAGTGTTCATGGGTTAGTTCACTGTCCATAAATCTGGCAGAGGGGTAGAAGCTGTTCCTAAAACGTTGAGTTTGTGTCTTCAGACTGCAGTACCTCCTCGCTGATGGTAGTAATAAAGGGGAGGTATACTAGGTGTTCATCTAGAGGCCATAGCTTTAAGGTGTAAGGTGTAAGTTTAGTTTTGCAGTGCATTGCAGACACCTATCATCCTCTGTGCAAAACTGAACTTGCACCTTAAATCCACTTAAATTCTCCCTAAAAAAGAAGATACAATAGCAACTGAAAGATTCAGGATTGTTTATTGTCATTTTAAAGTACACAAGAGTAAAGGAGAACAAAATAATTGTTATTCCTGATCCTCAGACCCACTCCCTGGCCTCCCCATAACCTTTGATGCCATAGCCAATCAAGAACATAGCCATCTCTGTCTTAGATACACCCAAAGACCTGGCCTCTACAGCTGCCTGTGGTAACAAATTTCACAAATTCACCATCCTCTGGCTAAAGAAATTTCTCCACATCTCTGTTTTAAATGGAAGCCCCTCTACCCTGAAGTTGTACCCTCTTGTCCTAGACTTCCCCACCATAGGAAGCATCCCGTCTAGGCCTCTCAACATTCGAAAGGTTTCAATGAGATCTTCCTCCTCCTCCCCCCCACCACCTTCATCCTTCTAAATTCAGGTGAGTACAGGCCCAGAGCCATCAGACGTTCCTCATTTGATAACACTTTCATTTGCTGGAATCATCATTGTGAACTTCCTCTGAACCCTCTCCAATGCCAGTACATCTTTTCTTAGATAAAGAGCCCAGACATGTTCACAATACTCAAGGTGAGGCCTCACCAGTGCCTTATAAAGCATCAGCATCACATCCTGCTCTTGTATTCTAGACCTCTTGAAATTAATGCTAACATTGCATTTGCTTTCCTCACCAACTCAGTCTGCGAGTTAACCTTTAGGGTATCCTGCACAAGGACTCTCAAGTCCCTTTGCATCTCAGATTTTTGGATGTTCTCCCCATTTAGAAAATAGTCTGCACATTTATTTCTTCTACCAAAGTGCATGACAGTGCATTTTCCAACATTGTATTTAATTTGTTACTTCCTTGCCCATTCTTCTAATCTTAAGTCCTTCTGCAGCCTTTCTGTTTTCTGCCCTGCCCCTCCACTAATCTTCATATCATTTGCAAACTTGGCAACAAAGTTATCTATTCTATCATTGATATATGAAGCGACCCCCACACTGACTCCTGCGGAACACTACTAGTTACTGGTAGCCAACCAAAAAAAGAATCCTTTTATCTTTTATTCCCACTTGCTGCCTCCTACAAATCAGCCATTGCTCTAACCATGCCAGTAACTTTCCTGTAATACCATGGGGTCTGAACTCAACTCACAAGGATTCAGCATCTTCCTATCCTATGTCACATCTTTCTACTGACTTGATGCCATTCTTTACCTGTAGAGCTACACCACACCCTCTGCCTACCTTCCTATCCCTCGGATACAACATGTAGCCTTGGACATTCAGCTCCCAACTACAACTAATCCTTCAGCCACGATTTAGTGATGGCCTCAACATCATACCCAACAATCTGTAATAGTGCCACAAGATCATCCACCTTATTTCTTCTGCTCCTTGCATTAAGATATAACACTTTGAGTATGTATTTGCTAGCCTTTTTGATTCTACATCCCTGATGCACTGATACTCACCCTGCTTGCTGCAATTTTGTCCTGTCATCTGCCTGCCCTTCCTGACTGCATGCGATCTTTGCTTTTTTGCCATCTGTTCTATCCTGAGTCTTATCGCTCCGGTTCCCATCCCCCTGCCAAATTAGTTTAAGTCCTCCCCAATAGCTCTAACAAACCTCCTCACGATATTGGTCCTCCTCAGGTTCAGGTGCAACCTGTGTACAGGTCATACCTCCTGCAGATAAGATCCTAATGATCCAAGAATCTGAAGCCCTGCACCAGCTTCTCAGTCATGCATTTATCTGCCAAATTATCTTGTTTCTACCCTCACTGGTGCATGGCACATGTAGCAATGCAAAAATTGCTTCCTTAGAGATGCTGCTTCTCAGCTTTCTGCCTAGCTCTCTAAACTCTCTCTTCAGGACCACATTGCTTTTCTTTCTTATGTCATGGGTATCACTATGTACCAAGACATCTGGCTGCTCCCTCCCTCTCCAAAATGCCTTGGACACAGTCCAAGATGTTGCTGACCCTGGCATTTGGGAGGCAATATACCATCTAGGTGTCCTGTTCATGTTCACAAAATCTCTGTATGTTCCTCTGACTATTGAGTCCCTATGACTACCACTTCCCTCTTTCCCTTCTGCACCGTGGACCTATACTCAGTACTGGTAACCTGGTCTCTGTGGCATTCCCCTGGATGATCATCCCCCACAACAGTATCCAAAACAGTATACTCATTATTGAGGGAATACTTATACATAAGTGATGCTAGATGCAGGAATATCTGAACACAAGGTGTCATAAAAGGCAATTAGACAGATATATGAGCAAGAATGAGGGGTTGAAGGGATTAGTTTGGATTTCCCTCATACTCATCCACAGACACAGTGGATAGAAGGGCCTTTTCCCACACTGTACTGATCTGTGTTCAATTGATCATTAATATGTTTCTATATCTTCTCTGCCAAACCTGTATAGGATTTTGATAAGTTTTTTTTAAAAATTCTCTTTTAATTTTCTTCACATTTTTACAGTAAAAAGCTGAAAGCCCTAAATTCAATACTGGAGATGGCTCACAGTTTTCCTTATGAAGATCCTACCAATGAGGGGTTGCAAGGTGACTTGGAGAAGATGAGGGCCAAGTTTAAACAGGTGTGTATGCCTGCTGCAATTGATACGGTAATTTATGGAAATGAGGGAGATTTAGATTTGCCTATTTTAAACTTGTAATGAAGAATTAAGGTCTTCTGTGCATAGCATGCATTCTTATGTGGAAACAAGTTTAGGTAACCTCCTCCAGCATTTTGTGAGTTGCTCTGAACTAACAGCATCTGCAGAATAGTTTGTGTTTAGGTGAACTTTTGTGGGAAGCAGATTTCGATTCTGAGCTTGTGCAAAGAATAAATAGTCCTGGTACAGATCTTGGCCTTTGCTGTGTTAGATTAAAGTCAGTGCGTGTAATCAGCCAGGCTCACTGTCAGTGACTTCTAAAAATGCATCTATATATAGTATGATAGTTTGTCATTAATAAATCCACCAATATTGTGTTCACTGACAACTTGAGCATAGAGCAAAGAAGTACCTAGCAAAATGGAACTATTCATTCCAAGTCATTCCATCTGTCATGCTTGAGTCAACATCTTGAAGCATTGTGTTTAATTGCACAAAAACATTTGATAATCTGTGTTAACTTTTGAATGCCAGTTGTTACAAAGTATTTTCAGAGGAGATAAAAGCACAAATATCACATTTTATATTGTTTCTTGGTGAAGGCCTCCATTGGAGTAAGTGTATCAGAGATGCTGTTTAATACCTCTACCTTAGATTATTGACCTTTTTAAAAACTGTAAGAAATTGTTACATAGAAATTCACTTCCAATCAGTGAAGCTTATCCCACTGTGGTAACCGTTCTATCTTGCCATCTGCCACTAAAAGCATTTGTGAGGTTATCGCTGATGTCACCACATAGTACCTTCAGTGTTACTAGCTAGAGATTAATATTTAAGGCCACTTAAATTCACAGTATAACATGCTTTTTGTCACTGTGAACGTTTTAGCAAGGATCTGAAATGAGAGAGCCCAAATTACAAAATACTGGATGTATTGTTTGTTTCAGATTTGCTCTTTGCTGAATGTGCAGCCCAAGTTTTACAATGAGAAAACGGCCGGAATGTCCTTCTGAAGGAGAGTGAGATGACTGGTCTTAGAAATGTTCCTTCTGGGTGAACATTTGACTAAGGTAGCCAAAAGACTGTGTCTAAGGTTACTTCAGCATGCAGATGTAAAGGATAGATCTGGATGCAGTCAGACTGTCTCAGGAGCAGGCAGTGGCTTTGTAACTACAGGTTTGAGAGTGGTGTTCTATAGAAAGAGATGAAATTCAAATGATTTCATTGTTTTAATAAGAGGAAAGTAACCTGTTTAGTTTGCCGTTTATTCTTTATTGTGACATGAACCTTTTGCTCCTAACCTGTGTTTTATTTCCTGTCAGATTTGTGGAAAGAGTTGGATTATGAAATGTACTCCACTCCCAGCTTATTAATCAATTTGAGTTGATTTTTCTTGGGAATGCTTTTATTAAATTCTGAATTATTTCAAATTTTCACAGGTTGGGATAGATCAGTAGAAGTAATGCAAAGATGTTATCACCATGATGGTTCTCCATTATTCCTGTTTTTCTGAGTTAGATTAAAATTGAAGGTCAACATTTTAAAATTGATTAAGAAGAATTATGGTGCCTATCACAACCGGTGCATCACAAAGTACTTTAGCAGTCACAAAGAGCTTTTGAAATTTGGTCACCATTATATGTAGAAATGCTACACCGATGTGAGACATGGGAAGAGTGAACGATGACTTGGGTTTTTTCCCTCAGTGCTGTTGGTTAAAGGATAAATATTGGATGGGACACTAGGGTCACACCTCTGCTGCTGGAAGCAGTGACCTGGCATCTGCTACATCCACCTAAGAACACAGGCAGTTAATACCTTGTCCAAAAATATGACACCCTTGACAATGCCACATACACTCATTATGGCAGTAGGGAGTCTACTTGGACTATGTAATCATCCTTGAAGTGAAATCTGAACCAAGGTTGGCGCCTCATATCACTGTTTTGAGAAGTACTTGGAGTATCTTGCGAAATCTATGCTGGATAAACAGATTCAAAACTGCTTAAAGAGGAAACCTGTTCAAATTGTTTATCGTAGTTGTGAGATATAAAATCTTAGCTGCGAAAAAAATTGAACACAAATGTTTTTAAATTGATGTATTGGATTTATGGACTTAATAAACTAAAATTAATATAAATATCAGTGGTATGATGTTTGATGTTATTAGACACATGATGTTCTTTGAGTTTTTGAATAGTACATTTTAAGTATGTGAATCTTTTTTTAAGTTTTGGAATTTCTTTCTCTTGTCAGTATCAGAATCAGGTTTTAATATCACCATCATATGTCATGAAATTTGTTGTATTTGTGGCAGCAGTGCAATGCAATACATTATAGAAAAAAACTGAATTACAGTAAATAGTTAAATAAGTAGTGCAAAACTAGAAATAAAAAAGTAGTGAGGTAGTGTTCATGGGTTCAATGTCCATTCAGGAAATGGATCCTAGAGAGGAAGAAATTGTTCCTGAATCGTTGAGTCTGTGCCTTCAGGCTTTTGTACCTCCTTTCTGATGGTAGCAATGTTATTTGACTCCCAGTGAGTGAGCTCTTGAGATGTTTTTAAATTCTTACTTTTCTGAATATCAACAAACTACTTGCTGAAAATCTGAGCTTTGTTATATTTCGCCTGTAAATCATGAAAAGGAGATATCAACCTTGGTTATCATTAATCCACTCTCAGGCTGATCACCTGTCTCAAATATACAAGATGTCATTAATGTGTTTACATTTTTCTGAAATATATTAATCACTCTTTAATTGAAGATCAGGATTTCGGTATAGGATACACAAATTGAATGCCTAGTGAATTAAAGCAGTAAGGTTTCAACAACAGATTCAGTTTTGAAAGTGGATAATATCTGTATAAGAATGATGGTAGTCGACAGCAATGAGTGCTGGCTTTACCACTGACATCAGCAATGGATAGTTATGTGACTTTGTCTCAATGCACAGATATTCACTGAGCAGCACTGAATTGGCCAAAGGCTTGTCAAACTTCCTGGAGTTGGTTAGACTCGCTGATCACAGTCACACCTTAGCAGTGAGTGACTGGTAAATATCTTGAGGATTTGTCCCCATAAGGGATCTTTATTCAGCATATTTAAGGGGCCAGTCTTAATTAAATGGCTGTTGGATTCGCTGTTGCATCTGTCTTCTACATAGGTGCATTTATAAGCAAGAGGCATATGCTATCTACAATGCACTGGTTTATTATTGCAACATGTGCCAAGATACAGTGAAAAACTTGACTTGTGTGCTATAAGATCATAAGACACAGGAGCAGAATTAGGCCATTCAGCCCATCTTTTGCCATTCCATCATTGATTGATTATCCCTCGCAACCCCTTGATGCCATTACTAATCAAGAGCTTATCATCCTCTTCTTTATATGTATCTATTGACTTGTCCTCCACAGCCACCTGTGGCAATGAATGCCACAGATTCACTAGCCTCAGGATAGATCTGCTTTGTTACTTAACATTCTGGTTAGTCGTACAGTCGTGGAGCCATCCCCCAACACTAACAAAAGGGGGTATATTTTTGGTATATGGTGTTTGTGCTCAGAAGCTTTTGGGACAGTATTAAATATTCAAAAGAGTTCAATCACAAATGAGAAAATCTGCAGGTACTGTAAATCCAAATAACACAAAATGCTGGAGGAACTCAGCAGGTATAGCAGCATTTATGCACAAGAGCTCAGTTGACATTTTGGGCTGAGATCCTTCAGCAGGACTGGAGAAAAAAAAGATGAGTCACAGTTAGAAGGGAGGGGAGGAAGAAACACAAGGAGGTAGGTGAAATTGGGAGGAGGAGGGGTGAAGTAAAGAGCTGGGAAGTTGATTGGTGAAAGATACAGGGCTGGAGAAGCGGAGTCTAATAGGAGAGGACAGAAGGCCATGGAAGAAAGAAAAAGGGAGGAGCACTAGAGGGAAGTGATGGGCAGGCAAAGAGGTGAGAGAGGGAAAAGGGGATGGGGAAAAGAGAAGGGGGAAGGGTATTACCAGAAGTTTGAGAAATTGATGTTCATGCCATCAGGTTGGAGGCTACCCAGGTAGAATACAAGATGTTGCTTCTTGAACCTGAGTGTGGCTTCATCGCAACAGTAGAGGAAGCCATGGATGGACATGTCAGAATGGGAATGGGAAGTGGAATTAAAATGGGTGGCCACTGGGAGATACTGCTTTTTTGGTGGACGGAGTGTAGATGCTCAATGAAGCTGTCTACCAATCTGTGTGGGGTCTCACCAATATACAAGGGGCTTCACTGGGAGCACCAGACACAATAGGTGACCGCAACAGACTCTCAGGTAAAGTGTCATCTCTCCTAGAAGAACTGTTTGGGGTCCTGAATGGTAGTGGGGATGTAGGGGCTGGTGTAGCACTTGCTCTGCTTGCAAGGATAAGTGTCAGGAGGGAGATCAGTGGGGAAAGATGACTGGACAAGGGAGCAATCCCTGTGGAAAGCTAGGGGTGGAGGGAGGGAAAGATGTGTTTGTGGTGGGATCTGGTTAGGATGTACAAGTAGAATCTCTTCTGTTTATTGCAAATATGTAATTCTGCAAAGTTAACTGAATATATTCAAAATGTTTAAATAGCTGATTATAACTATTCAAAGTACAAAGTAAATTTATTACCAAAATATGCCTTGTCACCGTATACTGCATTGAGATTCATCTTCTTGCAGCCATTCACAGTAGAACAAAGAAATATAATAGAATCAATGAAAGCTGCACACAGAAAGAAACAGCCAATATGCAAAAAACTGCAAATAGAAAACAATAATAATAAATAGTAAGCAAATAATACTGAGAACATGTGTTGTAGAATTCTTGAAAGTACATCCCAACTATATTTAATCTATTGCTATCTAGGTGTTTAAGGATGTTAACAGAGTGAGATTCTCTTAACAGTCTGCTGAATGAATAACAGACACAAGAAAATCTGCAGATGCTGGAAATTCAAAGCAACATATACAAAGTATGGGAGGAACTCTGCAGACCAGGCAACATCTATGGAAAATAGTAAGTAGTTGACATCACAGGCCGAGACCCTTCAGCTGTGTGTATAAATCTTACACCTAGTGGCCATTTCATTAGGTATCTCCGGTATCTAATAAAGTGGCCATTGAGTGTATGTTTTGGTCTACTGCTATAGCCCATTCACATTAAGGTTCAACGTGTTGTGCACTCCGAGATGATCTTCTGCACACCACCGTTGTAACGTGCAGTTATTTGAGTTAGTGGCTTCCCTGTCAGCTTGAACTAGTCTGGCCATTCTCCTCTTACATGTCTCATTAACAGAGCATTTTCACCCACAGAACTGCCACATGCAATGGGTTTTTTCACCATTCTCTGTAAACTGTAGAGACTTGTTCATGAAAATCCCAGGAGATCAGCAGTTCCTGAGATACTCAAACCACCCCTTCAGGCACCAGCAATCACTCCCCAGTCAAGGTCACTCAGATCACATTTCTTCTCCCATTGTAATGTTTTAGTCTGAACAACTGAACCTCTTGACCGTGTCTGCATGTTTTTATGCATGGAGTTGCTGCCACATTATTGGCTTATTAGATATTTGCATTGGGTGGCACAGTAGTGTTGTGGTTACCACAACACAGTACAAGTGACCTGGGTTCAATTCTTGCCATTGCCTGTAAGGAATATGTACGTTCTGTCCGCAAATGCATGGGCTTCCCCCAGGTTCCAGTCTCCTCTCTCAGTTCAAAGACATACTGGTTGGTAGGTTAACTGGTGATTGTAAATTGTCCTGTGATTAGGCTAGGATTAAATTGGGGGATTACTGGGTGGTGTAGCTCAAAGGGCTGGAAAGGCCTATTCCATGCTGTATCTCAATAATTTAACAAGCAGGTATACCTATTAAAGTGGCCCGCTGAGTGTATATTTTGCAATTGCAACTTCTGAGTGGCTTACTTTTGTCAGTTTTAACCAAGTATGCTGGCCTTTATTGCAAGAAGATTTGCAGACTGGCAGAGATTAAGCACACTGTGACCACATTTCATACAGGACGTAATGGGTTAGGAGTAGAGATGATATCTGCCTTGGCTTAGGTGCCTGGTTCACCAAAGGCCAAAATCTTGGAGCAAAATAGAGATTTGATACTGAAATATCTTTTCACCCTGTAGGATGTGAACCTTTGAAGTTCTCCAATTACTGGCACTGGTTATATTCAAAATACATTGATTGGTTTTTGAATTTTGGAAGGATCGAGGGATATGGAGTAGGTACGGGAAGGAGACTCTGAAGTAACTGATAAACCATGATCACATGGAAAGGCTAAGCATGCAGAGGGTCGAATGATCTATTCCTCCTTGCATTGTTAAACTGAGTCAGGCTGTGGGGGAGTGGGCTAAAGCTCCCCAGTGAAGATATCTTTGCTTCATTTTTACTAGGCATCTGTGGAAGTATGGGTGTCCAATTTATGCAACATATTTGTATTGAGACAAGTTCTGTAGATACCACAACTGTTCCTCTGTCGGGCACATTTGCCTCGTCTGCAACAGGCAGGATTTCCTGATGGTCAATCATTTTAATTCCAATCTCCATTCTCATTCCAACACGTCGGTTCATGGCCTCCTGCACTGCCACGATGCGGCCTTTCGCAGGTTGGAGGAGCAATATCTCACATTCTGTGTAGGTAGCCTCCTCCAACCCAATGACATCAAGAACATTGATTTCTCTACTTTCCAGTAATTTCTCCACCCCCACCCCCATCTTCTCCTTTTTCCATTCCCTATTGTGGCTCCCTTCTTACCCCATTCTCTTCTCGTCACCTTACCCAGGGCACTTCCTCCTCCCTTTTCTCCCATGGTCAGATTCCTTCTCCAGCCTTTGACTTTTCTGACCTATCACCTCCCAGTTTCTCACTTCACCCCACTCCTCCCACTCATTCACCTTCCCCCAAACCTGGCTTCACCCATCATATTCCAGCTTGCATTCCTACCCCTCCACCCACCACCTTATTCTGGCTTCTGCCCCATTCCTTTCAGTCTTGATGAAGGGTATTGGCCCAAAATGATTCCTCTCCATAGATGCTGCCTGACCTGCTGAGTTACCCTAACATTTTGGGTGTGTTCGTCCTTGGTATCGGTTTACCTGAGATTGAATATAATGCTATATTTTTTTGAAAGCTTGTTGCAGCAAGCAAAATTGTCTGTATAATGCAGTGTTCCAACAAAGAGGGAATGGTTTTCCTTGAAGTCCAGTGTATATAATTTTAGATGGTCAGCTCATCAGAAATATTATTAGTTTTAGGAAGGGACACCTGAGGTCAAAGAAGAATTAAACACTCAGTAGCCACTTTATTAGATACACCTGTATACCTGGTCGTTAAAGCAAATATCTATCAAGTGCCAGCAACTCAATGTATAAAAGCATGTAGACACGTAAGGGTCAGTTGTTGTTGAGATCAAACATCAGAATGGGGAAGAAATGTGTTCTAAGTGACTTTGACTGTGGAATGATTGTTGGTGCCAGACGAGAGCGATTTAAAAAAAACATCCAGTGAGCGGCAGTTCTGAGGGCAAAATGTCTTGTTAATGAGAGAGGTCAGAGGAGAATGTCCAGGTTGGTTCAAACTGGCAGGACTGCGACAGTGACTCAAGTAACCATGTGTTAACAACAGTGATGTGCAGAAGAACATCTCTGAATGCAGAACATGTTGAACCTTGAAATGGTTGGGCTACAGCAGCAGAAAACCACAGACAATCCTCATAGAGGAATTGGAAGTGGAAAGAGTGAGCAGCTTCAAGTTCCTGGGTGTCAAGATCTCTGAGGATCTAACCTGGTGCCAATATATTGATGTAGTCATGAAGAAGGCAAGACAGTGTCTGTACTTTATTAGGAGTTTGAAGAGATTTGGCATGTCAACAAATGCACTCAAAAACTTATATATTTGTACCATGGAGAGCATTCTGACAGGCTGCATCACTGTCTGGTATGGAGGGGCTACTGTACAGGACCGAAAGAAGCTGCAGAAAGTTGTAAGTCTAGTCAGCTCCATCTTGGGTTCTAGCCTACAAAGTACCCAAGACATCTTTAGGGAGCGGTGTCTCAGAAAGGCAGCATCCATTATTAAGGACCTCCAGCACCCAGGGCATGCCCTTTTCTCACTGTTACTATCAGATAGGAGATGCAGAAGCCTGAAGGCACACACTCAGGAACAGCTTCTTCCTCTCTGCCATCTGATTCCTAAATGGACATTGAAGCTTTGGAGACTAACTCATTTAAAAAAAAATATATACAATATTTTTGTTTCAGCACATTTTAAAAAATGTATTGAATATATGTAATTGATTTATTTGTTTATTATATTTTATTTATTTATTATTATTTTTCTCACTCTGCTAGATTATGTATTACAGTGAATTGCTGCTGCTAAGTTAACAAATTTCATGTCACAGGCCAGTAATAATAAACCTGATCCTGATTCTGATCCTAACATACAGAAGTACACTCAATGGCCACTTTATTAGGTACCTCCTGTACCTAATAATGTGGCCATTGACTGTAGTTTGGGTTTTATAGAGACACGCAGTGAGCAACTATAAAACTGCAGCTCCACAAAGGTTCTTCAGAGGATAACTTTTGAAAATAAATTAGCTGTGCTTTATTTTTCTCTGAGTGACAGGTGGAAAAATAGGTTGGAGAATGGCAGAGAAATTAGATATTTAGTGTTTGTATTTCAGAAGAAAGCATCAACATCTCCTTGGAAGTAAGAGAATGTGGTGCTGAAATAAATTAACTGGAGTAAAAAAAAATTAAGAAATTAATTGGGACACAAGAGACTGCAGATGCTGGAATCTGGAGCAATATGCAATCTATTGGTGAAAATTCATACAGAATTGATGGGGAGGGAAATGGATTATGGATCACTCAGTTGCAACATTTAAGAGGCATTTAGATAGATACTTTGGGGGGAAGGGCTTGGACATCCAGTTCAAGTTCAAATGCTGTTTTGTTTGGCAGTATACATGTATGGTTGAATGACAATTGGTCTTGGAGGACTTTCAGCAGAATACAGCCAACTGGGACTAGCAGGAAGGATACTGTAGTTACCATGGACATTGGGTTCAAGTGCCTGTTTCTATACTATATTCCTTTATGAGTCAATGAAATCCTGCACCAGGACTGATTGTTGACTTGAAATGTCAACAAACCTTTCCACCTACAGATGTTGCCTAGCCCACTGAGTTGCAGATTGTAAAATATTATTGGGATTGAAAGGCATTTAATCCCCTGGACCTGATGATGGAGTATCCCAAGGTTTTAAAAAAAGTCAAAATTGAAAAAGTGGGTGCTCTATTGTAAAGATTCTAGAGCAGTTCCTACAGATTAGAAGGTGGTACATATAACCCCATTATTTGAAGAGGAAGAGAGGAAATGGGAACCCATGGATTGGTCAGCCAAACTGTTTGTCTGTCTTCTCCCTCCCTCCCTCCAGCCTGCGCTGCCCAACTACACCCATGTCACAAAGGGCAGCACAGTAGTGTAGTGGTTAGCACTATGCTTTATAGTTGTTAAGATTTGGGTTTATTTTCGTTCATTGTCTGTAAAGAGTTTGTATGTTCTCCCTGTGACCGTGCGGGTTTCCTCCAAAAGCTCAAAGACGTACTGGTTAGTAAGTTAATTGGTCATTGTAAATTATCCCGTGTTAGACTAGGACTAAATTGGGGGTTGCTGGGCGGTGTGGCTCAAAAGGCCAGAATGACCAACTTCACACTATCTCAATAAATAAATACATTATCCTATTAACATGTGTCTCTTTGAAATCTAGCATCAGAGGAAACCCACATGGCACAGGGAGAACATACAAACTCCTTACAGACAGTGGCAGAATTGTACCCTGGTCACTGGCACCGTAGTAACATTATGCTAACTGCTAAGCTACCTTGTCACCCCTTCAGTAATAACGCTTAACATGTCAGGAACAATGCTTAACTCTCATAAAAAGAAAGTGATAAAATTGTTGTAGAAGATAATGATAGGTTTTAACAGAGAGGGCATTGATTTATGAAAAGGAAATCATGTTTGAGAAACTGGTTAGTGATTTGAAAGGACTTTGTATTCGGAGAGACCTAGTTATACTTGTACAAAATAAATCGAAAGGTAGTTTTCCAATAGAGCAAGCAATTAGGATAAAAATTCTGGTCACCCATAAAGGAAGAATGTGGAGGCTTTGGGAAGGGTACAGATGAGGTTTACCAGGATGTTGCCTAGGTTAGAAGGTATGAACTATTAGGAGAGGTGCTGATGAAAGGTTTTGGCCTGTGACATTGACTCTATTCCTCATTAGTGCTCTCCATGGATGCTGCCTGACTTGTGGAGTCCCTGCAACATTTTGTATGTGTTACTTACTGCCCGTTATGCCGTTGGCACTTTAGGCAGCAATCAAATTCCTTTGTCTTCATTGCTGTTTCTGTAACAATTCTTTTTGACCAGTCAGGGTTCTTAGCCCTGACCTGAACCCCCAAGCCTGGAGTACCAGTGGACCACTCTTAGTCTGGCCACTAGCCTTTGACCTTTTTGTCATGGGTGACCCTACCAAGAATCAAAGCACAAAGCCCTGACTCCAGCCAGTATGTCTCTGGGTCATTGAGGCTCCCAAGCTTCTCAACCCTACAACAAGGCTGTGGTCCTCTTGGAGGGTGTGTTACTTTAGAGGATGGAAAAACTCAGGTTTCCCCTGGAGCACTGGAGGCTGACTAGAGATCTGATAGGCGAAGTTCATAACATGATGAGAGGCGTAGGTGAGTAGACAGTGGGGGACTTTTCCCCAAGGTAGAACTATCAAATACAAGTGGTCATGCATTTACAGTGAAGGTTGTGTAGGGAAAGTTTTTTACACAGGGATGCAACTGAATGGTGGAAACAGAGGTGTGGATAAGCAGATACTTTTAGATAGGGTCATGATTATGTCAGAAGAAGGATATTGGTCATCTGCAGAGATTTAGTTTAATGTGGAATTCTATTCAGCACAGGCATTTTGGCCCAAAATGCCTGTTTCTGTCCTGTGTTTTTCTAGGTTCTCTAAGTGCTACATTGGATTTGTTTGAAGGGAACTCGAGTGTAACAGTGCCCAATTATATTGGGCCCATGTGGGACTGCACCTGGAATACCTGCTCTCCGCACCTTAGGAAAGTTTTATTTGCAACAGGAGTGAAAGTGGTTCACCCAAACTGCCTCTCGGAATGACTAGCAGGGCGAGAGGTGCAGGAGGAAGCGGATGTCGTCCCCTATGATTCACATACGCTTACATTTATTTATCACATGTACAGTGAAATGCGTCATTTGTGTTAACAACCAACACGCCAAAGGATGTGCTGGGGGCAGCCCCCAGGCATCAGCACACATTCTGGCACCAACACAACATGCCCACAACATTCAGCAGAGAATTTTCTTATGAACTGACTGAGGTTCCATTCCCTAGATTTTAGCTTTTTAAAGGTACTTTAGATTTATTTATTAATCATATGTACATCAAAACATACAGTGAAATGTGCCGGGTGCGTTAACAAGCAACACAAACTGATGATGTGTTTCTATCACCAACATAGCGTCCCGTCTATGTTCAGCTTAACAACACTTAGCCAACATACAACTAGCAACAACAAAAAAATCAACCTCTTTAACGTGACTCCCACCCATACATGCAGATGGGCTTCCAAACCCAGGACAGGCTCCCTCTGGATTTTTAAAAAAGTGGTTAACTAATAATATGTAACCTGCAGAGTTTGTGCTATTAACCAATACCCCGAGCCTTACTGACACCTTACTGCCCTATTGTCCTGTTTATTATTTTATTGTAATGCTTGCACTGTTTTATGTACTTTATGCAGTCCTGAGTAGGTCTGTAGTCTAGTGTAGTTGTTTTTTTTTTCTCTGTGTTTTTTTAAGTAGTTCAGTCTAGTTTTTATACTGTGTCATGTAACACCATGGTCCTGAAAAACGTTGTCTCATTTTTACTATGTACTGTATATAGCAGTTTTGGTCAAAATGACAATAAAAGTAACTTGACTTGACTTGATGGCTTGATTTCATGTTTATGCTTTTTATACATCTTTGCCAACTTTTTCAGGACTCACGAAGGGTCTCGGTCTGAAACGTTGACTGTTCGTTTCCACGGATGCTGCCCGACCTGCTGAGTTCCTCCAGTGTGTTGTGCATGTTGCTTTGACCCCAGCATCTGCAGAGTGTTTTGTGTTTGCCAGAGTCTACCATGTAACCTGGCAGTTAAAGACCAACATTATTGATATGAATGTAAACTGCTGATCTCTTTCTTACACAACAGTGTAACTAAAGTTTGAAAGCTATACCAAATCACAAAATGCTGGAGGAACTCAGCAGGTATGGCAGCATCTATGGAAATGAATGCACAGTCAATGTTTTGACCCTTTTTCAGGTCTAGAAAGTTAGGGGAAAGATGCCAGAATAAAATGGTGGAGGGAGGGAAAGGAGGATAGCTGGAAGGTAGTACATGAAGCCAGGTGGGTAGGAAAAGTAGGCTGGAGATGAAGGAATCTGATAGGAGAGGAGAGTGGACTGTGGAGAAAACGGGAAGAAGGAGGGGCACCAGCGGGATGTGATGGTAGGTGAGGAGAAGAGGTAAGAGGCCAGAGTGGGAAATACAAAAAGAGAAGGAGGAAAAAGTTATCAGAAGGAAAAATTGGTATTGATATCATGTCATCAGGTTGGAGGCTACCCAAACGGAACCTGAGGTGTTTTATCTCCCAAGCTGGGAGTGGCCTCATCGTGGCAAAAGTAAAGGCCATGGACCGACTTGTTCAATGGGAATGGGAATTAAAATGTTTGGCCACTTGCAAATTTCACTTTTGGTGGGTGGAGCAGAGGTGCTTGTCAAAGCCCCCCTCCCCCCTGCAACTGAGTCTCACCAATGTACAGGAGGCTACATCAGGAGCACAGGCTATAATAAATGACTCCAACAGATATGTAGGTGAAGAGTTGTCTCATCTGGAATGACTGTTTGGGGCTCTGAACGGAGGTAAGGGAGGCGGTGAATGTGCAGTTGTAATATTTCTGTCTCTTGCAGTGATACGTGTCAGGAGGGAGATTAGTGGGGAGGGACAAAAGTTCAAAGGAGTCGTGGAGGGTGTGCTCCCTGTAGAAAGTGGATATGGAGGGGTGGAGAGTACGGATGTGTTTGATGGTAGGATCCTGTTGAAGATGGCGGAGGTTGTGCAATATGATATGCTGGATGTGGATGTCCATGGGTGGTAGGTGAGGGCAGTATCAGTGGTGAAGGGAGAGAAACCCTATTCTTTGCAGGAGGAGGACATCTCTGATGTCCTAGAAAAGAAAGCCTCATCTTGGGAAAAGATCCTGCAGAGATGAAGGAACTGAGAAAAGGGAATAGCATTTTTAAAGGAGAAAACATAGGAGAAGTATAGACAAGATAGCTATGGGAATTGGTGGGTTTATAAAAGATGTCAGTAGACAGTTTGTCTCTAGAGATGGAGATAGATTGTGAAAGGAGAGAGAGGTGTCAGAAATGGAGCAAATGAATTTAAGGATAGTGTGGAATTGGAGGCAAAGTTGACTAGCGGAGCATAGGTGCATAAAGCACCACCAAGGCAGTCACCATTGTAGCATAGCAAGAACTGGGGAGCATTACCAGCCAACAAAAAGACAGGCATAGCTGGGGCCCTTGCAAGTGGCTATGGCTACCCCTTGAGTTTGGAGCCAACAAAAAAGCAGAATCAGAATCTGGTTTAATATCTCTTAGGTGGTGGGGGTCCTTAATGATGGACGTTTCCTTCCTAAGGCACCTCTCCTTGAAGATGTCTTGGATACTAAAGAGGCTAGTACCCTTGATGGGCCTGAATAATTTTACAAGTTTCTGCAACTTACTTCGATCTTGTGCAGTAGCCCCGGATACCAGACAGTGATGCAGCCAGTTAGAATGCTGTCCAGGGTGCATCTGTAGAAGTTTTTGAGTGTTTTAGTTGACAAACCAAATCTCAAACACTGAATGAAACATGGCCACTGCCTTGCCTTCTTTGTAGCTGCATCAATATGTTGCATCCAGGTTAGGTTCTCGGAGATATTGAGACCAGAAAATTGCTCACCCTCTCCATTACTGATCCCTCGATGAGGAATCATTTGTGTCTCCTCGTCTTACCCTTTCTGAAGTCCAGAATTAGCACTTTGGTCTTGCTGATATTAAGTGCAGGGTTGTTGCTGTGACACCACTCAAATAACTGGCATATATTGCTCTTGTATGTCCTTTTGTCACCGTCTGAAATTCTGCCAACAATGATGTATCATCAGCAAATTTATAGATGGCATTTGAGCTGTGCCTAGCCACACAGTCATGGGTGTAGAGAGAGTAGAGCAGTGGGTGAAGTACATATCCCTGTGGTGGGCCAGTGCTGACTGTCAGCGATCCACAGGCAGAGTTGGGCCAACGAAGTATCAGAGTTGTAAAAAATATCTAATTTTATATGAAATGATTTTCAGTTCATTGATGGCAATCAACCCTCAGGCTCCTGAACCAGTGTGAATAACTTCACTCAATTCAACTCTGAACTGATTCCATCACCAGTTTCAAGGACTCTACAACTTATGTTCACGATAGTATTTATTTATTCAATAATTTGTCTATTTTTTTATATTTGCAGACATTGTCTTCTTTTACACAATGGTTACTTTTCATTGACTATTGTATTCCTTTGTTCTACTGTGAATCTCAGAGTTGTACATGGTGACATATACGTACTTGGATAATAAATTTACTTTAAACTTTACTTTGATTTTCTGACTGACGATCTTACTAATAATGTGTTACTACTTACAATAAACATCTGGTCCAAATTTCCTCCCTTTCTTGCTTTTCCTCCACATTCAACCTTCATCGCTTTCCCTTTCTATCTCTATACAATCCTTTTCATCCTTGCATATTTTTCTGCAACTGGTATTTTAGCAGTGTTAAGTGACAGTGTCTTGAGATGAAGCAGATTGTTACAGACTCCCTACTTTAGCACCACTTCCACAGTGTTGTGCCGTGTGTTGGGAACTGACTCAATGCCATGTTCCCATTTGTTTATTGGCAAATGGAGGACAACGAGGGTCAGTATAATGAGATCAACTCAGCGGAAGTAAATCTGCTCTACTGATTTTTTTGGGGGGGCGATGTAATTTGTGAGGGTTGCAGTATAAAGAAAGTGATTATAATGAGGTCTGACTGTATATCAAAGAGTCTTATATCAAAAGTTTCACATCAATATGGA
The DNA here is from genome assembly GCF_030144855.1 of Hypanus sabinus. Classification (NCBI taxonomy): domain Eukaryota; kingdom Metazoa; phylum Chordata; class Chondrichthyes; order Myliobatiformes; family Dasyatidae; genus Hypanus; species Hypanus sabinus. The sequence continues at coordinate 166,597,802 of NC_082712.1, read as the reverse complement.
GGGTGTGCAGAGCAGCTGCTGTTTTCTTCTTGTATTCTCTGTTAGAAGTGGAGCATTAATCAAAAGGAAAATTAGGACCAAACACCTCGGAAAAATGATCCTTTTTCAAAGAGCTAGCCCTCACTGGTTTAATGGTTTTAACTTGTGTTGGTTATATATAAACTGGCATCTGGAAAAACACGAAATAATTTAACCCATTCTATTTATCTTTAAATTTAAAAATACTAGATGAAGAAATGCATAGTAAAATTTTGAACCTTTGAACCACATTATTTTAGACTATATTAACATTAATATGTTATTCGTTTTCACGGGAAATAATGAATTTCAGTGTAAAAATCATGCTGTATTTTTTTCAGAGCTATTCTCTTTTCTCTTTTCCATTATATATTATATCCAAAGGCCTGTTATTGGGTCAAAATCTGGGTTATTTTTAATTCTTTTTTAACATTTTGCATCAGCCGTGAACAATGCCAACCAGTGTTTGTGAAGTCAATCAATACGACAATTAAGGGCCATGTCTTTTAAGAGTGCAGTGCAAGGTATTTTCCCATCGACGATTGAGTATTACAGACTGGCATTAATTAAACAAATTGTCGGCTGGCCTCATTAAGAAGACCAGAGCTAGATAAAAGAGCACAAGCTCTTTTCAGGAAAGAGACACATCTTGACAATGGAAGGGCTAGGTTCTGATGCATGTGCCTGCTGTGGCTGTAGAAAGCTGCCGAAACAGGGAAATTAGGGTCACTCAGCTACTTGTTGAAATCGCCTCCTCTCTCAGTTCACTTAATCCTCTTGTCCATGCTTATTCTGAGAATGATAAATACAAAATAAAAGGGTGGCTGACACAAAGCAATGCAAAATCTCAATTCTTAGAAATCTATTTTTATTTTGGATTCTTTAAGGAAAAAAACTATTTGAAGCTGGTACATAGAATCAGAAACAACACAGGAAGCCGTTCATCCTTTGTGCATGTATAGGCTCCTTAAAAGAGTAGTCATGATGGATCCAGCCCAGCTCCTCAGCATTTTGTCAGTAACCTGCCATTTCCTCTTCTTCAACAAACCCTCTACAAAATGTTAAAAAATTATTAATAAGATCTTCTTCCAGCACTTTTGGAGGTTGATATTTCCAGATTCTGACAAATCCCTTGCAGATAAGGTTCATCTGCTGAATATAAGCAAGTGCTTAAAATATATTCTAGATTATACGAAGCCCTCCATTGGTTGAGATCCACCATGGATTTTGCGTCCCAGCTATTTATATGATGCACGAGCCTGTCCGACAGCCAGAGCAGTACAATGTGGAAAGCAAGCTGTTGCCCATGTAGCGGGCTCCCGCTTTCCATGCAGTGGATGATTCCAAAGGAATGCCAGAGACTGATACAGTTTCACACCCGCAGCATTGCAGGATTTGCCAGTCAGTGATGAACTGTCTTTAGGTTGCATACAGTGGTGCTAGGAAGTTTGTGAACCCTGCAGAGTTTTCTGCATAAATATGACCTAAAATGTGATCAGATCTTCACGCAAGCCCTAAAACTAAATAAAGAGGACCCAATTAAAAAAATAACATAAAAATACTATACTTGTTAATTTATTGAGAAAAATTATCCAATATTACATGTATTTGTTGGAAAATGTATGTAAACCCCTACAAGTATGTAAGCCTTCTACAAATGCTATTCGGAGTTCCAATCAATGAGATGAGATTAGGGGCTGTGGATTGTAGAGGTGTCATGCCCTTTTAAAAAAGACGCATTAAGTCAGGTTACTGACAGAGCCTGCTCTTCTCAAGAAAGGTCTGTCTTATGTGCACTGTGCCTCAATCAAAACAACTTTTAGAAGACCTTAGGAGAAGAATTGTATGAAGCTGGAAAAGGCTACAGAGGCATTTCTAAAGACCTGAGCATTTATCAGTCCACAGTAGAGAAATTTTCTACAAATGGAGAAAACTCAGTACTGTTGCTTGTCTCCCTCAGAGTGGACATCTCGCAAAGATCACACCGAGCACAAGGTGCAATACTGAGAGAGCTGAAAAAGAGCCCAAGGGCTACAGCAAAAGACCTGCAGAAATCTTCAGAGCTTGATGAAGTCTCTGTTCATGTGTCCACTGTAAGAAAAACACTGAAAAGAATGGTGTTCATCTAAAGACACCACGGAGGAAACCACTGCTCTCCAAAATAAAAACATTGCTGCACTTCTCAAATTTGCAAAAGACCACCTGGATGTTCTACAATGCTCGTGGAACAGTGTTCTGTGGACAGATGAGACAAACGTGGAATTTTTTGGCAGAAATGTACATTCATATGTTTGGAGGAAAAAGGGCACCGCACACCAACACCAAAACCTCCTCCCATCTGTGAAGCATGGTGGAAGGAGCATCATAGTTGGCAGCTGCCTTGCTGCCTCAAGGTCTGGAGATCCTGCAATTGTTGAGGGAGCCATGAATTCAAAATTGTATCAAGACATTTTACAGGAGAATGTTAGGATAGCAGTCCATCACCTGATGCTTAATAAAAATTGGATAATGCAGCAAGACAATGATCCGAAAAACAAGAGAAATCAACAACAAGATAGTTTAAAAAGAAGAAAATTTGTGTGTTGGGATGGCTGAGTCAAAATTTTGACCTTAATCCTATAGAAATGTGGTAGGACCTGAAGTAAGCCGTTTATGCAAGGAAGCCCACCAAGATCCCAGAGTTGAAGCAGTTTTATAAGGAAAACTGGCCTAAAATTACTCCAAACTGATGTGCAAGACTGATCAACAGTTACTGGAAATGTTTGGTTAAAGTTATTGCTGGAACAAGGGGGTCACACCAGTTGGCAAGCAAAGGTTCACATACTTTTTCCAACAATGTAATATTGTAATATTGGATCATTTTTCTCAATGAATGAAAAAGCGTATTTTTGTGTAATTAATTGTGTTCTCTTTATCTAGTTTTAGGACGTGTGAAGATCTAATCATGTTTTGGCTCATATTTATGCAGGAATAGAGAAAATTCTACAGGATTCACAAACTTCCTAGCACCACTGTATTTTTCAGATTATGAGAGGCAGATAGTGTAGACAGCTGGTGTCCTTTCCAGAATCAGATTTAGTCTCAGACCCTTCATCAGCACTGGAAAGGAAAGGGAAGAACTACAGGAGGAGGGAAGTGAGAGGAAGGAACACAAGCTGGCATGGGATAGGTGGATGAGGTAAGGGGCCGAAGAAGAATAATCTGATCGGGGTGGTTTGTGGATAGTGGAAGAAAGAGAAGGAAGAGGGGAACCAGAGGGAAGTCATGCGCAGGTGAAGAGAAAAGAAGAGTTAAGAGGGTAACCAGACTGAGAAATAGAAAATGAGAGGAGAGAGGATGAAAAATACCAGAAGTTTGAGAAACTGATGTTCATACCATCAGGTTAAAGGCTAGCTAGATGGAATAGGAGGTGTTGCTTCATCATTCTGAGTTTGATCTCATTTGCCACATGTATTGGGTTATGATTGTCACCTTTATCAAGATACAATGAAAGCTTGACTTACATAGTGTTTATACACATCAAATCATTGCACAGTGTATTGATGTAGAACAAGGAAAAGTAATAACAATGCAGAATAAAGTGCAAAAGCTACTGAAAAAGTCCAGTGAAGGTTGTATGGCCAAGAGTCAATCTTGAGTGCCACAGTAGCATAGTGGTTAGCACAATGCTATTTAGGGCATGAGACTTCAGAGTTCGGAGTTCAAATCCGGCATCCTCTGTAAGAGTTTCTATTCTTCCCGTGGAATGCATGGGTTTCCTGCAGGTATTCTGGTCTCCTCCCACAGTCCAAAGACATACCACCTGATAGGTTAAATGGCCATTGTAAGTTGTCCTGTGATTAAGCTAGGGTTAAATCAGTGGATTGCTCATGGTGTGGCTCGAAGAGCCAAAAGGCCTAATCCGCTCTATATCTCCAAGTAAGTAAAATAAAAAATGTAATACATATTGTACAAAAGGTCCAATGAAGAGTGGCAGAGAAGCAGTCCTTGAGCATGATGAAATGTGCTTTCAGGGTTCTGTGTCTTCTGTTCAATTGGAGAGGGTTGAAGAGAGAACGTTGGGGTTGGGTGGTGTCTTTGATTATACTGGCTGCTTTACTGAGGCACTGAGAAGTATTGACAGAGTCCATAGATGGGAGGTTAGTTCCTGTGATGTGCTGAGCTGTGTCCACAACTCTCTGCAGTTTCTTACGGTCACATGTAGAGCAGTTGCCATACCAAGCCATTATGACAGAATGACTTCTATGGTGTACGTATAAGAATTGGTAAGAGTTGACAGGGAAATACTGAATTTCTTTAGCCTCCTGAGGAAGCAAAAACATGTGTTTTCTTGGTTGTGATATTAACGTATTTGAACCAGGACCTTATTCTAGCCCAATGTACCAGGGAGAAGGACCTTGATGAATGTGAGGTCAGCATAGAAAAGACTAATGTGCTGCAGCATGTTGAGGTTAAGACAAAGGCAGAATTAGAGTTTTTGAAGAACATTAGGATAAATAGGTCCCAACATAATGCTGCAGCTATAAAGAAGGCAAAAGTGCGGCTATATTTCATTAAGAGTGGAGGAGATTTGGCATGTTGTCCAAAGCACTCGCAAATTTTTACAGCTGTACTGTGGAGAGCATTCTAACTGGGTGCATCATCCTCTGGTAGTGGGGGGCATAGGATTGCAGTAAACTGCAGAGAGTTGTAAACTTAGTCAGCTGCATCATGGGCACTAACCTCCATGGTATCCAGGACATATTCAAAGAGCGATGCCTCAAAAAGGCGGCATTCATCATTAAGGATCCCCATCACCCAGACTGTCTTGCTCTCATTGCTACCATCAGGGAGGAGGTACAGAAGTGTGAAGGCACACCCCAGCTATTCAGGAACAGCTTCTTCCCCTCTGCCTTCCATTTTCTGAATGGACATTGAACCCATAAACACTAACTCACTGCTTTTTTATTTCTATTTTTGCACTACATATTTAATTTAAATATTTAATATGTATACTTACTGTAATTCACATTTTTTCTAATATTATGTATTACAACATACTGCTGCTGTAAAGGCAACACATTTCTTGACATATGCCAGTGCTATTAAACCTGATTCAGATTCAGAAATGACTAATTTGTTGCAAATGTTGAAGTTAAAACAAAGACAGCGTTGGAACTTTTGAAGAACATTAGGATGGATAAGTCCTGTGGCTGCTCCAGATACATAATAATCTCCCTCAGTAATTACTTATGGGTAAATATATGTTTTAAAACTTCTCCTGTTATGTTAGAACAATCTGTCTGCTGTGAGATGTGAAAATTGAATTACTTCTCTTTTCTGAATTCTTAATTTCACTTAACATCCAAGTGTTTGATTGTTACGGATTACATTGCATATTTAAGGTACAATTATTACATTGTTTGCCCTGTATTGATTCTTTATCATCCCAATCCACTGCACAGAATAACACACATAAAATGCTGGAGGAACTCAGCAAGTCAGGCAGCATCTATGGAGAAGAATAAACATTTGACATTTTTGGACCGAGAACCTTTATGTGGACTTCTCAGAACCCTTCTGCTGTAATTGCTTCAGGCAAAAATATGAACAAAGGAGTAATTTATGCAACAAGAATAGATGTGTTACTGCACAACAAACGCAAAGTGTGTGAAATAGTAGTAGCTATAAAAATTAAGAATTTAAGATTTTCCACCTCTTTTAATATTCTTAGCATTGCATGTTTTGCTCTATCAGCATAATTTGATGAACTTTCCCAGTGTAGGAAACCCCAGCTTCCTTTGCCTTCGGACCTTACCACAAAATCCATTCCCTCTTCCTGTTTTTGAGCCTTTTCTTCCTTCTGGCTGTGTCCACGTTTCGCTCCTTGTGACTGCAATGTCCTGCATAACTCTACTTTTTAAATTTTTTTATTTAATTTTACTGATTTTATTTAGAAACACACCATGGAATAGGCCCTTCCAACCCAACAAGCTGTGCCGCTCAGCAACCCCCCCCCCCCGGGGCCCACCATTTAAGAGGATAATTTACAATGACCAATTAACCTACTAACTGTTGTGTGTTTGGATTATGGGATGAAGCTGGAGCACCTGCAACTGTGAGCACACAGTCACGAGGGGAACATGCAAGCTCCTTAAAGACAGCACCAGAATTGAGCTCCAAATTCTGTCGTAAGTTCCTTAACTCATATGCACTCCAATATTAAACACTCGGTATTTCCATCTCCATAATACTGCCTGTCTGTACCATTTTAACCCTCTGCTATTGCCTCCACAGCTCCAATATTAGCAGATGGCAGCTCCACTGTGTTGTGTAAAAGATACTCATGCACCAGTTGGCCCCGTGGTTGCACAGGAATTGTCAGCTTCAAAGGAAATTGGACCAAGTAATGCAGAAGTCATTTGATTTTGGCTTTAATTTTAGATAATTGATTTCTACAGATTATTAAGTAGCAAAGAACAAAGAAATTTGGGAAGTACAAAAGAGCTGGATGACACCAAGCTGAAGCACAAGGCTCCACTACAAGTGGTATTAGTATTGGTTTAGTATTTTCCCATGTATTAAGATACAGTAAAAAGTTTGCCTTGAATATACTGCTTATATAGATCAAACCAATACACAATACATTGAACTAGAAGAAGATAAAACACTAACAATGCAAAATAAAATGTCAAAGCTACCGAAAAAGTGGAGTGCGGGTAAATTTTTAGAGCAAGATCATAATGAGATATATTGTGGGGCCAAGGGTTGACTTAATCGTACAAGAGGTCGGTTCATGAGTCTGATAACAGTCGGGTAGAAGCTGTCCTTGAGCCTGGAGGTACGTACTTTCAGGCTTTTGTATCTTCTGTCCGATGGCAGATGGGAGAAGAGAGAATATCCAGCAGGGGTGTGGTCTTTATGCTGGATGCTTTACTGAGAGAGTGAGAAGGTGGGAGCCTGTCAAAGTCCAAATCAACATCCCTGTCGCGAGAGGTGGAAACGGGTAAGGCCGACTACACAGTTCTAGTGAAGCTGAATAGGCCAATCCCCTCTATAGTTGATAAAATGGATTACAGAAACATTGATGAACTCTACCATACTATGGACTTTGGATGATGGCTGTCAATGGCCCTCACACATGGACCCAGGAAGAATTATTTATTTATTTGAGCCACACCACCCAGCAATCCACTAATTTAATTCTAGCCTAATCATGACCAATTAACCTACCAACCGGTACACCTTCGTATTGTGGGAGAATACTGGAGCACCCCGAGGAAACCCACGTGGTCACGGAGAATGTATGAACCCTCTACAAGCGGTGGTGGGAATTGAACCCAGGTCACCTGTACTGTAAAGTGTTGTGCTCACTACTACACTACCATGCCACCCTAGGAGAAGAAGTGAAGATGGGAGTGTGTGCGTACAAGATGAAACACTTGACATGGACATTTCCTCTGAAAACTATTAACGCTGTACTGGAAGTTTTGAAAGGAATTACGTGCTGACGTACTTATGTGGATTAAATAAAGCATTTTATCCTGGTGTACTTTAAAGACTCTATGATAAGGCTTTCTCATCAATTTAAACTTGTTCAGTATTCACCTACACTACCAATAATAGATTGAGATACTTGACTCTCCCTCACCTTGGACAGTCCCTCAAGATCAAGATTGATTTGCTTACGCATAATTTACATAGTACAGCATGGAAACAGGTCCTTTGACCCATGATCTTGCACCAAAACTAATTAAATGCCTAACTAAACACTAATCTGTTCTGTCTACACAATATCGATATCCCTCCATTCTCTGAACGTTGATGTGCTCTTAGCCACCACTATTGTATTGGCCTCCATCACCACCCATGCAGGGCATTCCAAGCACCCCATCACTCCTTATACATAAGACTTGCCCTGCACATCTTCTTTGAACTTGCCCCTCTCACCTTAAATGCATGCTGTTTAGTACTGGACATTTTGACTCTAGGACAAAGGTACTGACTGTGTTTTATTCCTTTCATTGTCTTGTAAATGTCTATAAGGTCTTCCCTCAGCCTCTGAAAACAACCCAAGTTTGATTAACCTTTCCTTCTGGCACATGCCCTTTAACCTGGACAGCATCCTGTTAAACGTGGGCTGTTTTTTTTTCATTCTATGAGCACAGAGACTGATCTGCTGAGCAAATCCCATTAACCTGCATTTCACAACTTTTCAGTTGCTATCTTTCATTCTCCCTATAATAGCCCTTACTTCATAGCCTTTGTTTATTTTTTTCTCTCTATTCACTCCTATTAACCCTCACAGTTTATCCACTGGCGGCACGTTACCAGGGATCTTTCTTTCAGCCCATCAGTTCCTCTCCACCTTCTCTGCAAGTTCAGTCTAGTATTCTCCTTATCCCAGCTCCAACAAAGAATCTTTGACCTGAGTCCATAACCGTTTCCCTTTCCATAAGTGCAACCTGAGTGCTTCAAGTTGCTTCATGGCCTCGTCTGGAAACTCCAATAACCAGGAAAAACAGGCTACAGAATGGGGTGGATAGAGGCCAGTCCATCGCAGGCAATCCTCCCCACAATGACTCCATTTACATGCAACACTGCTATAAGAAAACAGCATCCATCAGCAAGGGCCTCAACATCTAGGGCATGCTCTCTTCTTGCCACTACCGTCGTACAGGAGGTATGAAGCCTTAGGTCCCACACCTCCAGGTTCAAGAACAGTTATTACCCTACTGACTCCTCAACCAGCATGCATAACTTCACTCACCATTACTCTGAATTGATTCTACGACCTACAGACTCACTTTCAAGGACTCTTTATAACTCATATTCTTGATGATTTTTTTTTTATTTGCATAGTTTGTATTCTTGGTAGTTTTTCATTTGATAATATATAGTTTTTTTAATAAATTCTATCATATTTCTTTTATTTTCCTGTAATTCCCTGCAAGGAAATGAATCTTAAAGTAGTATACAGTAATAACTCTACAGCTCAGCACTATTTATAAATTTATTATCTTTTGTTGTAATTGCACAGTTCATCTTCTTTTGCGCATTAGTTGTCTTCAATGTGTGTAGTTTTTCATTGGTTCTATTGTGAACATCTGCAGAAGAATGAGTCTTAGGGTAGTGTATGGTATTTACTTTGATAATAAATTCACTTTGAACTTTGAACTGTTTTTAACCAGAATGCAGCTTCATTCAAAATCCACTGGGTGGCAATGCAGAATAAGTCTTTCCAGTGAAGTGGATCTCCAAACGGGATTAGGAATGGAGTGTCAATCTGCTGCCTGGCCTGCTGGTGAAGGTCACATTTCCACTCCTGCAGAAAAAACAGCACTCCCCAGCCCTCCTGCCTGTCTTATCCCCTCACCTTCCCCCAAATTCTCTCAATCTCCTCTGGGGATCTAGTAAATCTTCCCATCATATGAGGCTGAGGTGAAGCTACAATAGTCTTAGGCACCCTAGATTATTTATATTGTTTCAGATAGTATGACCTCCACAGAGCCCTGATCTCAACATTATTGAGGCTGTCTGGAGAGACAGAAGCAAGCGAGACAGTCAAGGTCTGCAGAAGAACTCTGGCAAGTTCTCCAAGATGCTTGGAGTAACACACCAGTGTGATTTCTTATAAAACTACACGGCAGTGTACCCAGGAGATTTGGTGCAAAGGGCAATCACACCAATTAATGATTTGTTTTAGTTTCTTATCTTTTACTGCTCTTTATAGTATTTTTTTTGATATTTTGAATTTTTTCATTTCATTATTTTTGAAAGCATCTTCACTTTACAAATCTTTCTATGTGTGCTTAAAACTTATGCACTGTACTGTTCATGCTACAATCAACTTGCGGTCTAAAAATTCAGCTTGCTTTAAGACTTCTAGTCAAATCTCTAGACCTACCCCTAGCTCTGAGGTAGTTACCCCAGAGTCATCTGAGCCCAGACTCTCATACCTTCACACTCTCCAAATGCACTCTGCCAAATTTGGAGTATTTGGTCCACATCTGAAGTATTGTGAGCAGTTTTGGGCCCTATATCTGAGAAAAGATGTGCTGTCATTGGAGAGGGTCCAGAGGGGGTTCATGTGTTTGATCCCAGAAATGAAAGGCTTAACTTATGAAGCACATTTGATGGTTCAGATCCCATCCTTGCTGGAGTTTAGATAAATAGGGTGTGGGAATCATAGAAACCTATTGAATATTGAAAGGCTTAAACAGAGTGGACATTGAGAGGATATTTCCATGTAACTCTCACTTCAGCTAGCGGCTTAATATAGGGGATGAAGGCCCTTGTCCCCGCCAAACTTTAGAAATATCGTTTGGGTGGATGTGTCCCCTGTTACAAATCAGTAACACGAAGTAACAAACCGTACACAATACGTGATTAAATGATTGAGCTTTATAAATCTTAATTTGACTATATGGTTAGTAAAGAAAACAAAGAAGAAAAAGGGCCCATTCTCATGAAACAAGTCTATTGTGCAATGTTGGAGCTCACTGATAAGGCCGTTCGTCCACCATCGACCTCCTCCGATCGTTGCTGACCTTCAGACCCTCGCTCCAAGTCCACTCCGTCCAGCGGTCTACCAACTCTCTCCAATCGCATCCTCTCTCCCCGGCAAAAGATCTGCGAATTCCTGACTCCCAGACACACAAGAAAGAACAACATCTTGCTCATTGGCCAGCATGCCCCATTATTTCTAGTCATTACCCAAACATTGCTGCTACAGAGAAACCATTACCTCAACAGCGGAACATTACAGAGAAGCCGTTACAGAAGAGGAGGAATTTCTTTAACCTGAGTGGTGGTTTGGTGGAATTTATTGTCACAGATGCTATGGATGCGAAGTCATTGGGTATATTTGAAGCAGAGGTCGATAGGTTCATGATTAGCAAGGTCATCAAAGATTAAAGGGAGAAAGCAGGAGAATAGAAATGAGAGGGATAATAAATCAGCTATGATGGAATGGCAGAGGGGACTGGATGGGCTGAATGGCCTAATTCTGCTCCAACGTCTTAAGGTTTTATGGTCTCCCCAATTAAATACTGATGTAGGATTTTGACCTAAAATGTTGACAATTCCTTTCCACGATACTGCTTGACCTACTGAGTTCCTCATGCAGATTGATTGTTGCTCATCTTACTAATAGTTAGTTTTCTCTCTTTCCCAGCTCTGATGAAGCGTCTTCCATCCAAAGTGTGAACTCTGTTCTTCGTTCCACAGATGCAGTCTGAACTGCTGAGTGCTCCTGGATTTTCTGTTTTTATTTCAGATCCATAAATGCAAGAGATTCTGGAGATGCTTAAAATCTTGAGGAACACCCACAAAGTACTGAAGGAACTCGGCAGGTCAGGCAGCATATTTAGAAATGAATAAACAGCCCATTAGGACCAGAAAAGAAGGGGACAGAAGCCAGAATGAGAAAGTGATGGTATACAAGCTGGCAGGTAGCAGGTAATACCAGGTGAGGGGGAGTGGGGTCAGGGAGGGGTGATGAGGTGAGAAGCTGGGAGGTGATAGGTGGAAGCGGTAAAGGGCTGAAGAAGAAGGAACCTGATAGGAGACGGCGGTGGACCATGGGAGGAAGGGAAGGAAGGATGTGGGCGACCAGAGTGAGGTGATGCAACGAGAAGGTATAGAGCAGTTTCTTAAGAATGCAGGTCTTTTTTATAGAATTTGATATAAATCTAAATATATAGGATTGAGATATCCTGACCCACACTCCAGTTTGGAAGGTGGCGGTAATGCACCTTTAGCATAGTGGTTAGCACAATGCTTTATAGAACCAGTGACCCGGGTTCTTTTCCCACCGCTGTATGTAAGGAGTTCATACATTCTCCCCGTGACTCATGGGTATCCTCCAGGTGCCACGATTTCCTTTCACTGTCCAAGGATGTACCAGTTAGTAGGCTAATTGGTGATTGTAAATTGCCCCGTGATTAGGCTAGGTTTAAATTGGGGGAATTACTGGGTGGCTCAGCTTGAAGGGCTGAAAGAGCCTGTTCCATACTGTATCTCTAAATTAAAAAAAAATTAAATTCATAAAAAAATAAAACCCAGCTCGTCCAGTCTTACCCAAGAAGGGAGGCACTCCATCCCAGGATTTACTTCTTTGCTGAATACTTCCTTCTGCCTGACCTTGATTTGCATCTGTACCCAGTCTGCCTTTGCTAAATCACATCTATGTTATGCACGGGAGAGAAAGTAATTTAAATTCCTTACCTGCACCGTCCTGCCTGCCCAGCCCATCAGAGACGAAGCCCTCCCTATGAGCGAATACAATAACAGGGAGTGCTGCCACAAGAATGCAGCATCCATCATCAAAGACCCCCACCATCCAGGCCATGCCCTCTCCTCTCTGCTACCATCAGGCAGGAGATACAGAACCCTAAGTTCCCTCACCACCAGGTTCACTGATTCTTGGACTTACACAGACTCATTTTCAGGAACTCTTTACAACTTGTGTTCTCAATATTATTTTTTATTAGCGCAGTTTGTCTTCTTTTGCATGACGGTTGTCAGTCTTTGCCTGTTTATTTATAGTTTTTGTGTAAATTCTTTGTTATTTCTTCCTTTGTCCTGTAAATGCCTACAAGAAAATTAATCCCTACACACACACACACACACACATAAATAATAAAGATACTTTGTACTGTATATTCATTATAGATACAACTGTCTAACGGCATATTGGCAGATAATCTCTTATCGGTACTCTGGGCCAGCATAAGTTACTTAAGGAAGTGTGAGATCATCCACTCTGGGCCAACAAGAAATAGATCACTGTATCTGTCAGTGGGAGAAAAGTTAGGATCTGTGAATGTGGGAGAAAAGTTAGAAACTGTGAATATGCAGAGAGGTTTAGGAGACCAAAAAGGGTTGAGGACAGAAATCAAAAATATTTTAAAATAAGAATGGTAGAAAGATTCAAGATTCTAAAGATGCTGAAAATCTAGCATAACACATACAAAATGCTAGAGAAACTAAACAGTTCAAGCAGCATTTATAGAAAGGAATTATGGAAAGGCCAATGTTTCAGTTCAAGGCCCATCTTCAGAATGTGGTGACAGTCCTCTCAAGATTTGAGATTCAAGAGGTTCGTGATTCATTTATTACCGAGGAATGTATAAATTATACAGTCTTGAGATTTGCTTGCTCACAGGTAACCTCAAAGCGAGAACCCTGAAAGAACCCAATTAAAGAAAAAAAAGAATAAAAATAATAATAGACCAATGTTCGATGCACAAGAGAGATAAAAAATACAAATCAAACAAACAATTGAAGAGAACAACAGCATTCCAAACCAAAAATGAGTCCTCAGATTGAACCCTGGAGCAGCTTAGAGTAGGCCCTGAGCCTCACTTATCAGTTCATCATATGGAGCCAGGCCGTCTTCATAGCCTCAGTGCAATGGAAATAACCATTGTGGAGAACTAGCAAAATTGGCTCTCATCCTGACAACCTGTCTTTTCAGTCTAACTGGACTGGCATTTAAATTGACCCAACAACGGAACAACGAAAGGCTCCGGCACTCTGGAGGGAGGAGTGAAGACTGCAGAAAGTGAGCAAAATTGGCTCTTGCCTCCAATCTGGGCTGGTGTTTAAATTGTCTAAACAGTGAATCGTACCTTGCACTAGGACCCAGGCACTGCTGCTGCGAAAGGCTCTGGGCCTGGAACACGCTGTCCAGCAACTTGCTCCAGGCCCAGATTTTGCTGCCTAGCCCCAAGACGTTCTCAAACTTTTCAGGTCATCTTGGTACCCAGAGTGATCAAACGTCACACCTGGGCTAGTTGAATAAGTATTGAAACTTCTCTGCCCGGGCCCTGACTTCTCCTTTTGGCACCCAGGGTGTTTCAACTTCGCTCCTGGTCCAGCTGTACAGGCACTAGAACTCCATCCGCAATGGTTCACCAACACACCATCTTGGCTCATCTCCCAAACTTGCCTCGCCATTGCTCGCCCCTTCACTGTTTGTGACGATAATTTAACACAATGTACCTCAGAAAAAGTATTTTTAGTGATGTTTTTAGTTGGATTTCATATCTTTTTGGTTACCAGAAGCTGTTGCAAATGTTCAGTAGTGCCATCTTAACCGTAAGCTGCCTGATCTGCTGAGTTCCTTCAGCATTTTATGGTAGAATGATTAGCTCATCTCAACTAGAACATGAAAGATAGAGGTGAAGGGCGTGTTGTAAACTGGGCAAGTGCATGCACAGCAAATCCCTCCCTGCACCCATTCAGTCTGGTGAAGCTATGGACATTTAAGCAGGAATTCACCTGATAAAACCAAAGATGCATGTTTGCCTCACTAACAGCCTGTAAATTTAAAATGGAGACTCAAGAGATCGTAGATGCTGGAGAAACTCAGCGGATCAGGAGGGATCTGTGGAAGCAGAGGGATGGGTCGGCATTTTAGACTGAGGCTGTGCATCAGGACAGAGTGAGTAGAGGGAAGTTATCTGATATATAGAAGTGACAGGGAGAATCAAGTCAGAGACTGATAAGTGGTAGGTGAAATCAGAGCAGTGGGGGGGGGGGAATAATAGGTTGGTGGAGCCAATTGGGGAGGAGGGATGGGAGAGCATTCAGAAAGAGACTCAGAGGGTAGAAAAGGATAAGAGAAAGATATTAGACAGTGAGCCAGGTGGAGAAGTGGAGAGTGGTAGAGATTGTTGGATCTGGGGATATTGATCTGAGGCTCTTTGGAAGTCAAGAATGAGGCATTAACCTGGTGGTTGCAGCCATTTTAATAAGTGTAACATGATCAAAGGAAAACCAAAGAAAAAGAACAAGATACAGCTTCTTCCCCTCAGCCATCCAATTGCTAAATGGACATTGAACCCGTGAACACTACCTCACTTTTTTAATATATATTATTTCTGTTTTTTGCACAATTTAAAATCTATTCAATATATGTATGCTATAATTGATTAACTTATTTATTATTGTTATTTTTTTCTCTCTCTGCTGGATTATGTATTGCATTGAACTGCTGCTGCAAAGTTAACAAATTTCACGACACATGCCGGTGATAATAAACCTGATTCTGATTCTTATTTTGATAAGGATTCTACAGTACAAAGTACAAAGAAAATCTGAGAGGTTTCTAGAAAATACAGACTCATTTATACTATAATTGGTAGAAAACTTACTGAATAATTACATTTATATACAGAACTGTGTAAAAGTCTTAAGCACATACTCTATATAGAGGTAGGATGCCTAAGACTTTTGCACAGTACTGTATTTGTCAACGTGGAGCAGAGAGTGAGTTTGTAGATCTGGTGGGAGCAAAGGATGTTGGGAATGGCGAGGGTGGATCAGTGCAGGAAGGGTGTGGGACAGGTGGCAGAGAAGAAGTGCCAGAGGCATGGGGGGGGGGGGGAGTGGAGGGGTTGGTGGTGGTGGCTTGGATGCAGACACTGGCAGCTCTGAAGCACCAGGCAATTGATTCCATACAATTGGTTTCTTGATCATTACTGAATGTTCCTCTGGTCCTTCCTGCTCTCTCCCCTCTCCCTTCCCCTTTTCCCAAATATGATTCCCTCTCCCTGCCCCTTCCCACTCTTAGTCCACAATAGAGACACATATCAGAATCAGGTTTATCAGCACTCACATATGTCATGAAATTTGGTTATTTGTTTTTTTTTGCATCAGTACAGCACAATACATAACGTTGCTACAGTATTGTGCAAAATTCTTAGGCACCCTAGTGTGCACTCTCTTTCTCTCCCTCTCTTTCTATCCATCTATCTATCTATCTATCTATCTCTCTCTCTCTCTCTCTCTACATATATATATCTAAGAGTTTTGCATTGTACTGTATATAATTATATGAAAGTTATAAGCAAGCACAAGAAAATTAAACTATAAGGAAAACAAGAGAAAAATAACAAATCTACACACTGATCTAACAAGACATAGACGTGCAGGTGATAGGTGGAACTAGAGAATGGAAGGATGACAAAGCCAGAGAGTAATGTAGCGCTGGAACAAGCCCTTCAGCCTGATGAGTCTATGCTAACCCATCCAGCTTGTCCCAATTTCTTGTGCGCAGCCCAAGTCCTACTATATGCATCCGATCCCCCCAAGTACGGTACTTACCCAAGTGCTTTTTAAATGATACTATTGCACTTCTCGTAACCACTTCCTCTGGCCGTTCCTTCCATGCATTTAGCGTTCTGTGGGGAGAAAGTTACCCCTCAGCTCCCTTTTAAATGCTTCCCCTCTCAAACTAATTTTATGCTCTCTACTTTTGTCCTGCCTTACCCTGGGGAAAAGAATATTATCATCCACCTCATCTATACCGACTGCTCATCATTGTAAACATTTCTCTTTGGTTGCTCCTCACTCTCCTACAATCCAAACATAAAGACCTAGACTTCCAACCTCTTCCTGTAACTCAGGCGTTCCAGTCCTGGTAACATCCTCGTACATTTCATCTGCATTCATCCGGGTTTAACCACATCCTTTCCATAACAGGGTGAACAAAACCATACACTGTGCTCCGAGTGCAGCCTCACCAATGCCTTCTGCAGCTGCAGCATGATGTTTGCACTCCTATACTCAACAGCCTGCCTGAAGAAGGTTAGCCATGCTAACTGGCTTTTCCACCAGCTTGTCTCCCTGTGATGCTTTAAGTGAACTGTGCACTTGCACTCCTAAATCCCTCCGTTCCATGATGTTCCCTAGTGCCTACCATATTGTGGTGAACTACATATACCTGTCAGAACACGCCCCCCCCCCCCGCTGACTGCTCCTGTGGCTCCTCCCACAGACCGTGACTCCTCCCACGGACCCCTGTATAAAGGTGATTGGGGCCTGAGCCCTGCCCTCAGTCTCCAGGATGTAGCATGGTGGTCAATTACTGCTTGTTCTTTCTTCCAGTCAATAAAAGCCGATATCTCACCTCACGTCTCAGAGAGTTATTGACGGTGCATCACATATATAGTGTAAGTGCTATGTTGGGTGGTTTTTCCAAAATGCATCACATCTGTATTAAAATCCATCCTCCACCCTGTGGCCCACTTCCCTAAGTGATCAAGATCCCTCTGTAGTTCTGATAATCTTCTTCGTATCATCTGCAAGTTTACCAATGTCTTGTGCATTTGCATCCAAATCACTGATATAAATAACAAAACATGAGGGTCCCAACACTATGTAACCAGAGGGGAGGCATTCCGTAACCTTATAGCGCATTAGGATGAATAAATCCCCACTGCCTGGCTAAGTGCATCTTCGGATCTTTTGGGAGGACAGAGAGGAAGTTGTGGAGGGTCCCAACACTAATCACTGCAGTACATCACTTGTCTCCAGCCTCCATTCCACAAAACAACCTTCAACCATCACTCTCTGCTTCCTACCTCTGAGCCATTTTAAATCCTGGTTTCCTTACCTTCCAGGCCAGCCGACCATGCAGGGCCAGGTCGACGGCATTACTAAGTTCCAAATAGACAACATCCGTTGCTCCACCCTCACCTACCATTTTGATCACTTCTTCAAAAAAACTCTGAAGGGTTCAGCAAGCACAGCTTCCCATGTACAAAATCAATGCTGACCCTCCCAATCAGACTCTGCCTATTCAAATGCTGGTGGATGCTGACCCTCGAAATCTTCTGCAGTAACTTCACCACCACTGACGTCGGACTGGCCAGCCTCTGGTTCCCTGGCTTGCCCTTGCAATCCTTTTTAAATAATGGAACAACATTCACAACCTTCATCTTTGGGAACTGCATTAATAGGTAACGATGAAGCAAATACCTTCAGAAAGCCCTCCACAACTTCCTCTCTGCCCTCCCAAAAGATCCGAAGGTGCACTTAGCTAGGCAGTGGGGATTTATTCATCCTAATGCGCTATAAGGTTACGGAATGCCTCCTCTCTGGTTACATGGTGATAGCTCTGCCTTGTCGTTAGCAAAGATGAAAAGAATTCTCCGCTCCAGATCTTCGCTGAGGCTGGAAGTCCATTGAAAAATTAAAACTTACTTTTTGTTAAGTGAGGGTGGTAAACTACAGCTGTTGGATGTCTTCAAACAACAACCCAAATTACAGTATGGTTTAGAGACTTGAGGTGCTGAATTGCTGTCTCCTATTCCCATACTTCTTTCTCTCTAAGGGTTAGATGGAGTGGACATGGAGAGATTGTTTCCTGAGGTGGGAGAGTCAAGCACCAGCAGGCACATCCTCAGAATACAAAGACGCCTCTTTTGAAGAGAAATGAGGAGGAATTTCTTGAGCCAGAGGGTGGTGAGACTGTGGAATTCATATACACAGATGGCTAAGGAGGCCAGGTCATTAGGTATATTTAAAGCAGAGGTTGATAGGATCTTGATTTGTAAGGGAGTCAAAGGTTACAGGGTGAAGGCAAGAGAATGAGCTTGAAAGGGATTATAAATCAGCCATGATGGAATACCAGAGCAGACTCGATGGGCCAAATGACCTAAGTTTGCTCCTGTGTGGAGTTATGGACTGGTTTACTCCAGAGACAGAGTCAATCTTCCAGGCTGGGGAAGGGTGGAAATGCTGGAACCAACAGACCTAACAAAGTGGAATTTAAGCCTCAGGGAGAATTAGACTTCTCACATTTTCAAAAAAAAATACATATATAATACAGTGTTTCCACGCACATTTGCAATGTGAATGGGAATTGTTTTATAATGCAGTTGTGTAAAATGAAAAAAAAGAAGCACTTCCTTCTTTGGAACTTAAGTGTGGCCACAGGCTGTGGGAAAGTTTTGACTAGCTTCTCATGCATTACTGGACCGAGCCCAGAGAGAAGGATCACAGTAATGCTCATGTCTGTTTGCTGGCTGTGCATTAGTACAAAAAGGAATAACTTGTCCAAACAGACAATAAGTAAGCGCCAGGCTCCCACTTGTGCTCTTCCCAGCTTATGTTCAGTAATAGCTATTAAAAACAACTTAAAAGTACATTCTTATTAACATAACATTAACATTCCCAAAGTTGCTGGAAGTGCCGAGCCCACCGGAATGAGGAATGATCATATGGATGGAAGCCAGTCACTGGGTCACAGTATGTAATCTTGATGGTAACAACATTTCTTTAATTAAAAACAGCAGAGTTTTACTTCTGACTATTGAAGTCACTAAACATTTTAAGTCTTAAACCAATGTTGATACAGACCATCAAAAGACCTCAAAAATACCTTAAACTAGGGGTTCACAACCTGGGGTCCATTGACCCCCTTGCTTATTGATATTGGTGCATGGTATACAAAAGGTTGGAAACCCCTGCCCTGAACAACATTATCACATAGTGGATAAACTCATTAATATCATATTCCTGCCTTCTCTATTTTGACAGAGGAACTGCTAACCATTTAACCTAAACTGAACAAGGAACTCATCAAAGTTGCAGAGGAAGAAAAGCTTGATAAAGTGAGGAAAGGTATCTAGATGTCTGTAACAATGCCAATTATTTTACTTTGTTAAGATCGGAATCTTTTCTCAGCCTTACTTATCAACTATTGAAAGGCCAAGATGGACTGGACATGGAGAGAATGTTTCGTATACTAGGAAAGTCTAGCACTAGAGGGCACAGCCTCAGAATAGAGGAATTTTCTGTAGTCAGACTATGGTGAATCTGTGAAGGTCAAGTCATTGGGCTGGTTGATAGGTCTTTAATTAGCAAGGGTGTCAAAGGTTATGGAGAGAGGCAGGGGAATAGGGTTGAGAGTAATAATAAATCAACCATGATGGAATGGCAGAGCAGACTCAATACATAACAACCTAATTCTACTCCTATGTCTTATGGTCTTATTGTCAGACTTGTGAAGTAAAATCCATCTTGTAGCATGACTTCAGTAAGTTAAACACATCTCCAAGATTTTTAGTTGCGGCATTGCAAGCCAAATGGGTACCGCTGAGTTTGGGCAACTTAATGCCACAGCTAACCCTAGGGAGGAGGTACAGGAGCCCAAAGGAACACAATCAACGTTTTAGTATCAGCTCCTTCCCCTCTGCCATCAGATTTCTGAACAGTTTATGAACCCATGAAAACTGCTGTTATTTGTTTTGTAAGCCCAAAACATAAAGCTAATTGAAAGAAAAAAAACATGGAGCCCAAGAGATCTGTGTATATCAACACACACAAAATGCTGATGGAACGCAGCAGGCCAGGCAGCATCTATAGGAAGAAGTACAGTCGACATTTCGGACTGAGACCCTTCATCAGATCTAACTGAAAGAAAAGATAGAAAGAGATTTGAAAGTAGGAGGGAGAGGGGGAAATCCAAAATGACAGGAGAAGACAGGAGGGGTAGGGATCTGTGTAAATGTTGTTTTTACTTTAAGTGAGATATATGCTTAAGATACAGTGGCATAATGACATATAGCCCGTAATGAAGTGTTTAAACAACAAAGAATGTTTAATCAAACAATATACTTACAATATTATTTATATTTTACTGAAATATTAAATACACTACACTCCTCCTTGCTTAGCTATAAACTCCAATTCAATATCAACTGCATTTCAACTTATATATGTATATACATATATATTCAGTATACCATATAATACAGCTCTATATAGACATCCTCAGCATAGTAAATTATATATTGTTCCATTCAGGCTGAAAGACTTAATTGCTGTGGAGGATTTCTTACTCTTGAGCGATCATTTCTTTCCTGCCAAGGGGAGTTAGGGGGTCATGACTGTGAAACAATTTCTCGGACCACATCCTTGGTGGTTCTAGGAATTGACCCCAGGACAGCTCTGGACACCGTTTTCCTGGATGTGTTGGCATCCCCTACAGTGCAAGGCAGGCTGTTCGATCCGCTAATCTGTCCTAGGCCACCAGACAAAGCTTTTGAGTGAATGCTTTCATTTTGACCATCTGAGCATGTAGGTTGGACGGTACAACGACTCTCAATTCCCACATAAGGCAACCTCCGTCAAGGACAAAAATGGGGGGGGGGGGGTGGGGGGGAACTGGATTTTCTGCTGCACATTCCAACCATTTTGGGTTGCCATGTAGACCAGAGAGGTCTTCTCTAGGTTCACTTTGGATCATCTCTGCCATAATAGGGAGAGTATGTCAAGAGGAGTGTCCTCTTTTGTAAATTGGTCAGGTATTTTCTTTTCCAAAGGTAAAAGGTGTAATCCATCAGAATTTCCATGATTAATTGTCCCCTTGAATTTGATCTTGTAATTCTGTCCTCCAAGAAATAGCCCCTATGTCTGCATTCGTGCTGCTGCTGTTAGTTGTATGCCCTTCTATAGATTGGAAATGGACACTAGTGGTTGATGATCAGCAATGAGAGTAAGCTCTCTCCCATACAAATGCTGACTAAAACGCTTTACACCATAAACCAGACTCGAGGCTTTTCTGTCAAATCTGTAATTTTTTTCTGCAGCAGAAAGGGAACACAATGCAAAGGGTCACTTCCATCACTAATAATATGTGACATGACTGCACTTACAGTATACCATAAGGTGGGTCGTCACAGGCAAGCTTCACTGGACAATGTGGATCATAATATGTGACTACAGTGTATGGTGTCACCATTTCCTTCGTCTTTTGGAAAGCCATCTCACACTTCTGTCCATTGCCATTTTACCTGATCTGCAGTAATGAGTTCAGGATATGGAACACAGTAGCCAGGTTTGGCAGGAGGCTGTTATAGTAATTGACATATCCCAAAAAGGACTGCAGCTGTGATACATCCTTTGGTTTTAGGCCATCCATCACTGCTTGAGTTTTCTCAGCGTACTTATATAATCCTTCTGTGTCAATCGCATAACCACAGCAAGGATGCATTGTTTAAAGAATTTACACTTGCTGCTTCCTGCTCTGAGTCAATAATCTAATCTTTTTAACACTGTCTTGAGATTTTGGAGATATTCCTTGTCATCCTTACTAGTAACAATGATGCCTGTGCAGACTTGCAGCACCTGATCCATAGCTTTCTGTCAGTGTGCAGATGCAGATGCTACTCCAAACAACCTATTTTAAGCCTATTATAGTGATAAAGCCCTTTGTGAGCGTTTATAGTGAGAAACACTTTGGACTCTTCTTCCATCTCCATCTGTAGGTAAGCCTCAGCTAGGTCCACTTTGCTGAAGTGTTTCTCTCGAGAAAGGTTTGCAAAAATATCCTTTATCTACTTTCAGTACCGAGTCAATGGTGACCTTAAAATCACCACAGATCCTGACAGATCCATTCTTCTTGGCTACTGGGACCTTTGGCATTGCCCATGGGCTCCACTCAACCTTGGAAAGAAGTCCTTCAGCCTACATATGATGTGGCTCACTAGGTTCTTTATTGCAAATGGTATAAGGAACGGGGATAAGATTTGTAAAACCTGGATATGACATTTTCATTTAATACTATTCTACCGTTGATATGTTTGAGATTTCCAGTGCCAACCTTAAACACTGCTGTGGCATCATCCAGTACCCTTCCTTAATTCACTTTCAGTTGAGACTATTGCAGGGTATGTGGCATGTGAATAGTGGACAGATCTCCCATCAAGTTATAGTTGTCACAGTGATTCATGCCCCCACAATGCTGGCCCTTCTTCTTTTACCACATACAAGTCCAATGTGGCTTGTTGGTTGTTGTATTTCATTGTTAGAAATGTCATTCCCATAGGAATGATCTTTTCCCCCATATAAGTTCTTAGTTTCAATATCTGCAAGCTTCAGTTCAGTATCAATAAATACCATTCAAACTTATTTTGTGGAAAGACTGAAAAAGCCAAGCCAATGTCTAGTTCCATTTTAACTAATTTGCCATTCACTTCTGGTGTAAGCCATATTGTTTGTCTATTGTTAGTTTTCACATTTTAAATCTTAAGGCTACTCAGTCCTGTGTCACTCTCATCATTATTAGATTTTTCATCAAAAGCATGTAGGTTAGTGCACTTTTTGAAACTGCAACTTGACTCTTTATTTCTTTCTCTATCCTGTGCTGTCCATTTACTTTTGTCTGCCCAACATGCTTTTTGTATATGTGTCCTACTTGGTTGCATTTTTTGCAAGTTTCGCCTTTGAGCCCCTGCCACCATGGTAACATAATTTGTTTGACCAGCCCGGTTTCTGTTTGGAAGTTGCAATTTTGTTCACACTCACTTTCATTCCTGACTGCCACTCAGTTGTGAATCTGACTACTGTTTCCATTGATACAGCAATTTCAACTACTCTTTTAAACACAAATTATGCTTCAGTTAGAAACTGTTCTTGAATACTTCCTTGTAAGATTCCACAAGCTAAATAATCTTTCAGTGCATCATTAAGCCCATCACTAAACGGACAATGGTCAGACAACCTCTTCAATTCAGACATGAATGCTGAAATGGAGTCCCTTTCCTTCTGTTCCACTTATGAAATCGAAGGCATTTTGCAATCAACAATGGCTTTGGTTCTAGATTTTCCTGCATTACTTTCACAATATTAGCAAAGGTAATTTTGGCTGGTTATGTTGGAGCAGTCAAACTTCTAAGCAAACTGTATGCTTTCCCATCTATTCCACTCAACCAAATTGGTACTTGCTTTTCAATGGCTGTTTCATTTACTTCAAAATGCTATTCAATTTACTCAGTATATCATATCCAGTTATCTCCTGTACAATTGAATGCATCTATCTTTTCAGTGTAGCCAGCCATTTCTGATTTTTAAAAATTATGATTCTTATCATAGTTTATTAACCCTGAAGTTGCCTGTTTTCTGTCTTTTTTAAACTTCATCATCTCTGTCCTTTCCCAAAGAAACATGTGCTGCACCATTTTTTTACTCAACTATTCTCGCTGCACTTTTTCAAAATCTTGAACATCTTACTGCACTTCGACAGGTAAATAGCCATCTGGAGTTTATTTTAAAACTTGTTCATTGCTACTGTTACATATTATAACTCCAAAACGTAAAACTCATTTGAAAGAAAAAACTCAGATCTCAGCATATGCATGCAAACTTTGTGTTTACTTTAAGTGTGGTGCACAATTATGATGTGGTGGCATAATGACTTATGCCATTAATGTACCTTTACATATAACCCATAATGATTCATTTAAACAACAGAATGCTTAATCAATAAATATATTTGCAATATTACTCATATGTTAATGTAATATTAAATACACTACTCTCTTTTTATATATATCATATATGTCATATCATTATATATGTTATATCATTCTTAATTATTGCAAAATAATTTTCATTGTAACTTATACAATAAGAATTATTGTAACTTATATCTTTTAATATCTTGCACTGCACTGTTGCTGCAAAACAACAAATATCATGACATTTGTCAATGATAATAAACCTGATCTGATTCTGACTCTGATTATTGAGATGCTCTCTAAAAAGTACAAAAGATTATACTCAAAAACAGATGAGATATTAAATCTGTGGTAGTGTTTTTCCCCATTTGAGATGCCCAGGTGTTGTATTTTGATTATAGCTGTATAAATTAAATTACTGAGCCACCAATCAAAAAGTTTGCACTGGGAGCACTAATACAAATCTCACCATATAAACTTCATTAATTCAAATAATTCAGGAATTAGAAAACATGTTATTCTTCTCAATTCCAGCACCTGTAGTCTCTCATGGTTTTTCCACCCCTACCCCACCCTTCCCCTTCCAAAGATCCTCCTCGACCTGCTGGGTTCTTCTGTCAGTATGTTTTTCAT
Organism: Hypanus sabinus; assembly: GCF_030144855.1. Lineage (NCBI taxonomy): Eukaryota > Metazoa > Chordata > Chondrichthyes > Myliobatiformes > Dasyatidae > Hypanus > Hypanus sabinus. The sequence goes on along the minus strand of NC_082712.1, from coordinate 166,573,137 downwards.
GCTGCTATCTATACTGGTGTACGGCCAATGGAAATGCACGACCTACAACAATGTAACCATGTGGTTGACTTGAAGTTGCTTCATGGAGTAAGTCAATTCAAGGGCAAAGCTAGAAGGCATATGTTGAGGTTGAGAGCATCAACTTTTTCATGCAGAGGGTGGTGAGTATCAGAATCAAAATTATTTTATGTTAGTATGTGAGACGTACCAAAATTGATTGTGGTTTGATGCCAAACATAAAACCATAACAGACAACATAATAGCAACTAACAATTTATGAGACACTGTGCAAACAGTTATGAGCAATCAACAATTAGCAGAATGGTCACTTACACAAACATTAGTCAAACTTAAATAAATATGAACATACAGTATGAACAGACTAAATAATTATCAATAGAACAAGGAGTTCAGGAAAGACCATTTAACGAATGTTGTCCTTTCAATACAATGTGTATCCTTGGATGCTAAGCTTCTAACATAATCTTCTTTCAGCCACGGACTAGCAATATCCATGACATCATACCTGGCAATCTCTAACTGTGCTACAGGATCATCTACCTTATTCCATATACTACCTGCATTCAAATATAACACATAGTCCTGTTTACATCGCCCTTTTGCAATCAAAGTCAAGTTTATTAGCATATAAACAAGTTAATGTATGCACACCTTCAATGAAGTGCAACGGCATCATAGGCACATAACATCATGGAAGCAACGTTCTCAAGAAAAATATGAATTCAATATAAATCATACACATCTTTTACAAGAAAGGGCACAATTAGAACAAAAGAAGTCCATGTTAGTGCTAAGTGATCAAAGTAATCTTAATGTGCTGTTAGGATTACTGAGTTGTGCCTCCACCATCCAGGCCATACTGTCTTCTTGCTACTGCCGTCAGGAAATACAGGAGTCTTAGGTCTCACACAACCAGGTTCAGAAACAGTTATTACTCATCAGGTTCATGAGTCAGCATGGATATCTTCATTCACCTCAACCCTGAACTGATTCCACAACCTATGGACATGCTTTCAAGGATTCCACAACTCATGTTCTCTGTATTATCTATCCATCCATCTATCTATCTATCTATCTATTCAAGAACAGTCATTACCCCTCAATCATCAGGGTCTTGAACCAAAAGAGATAACTTCACTCACCTTCACTGGCCCCACCAATGAAATGTTCCCACAACCTATGAATTCACTCTCAAGGACTCTTCATCACATGTACTTGATATTTATTGCTTATTTATTTAATATTATTATTTCTTTCTTTTTGTATTTGCACTGTTTGTTGTGCTTGCACACTGGTTGAGCACTCCGTTGGTTCAGTCTGACATTTATTCTCTTATGATTATTATTCGATTATTGATTTATTGAGTATGCTGGCAAGAAAATGAATCACAGGATTACATATGGTGACATATATGTATTTTGATAATAAATTTACTTTGAACTTTGAACATTTTCTTCTTTTGCACATTGATCGTCAACTTTTTCTGGGTATAGTTTTTTATTGATTCTATTATATTTCTTTGTTCTTCTGTGAATGACTGCAAGAAAGTGAATCTCAGGGTTGTATATGATGACATACTTTGATAATAGATTTATATTGAACTTTGAACTTTGTGGGCCTGCTCTAGTGGCACTGGAGGCATGGGGACATTTATGTGTTGCTCCCGGCACAATTCTTCAGACCATGTTAAGCTGACAAAACACAACTCATTTTACTGCATGTTTTGGTATTTTGATGTATGTTTGTAGATGTGACAGAGCTAATCTTTCATTTCTTTATTTAAGTTGTAGAGATTAGGGTCTAGATCAGTGAAGATGCTTCTTGAAGGCCAATAAGTCGAAGCTAAATGCTTCCATGGTGAGCATGAATCAGACAGGTCAGTACTGAGGGCAATTGCAGTAGCTTATTTGTAGAATCTGGTTGTACTGATGAATTTCAATCACATTTTAGTTTTATGGATTCAAACACAACTGAGCCGTGGCCTAAACATTAGAATGGTATCTTCAAAACCATTGCTTTTTGTGTTACTTCAATTCACATCGACAATTTAACTTTTGTTTGGAGAATACAGTTCAACAGAGTTTGCGTCATTGTATCTATTATGATGACATTAATAAATAGCAATTAAATATTAGTACTGCACTGTGGGTGGTCACACTAGAGTAAATATATACTAAAATTTGGCTGTGCCATGAAGTAGCTAGCCTGACATGCATTACTTCTCCACTTGATTCAAACAAATCTATAATGTGTCTTGTGTGGTCCAAGCGCTTCTTTAAAAGTCTTTTATAAGGCGAAGAACAATGGTCTGACAGTAATCTGGGAGTCCTGTGTTGGTCTGCTGTTTATAAATGCCATGTAAAATCAAAGGATGTTTTAGATTTCTGATCCTACCTGCTGTTAAAAGCATCAAGTAAATGCAGGCCATGTCAAAATCACATTATAAAGTGGAGGAGATAGGGTTTCATAAACCTCCAGTCAACAGTTAGGAAGGCTGCAATAAGATAAACTGCCCTGCACCTTGCACAGATGGTATTTGAAGCTGTCGATCCAAGCTACTATCTGAAGTAAATCAGTGTGACAAATCTGCCGATGGGCCACAATAGCAGTTGATGTCATTAGGTGAGGTATTGGAAATCTGTTGACGTGTAACATGTGTGAGTTTTTTTTCAGTTTGCAGGAATAAGGTGACAAAACAAACAGTGGCTTCATGGGCAGTTTTAGGATGGTGGTGCAAACCACAAACTAGTCAGCATTGAACATATGGGAAGGTGATTTAGACTTATTTCAAGTTGGCTGCACCCTACTCTTTAAAGAATATTGAAGGATGTGACTTTTTTTCTAATCCTGTATACCAAGTTATCATAAACAAATGGAATTGACAGGACCTATTGTCACCTTTATTATTCATGAACCTTCTGGCTGTCATTGTTATATCATCTTTCTGTCCCAAAAATTTTGCCAAATGTTTTGGGTTTCTTACCTAAGAAAGGATGTGCATGCACTGGAGAAGGTCCAGAGAAGGTTTACAAGAATTGTTATCTTTTGTAACTTCAAAATATTAAACTAATTCAAAAGAAGACATGGGAGTCTGAAATGCGAGTCTAATTTCAAGTTTACTTTAAGGGAGGTGTGCACAAATCATGTGGTAATGCGATGACATATGTAATTCATGTATTTATACACATAACTCATGATGAATTATTTAAACAAACAAGAATGCTTAATCTAGCAATATACATATATAAGATTACACAAATATTAATGAAATATTAAATACAAAAGAAGAATTATTCCAGGAATGAAAGGGTTAATGCATGAGGCGCTTTTGATGACACTAGGAGAAATTTGTTTCAGCAGGATTCATTTTCACAGATGGCTGTGAAGGCCAAGTCATTGGGTATACTTAAAGCAGAGGTTGATTGGTTCTTGATTAGTAAGGGTGTCAAAGATTATGGGGAGAAGGCATGAGAATGGGGATGAGGGGGTAATATATCAGCCACGATAGAATGGCAGAGCAGACTCAATGGGCACAATGGCCTAATTCTGCTCTATTGGTTTTATGCTCTTACATGTTTGCAGAAGCCCCATTGAGGACATCTTTGAGAGACGGTGAGATGGTGTCTCCAGAATGCGGATCCATCATTAAGAAACCTCACCATCCAGGTCATGCCCTCTTCACATTACTACCATTGGGAAGAAGATACAGGAGCCTGAAGACCCTAACTCAATATTTTAAGAACAGCTTCTTTCCCTCCACAAATCAGATTTCTGAATAGTCCATGAACCCTTGAACACCACCTCATTATTTGTCTTTTGCTCTATTAATTTATTTGTCACTTATGGTCATTTTTATGTCCTACATTGTACTGCTGCCACAAATATAACACATTTCATGACATTTGTCAGTGATGATGAACCTGATTCTGATTCACTGAACCGTGCAAGCAGTGAGAACAGTTTCATTGTTTTTGAACCCATTATTCCCCAAAATGTTTTGTAGACTTTAATTAAATAATTCTGTAGTTTTCAAAAGTCTATAGAATGTAAACCAAAGATCATATTTGATACCAAGATGAGCTTTGAACCATATAAATCTCATTTTCATCTATTTCTTCATTGACCTTTGGGATCAAGGGTGACATGCCTCTACTCTGGTGTTCTGGGTTCTAAGGTGGCTAATGAAACCAATGTGAGAAGTGCAGATGTTCCAGACATGAAGCAGGAGGTTCCTGATAGGACAAGAGAAAATGTACCATATGAAGCAGTGAGCTCCTTCTGGCCTTGAAGTTCTCAATAACATCTCAAATGCACCTTCCTGCTCTTTGAGTGGCCATGGTTCCTGGCAATCAGCTTATTTGAGGAAGGTATGAGTATGCCCTTGAATCTTTGACACAGCTTGAAATAGAGTGCCTGTTTCAGAGATCGAGTGTGAATGTGTAGCCTTCCCCAGATGATTAACTAAATGTAACTAACACCTCAGTGCTGGATATATGGGCTTAGAAGACATAAAATGATAAATTGGACCCTTGAAATCACCATCCACCTCATTATAATCTTGAACTTTATTGCCTGCACTGCACTTCTCTATAGCTGTTACACTTTATAACCATATAACAATTACAGCATGGAAACAGGCCATCTTGGCCCTTCTAGTCCGTGCCGAACGCTTACTCTCACCTAGTCCCACCTACCTGCACTCAGCCTATAACCCTCCATTCCTTTCCTGTCCACATACCTATCCAATTTTTTTTTAATGACAAAATTGAACCTGCCTCTACCACCTCTATTGGAAGCTCGTTCCACACAGCTATCACTCTCTGAGTAAATAAGTTCCCCCTTGTGTTACCCCTAAACTTTTGCCCCTTAACTCTCAACTCATGTCCTCTTGACATGAGCCTATCCATGTCAACTCTATCTATCCCCCTCATAATTTTAACTACCTCTATCAAGTCCCCCTCAATCTTCTACGCTCCAAAGAAAAAAGAGCTAACTTGTTCAACCTTCCTCTGTAACTTAGGTGCTGAAATCCAGGTAACATTCTAGTAAATCTCCTCTGTACTCTCTATTTTGTTGACATCTTTCCTATAGTTTGGTGACCAGAACTGTGCACAATAATTTTTCTGCATTCTGCATTGTTATTGTTTTACCTTGTTCTACCTCAATACATTGTGCAATGGTCTAATCTGTATGAACAGTATGCAAGACAAGGCTTTTGCTCTATGTACAAGTAACAATAATAAACCAATTCCAATTCCATTTCCAAATGTTGGTTCACTTTTCCTTCCAATGAATTTGTGAGTGCAATCATCAGCCTGTTTCCCTCTGCAACACTGACTGATTCCTCCACTGCTGCAAGTTTGGAAACTCCAGCCATTTCTGGCCAGTCTCCTTCGTTTTACTCCCTGTAAGCTCATGGCCACACAAAACTCTATTGACCATCTGCCAAGCTTGCAATGGTCCTCATCACTTGTACTTGCTGAACTGCACTGGCTGCTGGTAATTCATCCCTCCAGGATAAAAATAATACTTCTGTCTTACAAGCCCTCCAGTGTCTTATCCCCCACCCCTCCTTTCTCTATATTTATCAGTCCAAATCTGGTGAGGAAACTGGATCTCACCAATTGTGCCCAAAGTAGCACTTGTGGCTTTGTGGGTAGCATACATCTCTGAAGGTAGTTTCTTCTTCAGAATGCAGGGTCCATTCTCTCCTTCTGAACACACACACTTAACATTTCAGGAGCAGCTTCTTCCCCTCTGCCATCAGATTTCAAAATGGACAATGAACCAACGAACACTACCCACTATCTTTCCTCTCTTTTTACACTACTTACTTATTTTAATTATATATATATCTTACAATAATTTATAGTTTTTAAAAATGATTATGTATTGCAATGTACTGCTGCTGCAGAACAACAATTTTCATGACATATGCCAGTGATATTAATCCTGATTCTGATTCTGATTCTGAAGACGAACTAGGTTGGCATCCAAGTAAAGGGAGTTAGAAGTCCAATCTTTTGGGTGAAACACTAAATGAGGAGCCTAGCTGTTCTCTCTGCTTGCAGTATTTCAAAGCCAGCAACAGCAGAATGATCCTCACTGTGCCAGCCAATATCTACTCCTCAATCAATATCACGGCCAAACTGATTATGTGGTCATAATCGTGTAGTTTTGCTCTGTGGGATGTGGCAGGCAATTTGTAATTAGTAAACAAGTAATAGTGCAATCTCTTGTGTCAAGTATGATGCACTCCTAAGAAGTCATTCCCTTAATGGAGAACACCTCTGCAAGACTTTGATTACCGTGGTGAGGATGATGCTTGGACAGTCACCATGTGGCCCTTGACAGATCGGGGTCAGGGTCCAGTGGTGTGCAGAAGACCATCTCTGAATGCACAACACATCACACCTTGAAGTGGATGGGCTAGATCAGCAGAAGACCATGACCATAGACTCAGTGGCCTCTTCATTGGGTATAGGAGGTACCTAATGAAGTGGCCATCAAGGGTAGATTGGCAATATAATTTAAGATGGTTGTTTCATAACAAATCATTATGGTGCAGTTGGTCAGAAGGAGAGGCAAGGGACTGCCTTACAATATTAGGAATGAATTATAATATTTGATGTTATGAGAATGTTCTCCTCTAAATCCTACCTGCGCTGAGTTGAGTGATTGAGTTGAAATCAAGTGCAGAGAATCTCTCAGGAGGGCAAGTAACCTGGCTTCCTCCAAAAGTGCAAAATTATCTCTTAATACTATTGATTGTCATTGATATTCCATACTCTGGCATACACTCAGTGGTTATTTCATTAGGTACTCCTGTATACCTGCTCATTAATGGAAATATCTAATTAACCAATCATGCGGCGGTAACTCAATGTAATAAAAACATGCAGATATGGTCAAGACGTTCAGTTATTCTGCAGACTAAACATCAGCGTGGGGAAGAAATGTGATCTAGGTGACTTTGACCATGAAATAATTGTTGGTGCCAGATGGGGCAGTTTGAGTATTTTGGAAATTGCTGGTCTCCTGGGATTTTCATTCACAGCAGTCTCTAAAGTTTACAGAGAATGGTTAATAAAACAGAAAAACATCCAGTGAGCAGCAGTTCTGTGGGTGAAAACACTTCGTTAATAAGAGAGGTGAGAGGAGAATGGCCAGACTGGTTCAAGCTGACAAGAATGTGACGTTAACTCAATGAACCATGCATTACAACAGTGGTGTGAGAAGAGCATCTCTGAACACACTACATATTGAAGCTTGAAGTGGATGGGGTACAGCAGCAAAAGCCCATGAACATCCACTCAGTGCCCACTTTATTAGGTACAGGAGATATCTAATAATGTGGCCACAGAGTCTATACAAAAGTAGTTATCTTCATGTACTGTTGAAAACGTGCAAAATCAGACCAAACAGTGAAAGGAAAGATTTTTATAAATTGTTTACAAATGTTAAAAATAAATTGACATTACACCTGATGCAATCCATTCATAAAAGATTGGTTTAAAGTGGTAGTTAATTGTTTATATTATATTGTTCCTCTTTCATTGATTATAGAAGACAAGACACAGAACAACAAAGTACAGATGAACTTTCCATATGTTGACAAATCTCCACCCCACCGAATCTTTAGCTTCAGGGGAATAAGTGTATTTGTACATTTGCCCTTAAGAATGAGTAGACCACCAAATGGTACTTCTTCTAGTCAATATGGAATTTCTATTTGAATAAAATTTTACAACAAAACCTTTGCAAAGTGCAGGATGTTGATAAATGATCTGTCCACCAACATATATCAAATGAAACTGATGAAAGGAATTTTTATTACCAGTGGGTTGTGGTAATTAGGAAGACTGGTGGTCTGGTGAATGTTCACCCATAACCTCTTTAAAAGCACACAACCTGCAAGCATTCCTTTTGTCAATCCACCTAGGCTTTATTTCAAAGCCAGCATAAATCAGATAACGCCCCTTTCAACATTCCCCCAGTCTTTGAAAACAGTCCATCTTGTTGCTAAGGTTTAACAGCTGCATGTTTTGGTTTACAAAGGGTGTTTTGTGAAGTGGTATTAATAATCCTATTATTTAAAGAATGTGAATCCTTAATTTTTCAAAGACTCAAGTTTTCTCTACTTCCGCTTAGTGTATCACTACTTTCTGAGAAGAACTGCTCTATGCACATCAATAGTCACAAACTTCTACAGATACAGAGTTGAGAGCATCATGTGAGGTACAGAAACAGCATTTCGGTTAACAGAAAGTTCTGCAAAGGGTAGCTAAAACTGCCCCAATGCATCACCGGCATCAGTCCACCCACCATCAAGGACCTATATACAGAAAAATGCCGGAAAAAGGACAGCAATTTCATGAAGGATACCACCTGCCCTGTTTATGGACTGTTTGTCGCATTGCCATCAGGGAAGTGACTATACAGCATCCACATCAGGACCACTAGACTCCAAAAGAGTTACTTTCCCTAAGCTGTCAGGCTGATCAACACTTCCACCCATTACACACCACACCAACCCCTCTACTCTACACACATATCACCTAGCATCATGTCAGAATCAGGTTTAATATCACTGACATATGTTGTGAATTTCATTGTAATGTGACAACAGTACATTGCTACCAATTAAAGTAAGATGTGTATATATTTTTTAAGTTAAATTAATTAAGTAGTGCAAAAAAAACTAGTGAGGTCGCGTTCATTGGTTCAATGCCCATTCAGAAATTTAATGGGAAAGGGGAAGAAATCATTCCTGGATTATTGACTGTGTACCTTCAGGCTCCTGTATCTCCTCCCTGACACTAGCAATGAGAAGAGGGTATGTCCTGAGTGATGAGGGTCCTTCATTATGGATGCCACCTTTTTGAGGCATCGCTCCTTGAAGATGTCCTGGATTCTGGGGTTGCTAGTGCCCATTGAACTGACAGAGTTTACAACTTTATGCAGCTTGTTTCAACGCTATGCAGTGGCCTCCTCACACCAGACAGTGATGCAGACAATTGGAGTGCTCTCCACTTCACATCAGTAGAAATTTGTGAATGTCTTCATGTATGTACAGTTAGTCTATGTACATAACAGTTATTTGTCCATGTGTGCCATATGAATGCTTACATATTTATATTTTTTGATTTTTGCTTTTTTATTGTGTTTTTTTAATCTGCATTGGATCCAGAGTAGCAATTATTTCATTCTCCTGTACAATAAACAATCTTGACTCCATAGTTCAATGCATTATGCTATACTGAACTGAGCTTCACAGATACGGAGGGTTCTGCTGAAGGTTACGCTCTTAGCTGGAAGCTGATAGGATTCATCTCTGAACCATGGTCTTTATTGCAAGGGAAGTAAGAGTACAAAAATAGGCAACTCTTGCTTAATATACAGAGTATTCATGAGATCACACCTGGAACACCATGTGCAGTTTTGTTCTTCATATTTAAGGAGGGAAGTACTTATTTTAAGGCCTTAAATAGAGTGGACATGCAGAGAATGTTTTCAGTAATGGGAAAGTGTGGGACCAGAGGGCACAATCTCAGAGTAGAAGGACATCCCTTCAGAACAGAGATGAAAGGGAATTTCTTTAGTCAGAAGGCTGTGAACCTGTGGAATTCATTGCCACAGATGGCTGTATGGCCTAAGTCATTTGATATGTTTAAAGTGGAAATTGATATATTCTTAAGGATGTCAAAGGTTATGGGGAGAAGGGCAGGTGGATGGGGTTGAGAGGAAAAGCAAATCAGTAGTGATCAAATGGCAATGCAGACTAGATGGCCAGAATGGCCTAATTCTGCTCCCATGCCTAATGGTCTTATTGGAAGTAATGCTGACAAAGTTTATATCTGGAAATGAAGGAATCATCGTAGGAGAAATAGTGATAGAGTAATAAGACAAAGGAGCAGAATTAGGTCATGCTATTCCATCATGGCTGAATTACTATCCTTCTCAACCCCATTGTACTGCCCTCTCCCCATAACATTTGACACCCTGACTAAGCAAGAAACTACCAAACTTTGCTTTAAATATACTGATGATATGGCCTTCCCATTTGTCCGTGGCAAGGAATTCCACAGATTTACCACCCTCTGGCTAAAGAAATTACTTCTGTTCTAAAAGGACACCCCTCTTTTCTGAGTCTCTGCCCTCTGGTCCTAAACTCCCCCACTAGAGGAAACATCCTCTCCACGTCCACTCTATCTCTACCATAAATATTTAGTAGGTTTCAATGAGTTTCCTTTTCATCTTTCTAAACTCCAACAAGTACAAGTGCAGAGCTTCAAACACGCCTCATATGTTAACCTTTTCATTTCCGAAATCATCCTTGTGAACCTCCTCTGGACCCTCTTCAATGCCAGCATATCTCTTCTTAGATAAAGGACCCAAAGCTGCTCACAGTACTCCAAATGGGGTCTGGTCAATGTCTTACAAAGCTTCGGCACTACATCCTTGCTCTTATATTTCAGCCCTTTAGAAATCAATGCTAACATTGTATTTGCCTTCCTTACCACCAACTCAACCTGCATGCTAACCATAAGAGAATCCTGTACAGGGATTCCGAAGTCCCTTTCCAACTATGAGTTTTAAATTTTCTTCCCATTTAGAAAATAGTCTATGCCTTTATTCCTTCTACCAAAGTGCTTGACTATACATTTTCCAACACTGTACTCTGTGGAACACCAGTGGTCACCAGCAGTCAACCAGAACAGGCCCTTTTCATTCTGACTTTTTGCTAGTCAAACTTCCATCCATTCCAGTATCTTTCCCGTAATGCCGTGATTTCTTTTCTTCTTAAGCGACCTCATGTGCATCCCCTTGTCAAAAGCTTTTTGAAAATCCAAATAAATAACATCCACTGACTCTCCTGTCTGTTATTTCCTCAAAGAGTTCCAATAGATTTGTCAGGCATGATTTCCCCTTGAGGAAACCATGCTGACTTTGGCCTACATGCAGCTCCAAGCATTTTGAAACCTTACCCTTCGTAATGGTCACCGATTTCTTCTCAACCACTGAAGTCAGTCTAATTTCCTTTCCTCTGCCTCCCTCCCTTCTTAGATCTTAAAAGGTCATTACAAATGCCACCACAATCTCTTTCAGAACTTTGAGATGTAGTCCATTTGGTCTAAGCAACTCATCTGCCTTCAGACCTTTCGTCTTTTCCTTAATAATAGCTGCTATACTCACTTCGGGCCCTTGGCACTGTTGAATTTCTTGAATATTGCTAGTGTCTTACACAGTGAGTACTGATGAAAAATACTTATTAAGTTCATCTGCCATTTCTGTGTCCCCCATTACTACCTCAGTTTCCACTCTTGCCTCTCTTTTACTCCTTATATATCTGAAAAAAAACTTCCTGTATCCTCTTTGATATTTTTGGCTAGCTTACCTTCTTTTCTCATCTTTTTTCTCTTTATGTATTTTTTTAGTTGCCATCTATTGGTTTTAAAGTTTCATAATCCTCTAATTTCCCACAAATTTTTGCTATAAGCCCTCTCTTTTGCCTCTCATTAACTTCCCTTGCCACCATTGCTTGCCTCATAGTCCCTTTAGAGTATATTTTCATCTTCGGGATGTTTCTATCCTGCGCGTTCTGAATTGCCCCCAGAAGCTCCTGCCAATGCTATTCTGCTGCCATCCCTGCTAGTAGTTCCCCTTCCAATCAACTCTGACAGTTCCTTTCTCATACCTCTGTAATTACCTTTACTCCACTGTAATAGTAATACATCTAGCTTTACATTTTCCTTTCTCAAACTGCAGAGTGAATTATATCATATTATGTCTCCCAAGGGTTCCTTTCCCTTAAGATCTCTAATCAAATCTGTTTCATTATCTAACACACAATCTAGTATTTTCTTTCCCCATTTGGACTCAACCACAAGCTGCTCTAAAAAGCCATCTCATAGATATTCTCCAGATTCCTTCTCTTGAGATTCTGCACCAACCTGATTTATCCAATCTACATGCATACAGAAATCCCACATCACTATCGTATCATTGCCCTTTTGATGTGCATTTTCTATTTCCCATTGAAATGTACATCCCACATCCTGACTACTGTTGGGGGTCCTCTTTGCAACTCTTATCAGGGTCTTTTGATCCTTGCTGTTTCTTAACTCTACTCACAAGGGTTTGATATCTTCCAATCCTATGTCACCTCCTTCTAAAGATTTGATTTCAAATTTTACCAACAGAGCCACACAACCTCCTCTGCCTTCCTGCCTGTCCTTTTGATACAAGGTGTACAAACTACAAGGTACAAGGAGTCTGTTCGCTTTTTAAAGCTGGCGCATAAAATCCACAAGGAACTGTCTTCAACTCACACTGTGATCTGCTGTTCTGCAGACAACTCCCAACAGCCTCCACTCACTTTTGAAAACTGGCGTGTAAAGTCCATGAGAAACTGTCTCCAACTCACCTCATGATCTGCCACTCCATGGAGCACAGTCAGAGCTTCTGATCCACCAAGCCCACACAATCCGTCAAAGTTCAATTTATTATCTATCTATGACCAGGTACAACCCTGAGACTTATTTTCTTGCAGGCATTCATTTGTAAATGCAAAAAATACAATGTAATCAATGAAAGGCAACAGGATGGACAAACAACCAATGTGCAAAAGACAACTGGCTGTGTAATATTACAAAAAAGTTTCTGCATTCCTGCGACAGCACTGCCTATAGATGTGCTCAATGGTGGGGAGGGCTTTACCCATGATCGACTGAGCTGCATCCACTTCTTACTTTAGGCTTTTCCGTTCAAGAGCATTGGTGTTTCAAAACCAGGCTGTGATGCAACCAGTCAACACACTCTCCACCGCACATCTGTGGAAGTTGGTCAGTTTTAGAATCTTCTCAAACTTCTAAGAAAGTCGAGGCATTGCTGTGTGTTCTTCATAATGGCACTTACTGCTGGAGCCAGGACAGGTCCCCTGAAATGGTAACACAGAGGAATTTCAAGTTGGTGACCCTCTCCACCTCTAATCCCTCAATTGGGACTGGCTCATGGACCTCCAGTTTCCTCCACCTGATGTCAATGGTTAAGCACCGTTTACACTAATCCTTATTTATTCTTCTCATATGGACATGAGGTCTGCCTGCTTCTTCCACAGCTACTCATTAGAGAAAACTTACAGAGGCCAGTTAGCATTTTATCCAACATGTCTTTGGGATGTGGGAACCTTAATATGATTATATTAAGCGGATTCATGTCTGCATCTACATAACAAAAGCAACGCCGTAACCTGAGTGCTCTTTCATTAAGTTGTATTTTATTTTTTTAAATTTAGTGATACAGAGTAGGCCCTTCCAGACCTTCGAATCACACTGCCTCAGCAACCCCAACAAAACCGATTAACCCAGACCTTATCACAGAACAATTTACAATGACCAGTTAACCTACCTGTACATCTTTGGACAGTGGGCAAAAACTGAAGGATCTAGACAAAACCCACACATTCCACCAGGAGGGCATACAGAGACTCCTTGGAGAATGGCACCAAAATTGAATCCCAAGCTCCGGAATGCCCCGAGTTGTATTAGCATCACACTAGCCGCTAGGCTACCATGGCGCCCAATCTGGAAAGATTATTTCCAGCTTAATTGTTTTTCTGGCTGGCTACAGACCAGGCAGGCTGACATTAACAGATAGAAAAAATATGTTAAAAATCTGTAAAAATGGTTGACCGGACTGGGTTGAACCTCATTAGAGATTAGAGGAATGAAGTGTCTATATTGAAATATCCAAGTTGAGTGGATTTTGAGATGGTGTTTTGTCTCATGGGAGAGAATATAACAAGGCGGGGGTGGGACAATTGTCAAAATCATTTTGGACTGATGAGTTAGCTGCCTATGACAGAGAGAAATAGGAATTTATTTCATAGTTCTGGGAGTCTTTGGAAACTTCTGCTCTAGAGGGCTGTCAAAGTCAAGCAACAATTTAATATCAAAATACATATACTGCATGTTACTATATACACCTTCAAATTCACTTTCTTGCAGGTGTTTACAGGAAAATAAAGAAATAAAATAGAATTTATGAAATAACACAATATAAAGATTGACAAGCAACCAATATATAAAAGATATAATGATTAAAAATGATATTGAGGACATGAGTTGTAAGGAGTCCTTGAAAGTAAGTCTGTAGGTTGTTGACTCAGTTCAGTGTTGTGGTGAGTGAGCTTATCCATGCTGGTTCGGGAACCTGATCGTTGTAGGATAGTAACTGTTTCTGAACCTGGTGGTGTGGGACCTGTACTCCTTCTGCAGTGAGAATAGAGTGTGGCCTGGATGGTGGGCTTATCACATCCGTAATAATGGATGCTGCTTTCTTGTGGCAGTGCTCCATGTGTGGTGAACTATGTGTGCCTGTCTGGACACACCCCCTGCTGACTGCTCCTGTGGCTCCTCCCACAGGCCCCTGTATAAAGGCGATTCAGGTCTAATCCTCTGCCTCATTCTCCAGGATGTAATATGATGGTCACTCACTGCTGGTTCCTTCTTCAGTCAATAAAAGCCGATATCTCGCCTTACGTCTCAGAGTGAGTTATTGATGGTGTATCACCATGTAAATGTGCTCTATGGTGGGGGAAGACTGGGGTGTTTTTCTTGGTCTCCTGCCTAATCATGATCCTTCAATTTATATCAATATTTATCCAATTTCCATTTTGGGTGCTTGCGCTGCCACAGTCTGCCGTAATATCACAGAATGTCAATGGATTGAAAGCACTTTGAGACACAGTTAGCTTGCAAAAGGCACTAAGTAAAGTTTTTCCATGAGGCCATCTCCATTTAATAGTTGCTTGCTTAAACTTGGAAGTTGCAGATGATTTCTTTCAAGTTTTAATATTTCACTGTCAGAGAACCCTCGCGTTATTGTTAATTACATGGGTTATGACGAGAGAAAAAAAAATGGCTGGAGTCACTTAGCAACTTAGTACAAGTGTGTTTCTTAGATGCACCAAACTTACAAAAATTAGCGAAAATAGTGAAAAGAAAACTTGCAATGTTTACGAAAGGTATCTACCAGAAACACAATAATAGCTCCATACTTTGTCCAGTGTGAACAGCCCTGATCTCTCTCTCCTACTGAGAGCAAAGAGCCCCATTTATTAGACACCAGGACCTACCCACAATTACCCACAAAGAAAACTTAAGACTACACATAAATTAGGATATGACCCACCCCACAATGTAGTTACAATCATATTACAAAATAAACAGAAGTATACAAAACCCTTAAATACAAACATCATATACACACTTACACATCCCCATTACTAAAGAAATTGAATATTCTGGCGTGTATGGTGGGAAAAGCACCATTAAGCCAACCAGAGCTCTCTGCTCAGTTTATGACCCATTATGAGAATAAACCAGGGAGGACACTGAAGTGCCTACACGAAGCACAACAACAAGGAACTATTATATTAGGTATCCTAGTTGTCTGCATTTGACATATATCCCTCAAATGCTTTTCCAATCTACAGGTATACTTCTTTGCTCACAGCGCCTTACGCTGCTGTTGTTTTGGGCAGCAGTCAAGTTCCTCCATCTCCATATGCCTTTGCCCATCTTCTTTGTTGTGCCCCAAGTATGGTTCAGGGTCCACATTTCTGCCTCTACGGTACGGCACTAAGTTGTTCTTGGTTTCCCACATTTCCTCCGCCCTTCAGGGGTCCAGTGAAGTTCTGTCTTGATGATGGAGTTGGCCTCTCTTCTCATCACGTGCCCTATCCATCTCTAACATTTCCTCATGATGATTGTGGCCACGTCCTCTTCATGACACTGAAGGAGTAGGGTATGGTTGGCCAGATCTTCCAGAGGCTCATGGTGCGAGGTCACTGTCTGTTGTGCACTGCATTCTGACCCTTACAGGAGTGTGGACAGGACACAGCTTCACTTTGGTAAGGGTGCTGTACCTGGTCGATCCTCACAAGTTGCTTGCTGATCCGAAGACATTTCTCGCCTTGCTGAGTCTGCACTGGATGTTGTCCTTGGTCCCACCATCCTGCCGAATGGTGCTGCCCAGGAAGGTGAATCTGCCAGTGCTGGGGTAGTCAATGCCATAGGCTTTGATAGGAGGAGGAGACTGTAGGTTGAGGGTCGTGGTCTCACTCTTTCTCTGGCTGACTCCAACCTGTCCACTGAAGGACCACAGGCGTTGTTTTCCCTTGCACGTGCTGGTGTGTATGTGATAGTGGTGCAAGGTCATCGGCAAAGTCAAGCTCTTCTAAAGTAGAGAATGGAGTCCATCTGCTATGTCTCTGCTCATACAGTGTTTCATTGTTTGCCTCATAACCCAGAACGTGTCTTACTGTCTTTTTAGATAATGGAATTGTGGAGAGGTGGAGATACGTCTCTACCAAAAGAGGTGTAAGGCGCTCCTTCCCTCTGCTAGCCTGTAGGTCACCCTTGGGCAAGGTGTAGCACCTGCTTATCCCTCCCCCCACCCCGATCAGCCATGGGAACAGGTGGTGGATGGTTGTGTGAGCAGCCAGTGCAGATCACAAATCCTGGTGATGCAACCACTGACGCCAGGCAGACAATCTCTGAAGGCACTGATAATGACTGGGGTCACCCATCTTGTACAGACGCTGCCCAGAAGAAGACAATGACAAACCACTTCTGTAGAAAAAGTTGCCAAGAACAATCATAGTCATGGAGAAACCATGATCGATCTTGTCATTCGGCATGGCACAAAAGGAATGAATAAATTGTAGCAACACACAGAAAATGCTGGTGGAACACAACAGGCCAGGCAGCATCTATAAGGAGAAACACTGTCGATGTTTCAGGCCGAGACCCTTCGTCAGGACTAACTGAAAGGAAAGATAGTAAGAGATTTGAAAGTAGGAGGGGGAGGGGAAAATGTGAAATGATGGAAGAAGACCGGAGGGGGCGGGGTGAAGCTGAGAGCTGGAAAGGTGATTGGCAAAAGGGATACAGAGCTGGAGAAGGGAAAGGATCATGGGACGGGAGGCATAGGGAGAAAGAAAGGGGGAGGGGAGCACCAGAGGTAGATGGAGAACAGGCAGAGTGATGGGCAGAGAGAGAGAGAAAAAAAAGGAGGGGGGAAAATAAATTGTACCTGCCACTACCACTTCCTCTGGCAGCTCATTCAATATTCCCGCTACCCTCTGTGTGGAAAAATCATCCCTCAAGCTCCCTTTTCAAATCTTCCCCTCTTACATTAAATTTATGGTCCCCAGTTTTAGACTCTCCTACCCTTGAAAAAAGACTGTGATCATTCATCTGTGCCCTTCATGATTCCATATGCCCTCTTAAGGTCAAAGTCAACGTCATGTTTAATATATGCACAAATACATGTATGCACAAGAGCACTGAAAACTTTTTTGCAGCAGCATCACAGGCATATAAGCAGCATTCACAATAAAATATATTAAAACATAAACAAATTGCACACATTTTTTTACAAGAACGAATAGAATTAGAGCAAAAAAAAACACAAGCAACACACATTCTGTAGATGCTGGAAATCAAAGCAATGCACACAAAATGCTGGAGGATCTCATCAGGCCAGGCAGCACCTATGGAAATGAGTTGAAATTTCAGGCTGAGACGCTTCATCATCCCACCAGTCCTGGTAACATACTTGTGAATCTTTCACTGTGACCTTCCCAGCTTTTATGACATCCTTCCTATAGCAAGGCGAGTAGAACTACCCGCAATTTAGTGAGTCATAACCTCTTAGGAATGAGAGGCTTCCCATGATCCCCACCCAACCCGAAACATCTATTCCCTGCTTTCAGATGGCCAGATGCGGAAAGCACCAAACACAAAGGGTGTCTTGTGAGATGGGGTGCATGCCTAGTTGTGAATATGGCCCACGTAGTGGATCCTAATGTCTGTCCCTGACAGCTGAATATTGTCGAAGGATTGTGAACAATTTTATATGTCTACTGTTGAATAACTGTATAAAAAAGTAATGTCAAAAATTAATTTAAAACATGTTGGAATGTGATTTAATAACTAAAAATGTAAAACAGTTTAAAAAAATATTTAGAGATACAACATGATAACAGGCCCTTTATCCCAATGAGCCTGTGCTGACCCAGTAACAACCATGTGACCAATTAACCTACTAATTGGTACATCTTTGGAATGTGGGTAAAACCTGGAACACCCAGATGAAACACACGCAGTCACAGGGATAACACACAGACTCCTTTCAGGGAGTAGTCTAGCAGTGTATCAGCATTATACTAGCCTCTCTACTACCATGCCACCCCACAGTTATTCCAGTAACTACTGGCACTTACCTTTTGCTGAATAGGGCTTCAAGTGGTGGAGCTCTGCTCTACAACTCAGCCGTCCAGGTTCAACCCTAACCTTATTTGCTGTCTATGTGGAGCTTGCATGCTCTTCCTGTGAATACGTGGGGTTTCTGCAGGTGATCTTTAAGATGGCGCCAAAGTTTGGTGATTTGTTACCAAACTGCTCCCTATAGAAACTCTCATTAGTTCTATTATAAAAATACAACACTTTTAAATCTAATTTCTTTGTACTTTGATCTACCTCAATCCATATGAATGCCATTAGTTTGAATGTTACCGTGCAGCAACACGGCAACATAGCAATTAGCCTGATGGCATTACAGCTGGGATGCTGAAGTTTGGAGTTCAGTTCTGGCACCCTCTGTAAGAGAGCTTGTACGTTTTTTCCCATGAGCACACAAGTTTCCTCCAGGTGCTCCGGTTTCCTCCCACAGTCCAAATATATACCAGTTAGTAGGTTAATTGGTCATTGCAAATTGTCCTGTGGTTAAGCTAGGGGTTAAATAGGTGAGTTGCTGGGACTGCGGCTCATTGGGCCAGAAGGGCTGTTCCATGCTGTATCTCTAAATAAAAAAAAATGCTATAGGTTTTTCACTGTTTCTCGGTTCATGTGACAAGTCCAGCTCCAACTCCTTGCACATCGTAAAGATATGCAATTTGATGGGTCAAATGGCCCTTGCAAATTGCCCCTAGTATATAGGTTGGTAGTTGACTTGGGGAAGTTGACAGGAATGGGAAAAATAAAAGGTGATCAGTGCAAGTGGGTGCTTGATGATCAGCATGAACAGGGTGGGCCTAGTTCTGTGACATTTGACTCCACAAATGGAGTTGCTGTTTCATGTAAAGCATTGGGCCAGATGTGAAATGTATGCATTCATTGTACTATGTATGCAAGTTAATCTTATGCACAGATGGCCATGCCCAACAGGTACTTGTACAGTGTATTTTATAGAATTGCTTTTATATTTATTGTGTTTTTTTTATATTAACTGTGCTTTAATATGCTGCATTGGATCTGAAGTAGCAATAAATTTCATTCTCCTTTTGTATGCTGAAGCATGGGAATAAATTATCTTATATATATATTTATTATTATGTGTTGCAATGTACTGCTGCCACAAAACAACAAATTTCATGATGTATGCCCGTGATATCAGCTGATTCTGATTTTGAATCTTGGATGTTGACTCTCTTCAGTGAATCGGTACTGCACCGTTGTACTCAACAGTGAGTTCTGCAGTGATGCAGGCAGTCAAACACACCGACATGTGCCCTTTGGAATGTTTCATACTCTGGTGTTTCAAAGTGGATGTGTGGATGGCCAAGATATCCTGAACATTAAATGGTTAATCGTTGGCAGTTCAAAATGGAACCACTGGCTGCAGGTGTATATAATTCTGCCCAATGTATAATATGTTATGCAGAATATACGACTGGGTATGCAAATGCCCCAAATGGCACTTACTATATAGAACAGGTGCTTGGGTTTGCGTTATTGTTCAAGTAATGACACACGAGCAGGCTGTTATTGCAAGTCGTTCAGATAGATCATGCCCACCAATTTTTTTATGTATTTTCAATATTTGTATCATTAATGAAAAAAGAGCAGGTACTTAAAGCCATTGATTTGGAGTTTTCAACAAAAGCATAAAAAGCCCCTTGAGTCTGCTCCACTATTGACAAAGGTCACAGCTGATACTTCACTTCAAGGTGACTTCTCCATCCTGTTACACTGTAGGTACGGTGAACTTTTATGACTTGAGGTCGCTCGTTCCAGTGAAAGCATTTTTTTTTTTTAGATGCCTATTAAGAAAAACATGATTTTTAAGTCATGATTTTTTTTTTGACCTTGGGTCATTCCAAAATTCTTCACAGCTAATTAAATACTGTTGAAGTTGTCTTCAAGGAGAAAATGGCCATCAAATTTTACACAGCAAGAGCCCACTACAAGCCAATGAAAAACACAATGACAACATAAGCACAAGGGGTTCTTCAGGTGCTGGAAATCCAGAGCAACACATGCAAACCATTGGAGGAACTCAGCAGGTCAGGCAGCATCTATAGAGAGGAATAAACAGTCGATGTTTCAGGCTGAGGCTCTTCATCAGCAGTCCTGATGAAGGATCATGGCCTGAAATGTTGCCTCCATAGATGCTGCCAAGTTCCTCTGTCTTTTTGTGTGTGTCATCATCTGGTTTACTGATGCACAGAGCAATGTTCAACTCTGCATCAAGTGATAAGGTTTCAGAGCTTTCTTCATTGAAGCGTGGATGCACAGTTGAATAAACAAATATACAGATGATAATCAGAGGAACATACTATAAACCATCAGTCACAGACATCTTTAATTATGTAGAATAGGATCAAAATATCCATGAGATACACAACAAAACAGTCTGCCTCTGAAAGAGAATAACATTTCCATTTAGACCTTTCAATGGAACATATGCAAGGCTTTATTCTTACCTTTGGTTATCTGAAGCCTGTAGTGCTTGTAATTTGATCATCAAAATACAGACATAACTTCCTAGGTAATTGTGTTCCAGCTCTTGACCTCTTGGTAATGATCAGTACATAACCGTTCTACTAATGTATTTAATTATCATATTGCGATAATACTCAGATTAGTCCTTTACGTAAGAGAGTGAATGATATCGGAATTCTACGCTTGGTTTGAAAATGCTAGCATCAAACCCTATTCCCATAAGCAGTAGAGTTCAAGCACGCTTTCTGTATCTTAATAGCTCCAAGCATGCTAAATGCTAAAAAGACAAGGAACGTAAAGAATATTTTCTAATTAAGTGTGCTATCTGTGACAGTGAGAAACTGTAATCCTTTAATATTTCAGTTATGGTGAGCTTGAACCAGAAAAAAAAGTGCCACTGTGTGATTTTGCTGTCCTTTTTGTTATTTTACATATCACCACTAACTTTAGTAAAATGTGACTCCCGACTACATGTTCCCCTTCACACAATTTCTGTAGCCGGGTCTCAGACTTTGTACTGTTGGTGCATGCCATGTTTTGCAGTCTGTTGGAGTGGATTAGTTTCATAACCTCTCATAAACTCCTGATCAAAGGCATTCCTTGCATAACTAATACTGTATACCCTGTCACATAATGCAAGTCTGACTGCACAGAAAGACTTCAAAACTTGTGAGCGGAGGGGAGGTGGAGTTCAACATGAAAACAAAAAACAAGAGCTGGCAATGTAATACTTCCCAGGAGCTGCTCTGCATGCAGTTTCGTATTATTTTATGTACTCAATAGCAAATGGTTGGTTATTTCCTACAATACAGGCAGATCTTTCAGTTTATGGTCTCACGTTTCCTAAAAAAAAACTTCTATTTGCGTTGCGCAATAAAGTAAAAATCAAAGAGTTTGTGAGAATTTTTTTTGTTTGTTTTTGCAGTTTTCCATTTTTCTCCCTTTCCCATCCCGTTCCAAAAGAGACTATTGATGCTGGAAACAGCAGCTAGAGCATGTCAACTAGTTCCAGTCCTGTATCGGGGTTGGGATCTGTGGAGGGCATTTGGACTGGTTACAACACCCTCTGGTAGGAACGGGAGCCAATGCACAGAACTGGGAAAAACACCAGCTGTCTCCAACGTGGGCACTTGCCTCCCTGCCTTTGAATGGACATCTTCAAAAAGCGATCCTTGCAGATCAGGAAGGCAGCATCCATCATGAGGAACATGCCCTCTTCTCATTGCTGCCATC
Source organism: Hypanus sabinus (assembly GCF_030144855.1). Classification (NCBI taxonomy): domain Eukaryota; kingdom Metazoa; phylum Chordata; class Chondrichthyes; order Myliobatiformes; family Dasyatidae; genus Hypanus; species Hypanus sabinus. The sequence continues at coordinate 166,551,091 of NC_082712.1, read as the reverse complement.
AAGAAGAAGCCTGAAGACCCACACTCAACATTTTAGGAACAGCTTCTTTCCCTCTGCCACAAAATTTCTGAACACTCCATGAATCCATGAACACCACCTCACTATTTTGCTCACTTATTGCACTACTTATTTTTATATTTCTTATTGTAACTTACTGTAATCTTTGATGTATTGCACTATGCTGCTGCCACAAAACACAAATTTCATGACATAAGTCAGAGACAATAAACCTGATTCTGATTCAGATACATGTTGGGTTAGAGATGGGCGAACATTTTGCTGGCCTAGCTTAGCATTTGGTTCAGATTGGGATGATTCGTTTAATGTTGCCATATCTGCGTTGTTTTCTTGATCAGTAGAAATATGCAAGCAGCATTGAGTTTCCTTGCATGGGTTTTTCTGCAATTGCCTCTGGGAGGCTTTGGCTCTGGGAGGATATGAAAAGGATTGCAAATATTCTGGATAGGGCTAGGTGGGCTTTGGTCACAGCTGAATCATCTTACACCCAGCGTCCCTGCGCAACTGAACAATACCCCTACTTGACACTTCCTGACGGCAACCGCTAAAAGACTAATCCTTCTGCAAGGTATCATGTATGACATATTTGTAACAATCCCAACAGGTCCATACCAGTGCCTGTGCTCCACAAGAAACTCTCTGTGAACCTTCTATACACTACAGTGCATTATTCTATTCCTTTCTCTTTTATCTACTGTACATATTTTCCATTTTTAGCACATATTTAGTTCATCAGTCAAACCACTCTCTGAGAGAAGATGCATTTCCAAAATTCCGAATGGATTTGTGACCATCTTAAATTTATGGCACCATATTGTGGTCTCTATCTAAAACAGAAACATCTTATCCACGTCTACACGATCATATCCATTCCTGTTCATAACAACTACTTACACCCCAGATTTTTCCTCTAAAGTTTATGTTGAAACAAATATCTGACTAGATTCAGGTATGGATTTCCTGTGGTATGTATTGCAAGTGAACAAACTGTAATTTATCTCAAATTAAATGTTTATCGTAAAATAAACTATGGGTTTACCGGTATCAGGGACATTCATCTGAGGGAACGAAATGTGCATTCCCAACTAAGTGAGTATCTTTTCAAAATAAAAGCCTGCATTTACACTTGGTGGCCACTTTATTAGGTACAGCACTGTGCCAAAGTCTTAGGCACATATATATATAGAGAGAGAGAGAGAGAGAGAGAGAGAGAGAGAGCTAGGGTGTCTAAGAGTTTTGCACAGTACTGTAGTAATTTTATGTGTTACACTGTACTGCTGCTGCAAAAAGAAATCAAATTTCCTGACAAATCTGAGTGATGATAAACCTGATTTTGATATTGCGGACTGAGAGTGGGAAGGGGACAGGCAGAGGGGAATCATGGTTGGGAAAGGGGGAAAGGAGCGGCAAGCATCAGGGAGACATTCTGCATGATGAATAAACCAATTGTTTGGAATCCAATGACCTTGTCTGGTTGTCTCAGAGCTGGGTGTGTCTGCACATGGGCCACCAACCCCCTCCCCACCCCCGGCACTTCTTCTCTGCTACCTGTCCCATACACCCCACCCCTGCCGACGCCTCGCAATTCCCAACATCCACGTTATCTATATGTGCCGATGACTTTTGCACAGTACTCCTGTGCTTAATAAAGTGGCCACTAAGTGGATGTTCATGGTCCTCTACTGCTGCAGTACGTTAGGGTTCAACATGTTGTGCGTTCAGAGATGCTCTTCTGCATAGCAACTGTTGTAACACTTGGCTATTTGAGTTACTGTCACCTTCCTGTCAGCTTGAACTAGTCCAGCCAATCTCCTCTGACCTCTTTCATTGACAAGGTTTTTTTTCCCAACATAACAGCTGCTCACTGGATGTTTTTGGCTTTTTGCTCCATCCTCTGTAAACTCTAGTTATTGTTGGGCATGAAAATCCCAGGAGATCTGCATCTTCTGAGCGATTCAGAGAATTAGAATCAGACTCAGCACAGTCATGTTCTCAGTACTTCCAACGATCTATACTTAAGTATGAATCCGATTTCCAAGTAACTGCAATAGCCTTTTTGGCTACTGCCAATGCAATTTTTATGAATTCTTTCTGATATTTATTCAATTTGGGTTTCGGTTTTATCCCTTCAATATCGCCTAGTAAAAATAATATTGGGTTATGTGGAAGTTGTGTTCCAATAATTTGTTCCAGTAAAACTCTTAAATTTGTCCAAAAAGGTTGAATTTTAAAACAAGACCAAGTAGAATGTAAAAAAGTACCAATTTCTTGATTACATCGAAAGCATTGATCAGATAAATTTGGGTTTAATTTATTTATTTTTTGTGGCATAATATATAATTGATGTAAAAAATTATATTGCACTAATCTCAACCGGACATTTGTTGTATTTGTCATACTGTCAAGACCATAGTCTTGACCAACTTGTTTCTTCAATTTTAATATTCAAGTCAGTTTCCCATTTTTGTCTTGACTTATGAATTCCTTGTTTAATTGTCTGTTTTTGAATCAAACTATACATACAGGAAATAAATCTTTTATTCATACTTAAGTATTGATCGTTGGAAGAACAAAATCTTCAGCTGTATTCCACTTGAAAAAAATTACTTATAATTTAAGAGATAAATATGAAACATTTCTGAAAATTTGGCACCCTTATTTACAAAAGATAGGATTAAATATATAGGTGCTCCAAAGATAAAATTACTGGTTATTTGGGGAAAGGAATAAATATATATACTAAAGCTAGTATGAACTCCATGGAGCATGTGGGGATCTTCCGATATCCAGGCTTTTTTTCTTTTTTCTTCTCTTTTTTTTTCTTTCTTTCTATAGGGATATGTGGGGGGAGGGGTTAACGGGAAAGGGAAAGGGTTGATAATTTTTTTTCTTTCTTTCTGTAATCATTTGAAAACTCAATAAAAAATTTTTTTTAAAAAGAAGTCATGTTCTAATCAACAACCTCCAAAATCTGGGCCTCTATACCTCCCTCTGCAACTGGATTCTTGACTTCCTCACCAGGAGGTGTCGGAGGGAGTGGAGTGTATGGGACAGGTAGCAGAGGAGAAATGTCAGGGGAGGGGAGGTGGTTGGTGGCCCATGTGGAGATCGGTAATAACATCTCCTCCTCACTGATAATCAACACTGGCACAGCCCAAAGATATGTGCTTAGTCCACCTCTCTACTTTCTCTAAACCCATGATTGTTTGGCTAGGCACAGCTCAAACATCATCTGTAAATTTGCTGACAACACAAATATTGTTGGCAGAAATTCAGCTGGTGACAAGGAGCAAGATAGATCCAGTGGCTGAGTGATGACACAGAACAACTTTGCACTCAACGTCAGTAAAATCAAGGAATTAATTATGGACTTCAGGAAAAAGAAGTCAAAGAACACACACCACTTGTCATCGGGGATCAGAAATGGAAAGAGCGAGCAGTTTCAAGTTCCTAGGGTCGACATCTCTGAGGATCTGTCCAGAGTCCAACATACTGGTGCAATTAATTAGAGGACACAACAGTGTTTATACTTCATTAAGACTTTGAGGAGAATTGGTAGGTCACCAAAGACACTCGTAAATTTCTACAGATGTACCACGGACAGCGTTCTATATGATTGTATTTGGCATCTGGTATGGGAGAGGCCATGGCACTGGATTGGAAAAAGCTGCAGGAAGTTGTTAATTCTGCCAGCTCCATCATGGGCACGTTAAAAAGGCAATGCCTCAAAAGGGAAGCATTGTAGCGGTGTGCTACACGCAGCGCTGAAGTAACGACATGTAGCTGGTGAGCTGTGGTTGCAAAAGTGGTTTATTCAAACTTCGTGGCCTCGCTTTAAAGCCTTTCAGTTCCTGCCCTCCCTGGGTGGGAATGCTGTAGGGGGCGCGTATTCACAGTCTCGTCCTGCGTGCAGGCTTTTCCCCTTGCTGGTGAAGCAGGCTTGGCGCACTCTTTGGGACTGGCCTCAATGCTGGCGCGCGCCACTTTGTGAGCCGGTTCAAGTGCGCTGGGAAGCGGGTCGCCACATAACCCCCCCCCCCACCTAGAACCAGTGATACACCGCCCAATGTCCTCATTCTGGGTGGGACTGTGTTTGGGAGGTCTGCCTCTGCGCCGTGGCGCCTGAATCTCGACTGGCTGCACCAAGTCCACATGGGCTGGTTTGAGTCGGTCCACTGTGAAAACCTCCTCTCTCCCCCCCAATGTCCAGCACGAACGTGGGCCCATTGTTTCTGATCACCATAAACGGCCCCTCGTAGGGCCGCTGTAGCGGTGCCCGATGTCCGCCCCATCGTACAAAAATGAACTTACAGTTTCATAGGTCTTTGGGTACGCAGGTCTGGTTCTGCCCATGCTGCGAAGTGGGTATGGGGGCCAGGTTACCGAGCCTCTCGTGTAGTCTGCCCAGGACTGCTGCGGGTTCTTCCTCTTGCCCCCTTGGTGCTGGTATGAACTCTCCTGGGACAACTAGGGGTACGCCGTACACCAACTCAGCCGACAAGGTGTGCAGATCCTCTTCGGGCGCCGTGCGGATTCCGAGCAGGATCCAGGGAAGCTCATCCACCCAGTTAGTTCCTCGCAGGCGGGCCATGAGAGCCGACTTCAGGTGACGGTGGAAACGCTCCACTAGCCCGTTCGACTGTGGGTGGCAGGCAGTTGTGTGGTGTAGCTGTGTCCCCAAAAGGCTGGCCATAGCTGACCACAGGCTGGAGGTGAACTGGGCGCCTCTGTTGGAGGGAATGTGGGCTGGTACACCAAAGCGAGATACCCAGGTTGCAATCAGTGCTCGGGTCCAGGATTTGGAGGTGGTGTCAGTGAGCGGGACCGCCTCTGGCCATCTTGTGAACTGGTCCACGATAGACAGGAGGTGCCGTACTCCTCGCGACACTGGCAGGGGGCCCACGATATCCACATGAATGTGGTCGAAACGCCGGTGGGTGGGTTGGAACTGCTGCGGCAGGGCTTTGGTGTGCCGCTGCACCTTGGCTGTTTGGCAGTGCATGCATGTTTTGGCCCATTCACTGACCTGCTTGCAGAGTCCATGCCAAACAAACCTGTTGGCTACCATCCAGATGGTTGACCTGATGGAGGGGTGCGCTAAGTTGTGAATGGAGTAGAAAACGCGCCGCCATCAGGCTGCCGGGACGACGGGGCAGGGTTGGCTGGTGGTGACGTCACAGAGTAGGGTCCTCTCACCTGGGCCTACGGGGAGGTCCTGGAGCTACAAACCGGAGACTGCGGTTCTGCAACTAGGGATCTCCTCGTCTGTCTGCTGCGCCTCCACCAGTGCTTCATAGTCTACCCCCTGGGACAGGGCTTGGACGTTAGGGTGGGAGAGGGCGCCCGCCACGACATTGTCCTTTCCCGAGACATGCCGGACATCCGTCGTGTATTCGGAGATGTAGGACAGATGTCGCTGCTGGCGGGATGACCAGGGGTCAGATGCTTTCGTGAACCCAAAGGTAAGAGGTTTGTGGTCCGTGAACGCAGTGAAGGGCCGACCTTCTAAGAAGTACCTGAAATGCCGGATTGCCAGGTAGAGCGCCAACAGTTCCCGGTCAAAAGCACTGTATTTGAGCTCGGGTGGTCGTAGGTGTTTGCTGAAAAATGTTGGGGTTGCCAGTGACCCTTGATGAGTTGTTCCAGCACTCCACCGACTGCCGTGTTAGATGCGTCCACTGTGAGGGCGGTAGGGACGCCCGTCCTGGGGTGTGCCAGCATCACGGCGTTTGCTAAGGCTTCTTTGGTTTTAATGAAAGCGGCAGCGGACTCCTCGTCCCAGCTAATGTACTTGCCCTTACCCGACATCAGGGTGAACAGGGGGCGCATGATTCGGGCAGCTGAAGGGAGGAAGCGGTGGTAGAAATTCACTATACCCACCAATTCCTGAAGGCTTTTAATTGTGTTGGGTTGGGGGAAATGGCGGACCACATCTACCTTGGCGGGCAGAGGGGTTGCCCCATCTTTAGTAATCCTGTGGCCCAGGAAGTCGATGGCGTTGAGCCAGAACTGGCATTTGGCCGGGTTGATTGTCAGGCTGCATTCACTCAGTCGGGCATAGAGTTGACGGAGGTGGGACAGATGCTCCTGACGACTGCTGCTGGCTATGGGGATGTCGTCTAAATAGATGAAAGTGAAGTCCAGGTCGCGTCCCACTGTGTTCATTAACCGCTGAAACGTCTGTGCGGCATTCTTCGGGATGTGGTGCTATACGCCGTGTCTGGGCATGGCTGCCGTGAACTGCGGTGCCAGAACCGATGGGAAATCCGCCAGGACTCTGGTGAAGTCGTTGTCGGACAGCGTGATGGAGCCGAGGTGAGGGGCCGGCAACTGGACTTCACCCAGGAAGAACGTCTGAAAGGTCTCGGCGTGTACCAGTCTCTTCCTGGGCAGGTCGACCAGTAGGCTGTGAGCTCGCAAAAAATCCGCTCCCAGGAGCGGTTGGGCTACAGCAGCCAGTGTGAAGTCCCACGTGAACCGGCTGGAGCCAAACTGTAGCCGCACCGTATGGGTGCCGTAGGTCCTTACTGTGCTGCCGTTTGCGGCCGTCAGGGTGGGACCCTGTTCTCTGTTGCGGGTGTTGTAACTCGTCGGAGGTAAGACGCTGATCTCGGCTCTGGTGTCGACCAAAAAGCGGTGTCCCGACTGCTTGTCCCACACATACAGGAGGCTATCCCAATTGCCAGCCACTGTAGCCATCAGCGGTGGCTGGCCCTGATGTTTCCTGGGAACTTGCAGGGCGGGTTACAGCGGCGGGCTTCTGCGCCCCACCGCTGGTGGTAGAAGCACCATTGTTTGTTGGTCTCCTCACCCCTGCCTCTGGGGTTAGTGGGCTTTGCGGCCGGGCCAGGTCTGGTCTGCTCCTGGGAGCATGGCAAGGTGATCTGTGTGATGGACGCCCCACTCTCCTTCTTGGCTTTCCACAGCACGTCTGCCTAGGCCGCCACCTTCTGGGGGTCGCTGAAATCCGTGTCGGACAGCGGCAGGCGTATGTCCTCGGGCAGCTGCTCCAGGAACGCCTGCTCAAACATGAGGCAGGGCTTGTTTCCTCTGGCCAGGGACAGCATCTCGTTCATTAAAGCCGATGGTGGCCTGTTCCCCCAAACCATCCAGGTGCAGTAAGCGGGCAGCTCACTCGCGCCATGAGAGTCCGAAAGTCCTTCTGAGCAGGGCTTTGAATTCTGTGTATTTGCCGTCCTCTGGGGGCAACTGTATGAACTCCTCAACCTGGGCGGCTGTCTCCTGGTTGAGGGAGCTCACCACGTAGTAGTAACTTGTGGCATCCGAGGTTATCTGTCGAATGTGGAATTGGGCTTCTGTTTGCTGGAACCATAGGTGAGATCGCAGCATCCAGAAGCTTGGCAGTTTTAAAGAAACTACATGAACAGATGCGGCGTCGTTCATCTCCAGTCCAAATATCATTTGGGCCGTTGGGGTCACCAATTGTAGTGGTGTGCTACATGCAGCGCTGAAATAATGACACGTGAGGGGCAGTTGCAAAAGAGGTTTATTCAAACTTCGCACCCTCAATTTAAAGCCTTCCCGTTCCTGCCCTCCCTGGGCGGGAATGCTGTATTCACAGTCCCGTCCCGCGCGCTGGCTTTTCCCCTTGCTGGTGAAGCAGGTTTGGCACCCTCTTGGGGACCGGCCTCAATGCCGGCGCGCGCCACTTTGTGAGCCGGTTCAAGTGCGCTGGGAAGTGGGTTGCCACAGCATCATATATATATATTTTAATTTATCGTTTTTATTATTATGTATTGCAAAACCTCTGCCCAGAAGGAGGAAATGGTAAACCACTTCTGTTGAAAAAATTGCCAAGAACAAATATGGCCAAGAGACCATGATCACAAGATCTCAAGACAAAGGAGCAGAAGTAGGCCATTTGGCCCATCGAACCTTCTCCGCCACTCCACCATGAGCTAGACTATTCTCCCATCTAGTTCCAATTCCCAGCTTTCTTTCCATATCCCTTGATACCCTGACTATGATCGCCAACATCATACGACAAGATACATAATGATGGTGCTCATGATTGCAATGTACTGCTGCCACAAAACAACAAATTTCATGACATATGCCAGTGATATTAGGCCTAATTATGATTCTTCTGAATTTGGACAGCAAGATCCCACCAACACCAGTGGTCATGTGATCAGTAATTTGTGATGTTGGTTGAGGGGGAACTATTGGCTGGATCATGGGGGATAAGTTGTTTCTTCATCCTAAAGTAACGTGGCAGTTTTTACATTCACTTGGAAACACTAAGGTACTCCCTTTGATTCCTTGATGATAGGTTGTCTGCTGTACACAATGATGACAGTTAGATTTGTGCAGATCTTCTTATGGTGTGAACTGCATGAAGAAACCTGTATAGGAGAGTTTTTAAAGTGGATAAACTCTTGCACTGGGACAGTTCCACACTCTTGATCTCGGAAGTTCACGACCAGTTGTTGTCGTCAGAACTGGAGCCTTCATTGTAGTGGATGACCACAACTTCTTCTGTCCTTTATCATGTCCTTCACTCTCCACAAATCATTGCAGAACTGCCTTCCTGGCTGTTGGGCCTCACTGTTAATCTCATTCACCCAGTCTGCCAAGCTGAATTTACATGCTTGGACATGCTTTTCTCTAGCTAGCGGAGTCACGAAGCCCGCTGGCTACTGTCATCTTGTTTAGTCTGCCTGTCGAAGCAGTGTACCAGCATGTGGTCACTGTCGCATGCAAGCAGCTACTTGGAGTCACAGGTGAGAGCTGATTGTCCAGTGGGGAACAAAGGTGTGTGAGACACGACAATCCTCTTCACCCAAGTGCTACACCTCCCTGGACTCTCAATACACTCGGGTAGTCCCTTCACTGTCTCCATAACTTACTCTAGTTTTACTTCATGATTTCACTTTTCTTTTAGTGGCAACTTCCACACTGACGCAACTGATTTTTGGATGATATTCATAAAGAACATATTCCCCTCCTTATTCACACCCAATATTTCTCAGATCAAAGACACTTTTCAAAAATCACTGGCATTCCTTTGAATCTGTGCCACCTTAACAATGGTTGCCAAGTCTAAGAGCCCTACACATGGGTCCATACATCATGACGCAGGGTGGTTTTCTGACCAAATATAATATGATCTCCAGCAATATTTAGGTTACAGATACACGTTATTTATTGTTTGGCTGGAGCGGTACAGTAGTGGGTGACATAGTAGCCTAGCAGTTAGTGCAACTCTTTACAGCGGCCTTTCAATTCCTGTTGCTGTCTGCAATGAGCTTGTACCCTCGCGCTGTGATCCCGAGATACTCTGGCTTCTTCCCACATTCCAAGAAAGTGTGAGTAAGAGTTAGTGAGGTATTTGCATGCTGTGTTGATGCTGAACCCATGGTGACGCTTGTGGGCTGCCCAGCACAGTCCTCGCTGATTTGATTTGTCACAAACAATGCATTTCCCTGCATGTTTCAATGAACATGTGACAAATAAAGCTAATCTCTATTTTTGCCAACTTACTGCAGTTAGTTTTCTGCTTTGGAATTTCTCCTCTGGGATGGCCAAAACTGCTTGTGATCTAGTCCTCAAAGTCCTTGAAGTCTTTGAAACAGGAAGAGAAGACGTTTGCACTATTTCAACTTGGTGAGCCTAGTTTGGAGTATTATGTGCAGTTATAATCACCCACCTACAGGAAAGATGTAAACAAGGTTGAAAGAATACAGAGACAAATAACAAGGATGTGGCTGGGCCTGGAGGACCTGAGTTATAAGGAAAGATTGAATAGGTTAGGACTGTATTCCTTAGGACATAGAAGATTGAGAGGAGATTTGATTGAGGTATACAAAATTATGAGGGGTATAGATAGGGTAAATGCAAGCAAGATTTTTCGACAGAGGTTGGGAGGGACTATAACCAGAGGACATGAATTAAGGGTGAAAAGTGAGAAGTTTAAGGAGAACATGAGGGGAAAAAAATCTTCAATCAGAGGTTCAAGAGAGTGTGGAATGTGCTGCCAGCATAAGTGGTTCATGTGAGCTCGATTTCAACACTTAAGAGAAGTTTGAATAGGTACATGGTTAGTAGCGGCTATGGTCCCAGTGCAGGTTGCTGGGAGTAGTCAGTTTAAATGGTTTCAGCATGGACTAGATGGGCCAAAGAGCCTTTTTCTGTGCTGTACTTCTCTGTAATAATATCTATAGCTATACTCCACAACAGATCATACGAGTGTAAATAATTTTGAGCAGGACTAGCTCTATGTTCGCCAATGACATGTACCAAGGAGCCCTTTAATACGGTAAAATTAGTTATAAAATCCAGTTGCATCTAACTTGTATTTCCAACTTCTCAATGAACATGGCATCTTAAGTAAATAATTTATTTAAACAAAATAAATGTAAAGCCTGAAACTGTTCATGAAGGGAAAACTTGAACCAGGATGCCCCTGAGCACGTCAAGGCCAATAAAGCATTAGTTATTGTTAAATTGTTAGGCACCTTCCCTTGAAGTTAGAAGGTCATGGATTCAATTTATACTTCAAACACTTAATCACAAAGTTTAACCATACACTCAGTGGCCACTTTATTACTTAGTGTATGTTCATGATCTTCTGCTGCTGTAGCTTGTCCACTTCAAGATTCAATGTACTGAGCATTCAGAGATGCTCTTCTGCACACCACTATTACAACACGTGGTTTTTTGAGGTACTGTTGCCTTCCTGTCAGCTTGAACCAGTCTGCCCATTGTCCTCTGACCTCTCTCATTAACAAGGCATTTTCACCCACAGAACTGCCACTCACTGGATATTTTTGTTTCTGGCACTATTTTCCATAAACTCTGAAGACTGTTGTGCATGAAAATCCCAGGAGATCAGTTGTTTCTGAGTTACTCAAACCACCCTACATCACCCTACACCACCAACAATCATTCCATGGTCAATATCGTTTTGATCATATTTCTTCCCTTTTTGTATAGTTGTTCTGAACAGCAATTGAACCTCGTGACCACGTCTGCATGCTCTTATGGATTGAGTTGCTGCCACACGATTGGCTGATTCAATATTTGAATCAACGAGCAAGTGGATTGGTGTACCTAATAAAGTGGCCACTGAGTGTATCTTATGATATCAGTGAGTAGATGCATTACTAGAGAAGCTATCTTTCACATGATTCCATTTCTGGGAAAGTTGTCCCTTGTATCCAGTCCAACAATTAGTCAAAGTCATTGAGAAAGATATTCATTCATACACTGCCATTCATCACTTTGATCATCCCATAGTTCTTCAAACAATTGAAATGTTGCAACATAGCAAGTTAGGAAACAATTTAACCACTGAAATGCTACTAAAAATCTGATTATCATTATATACTTCTTTTGATATGAGTTTGCTGCATGAATAACTCCTCCTGTATTTGCTATTTTATAATGGAGTCTACACTTCCAAACTACTACCATATATGTAAAGATCTCTTGGATAGCTTGAAGACACAGAATGTGTTCAAAGTTCAAATTAAGTTTATTGTCCAAGTACATATAGTATAAAGCATGTCCGGGGCGGCGGGGACTTCGAAATGCAATAGAGTGGAACAAAGAAATACAATAGAATCAATGACAAACTACAGTATACACAAAGACTGAAAGCAACCAGTGTGCCAAAGAAGACATACTGTGCAATATACAAAAAAAACTAATAGTAATAAGAGTAACAATAAATAAATCTGAGAACATGAGTTGTATGGTGAATCCACGAGCTGTGTTCAGTGATCAGTTTAGTGTTGTGGTGAGTGAAGTTATCCACACTGGTTTCGGAGCCTGATGTTGGAAAGGTAAAAACTGTAGTTATCTCTTAGTCAAAGAAACTGAGAAAGATTATCATTGATAAATTGCCTTTCATCCCTCTGATCAATTCAGATTTCATGAAATGATTGAAATGTTACAATGTAGCAACATGGGGAAGTGAAATGCTACTAAAGGATTGATTATCTGGACATTACACACGCCATTTTACGTGAGTTTGTGGCATACATACAGTACCTCTCCATTCTGTTGTACTGTCTTGTATAATGAATGTATGTATAAGTTCTGTTTTGTGTGGAATCTGTACTTTTGTGTTTGCGATGCTGCTATAAACAAGATTTTCATTGTACTTGTACCTCATCATATTTGAACATATGATAATAAACTGACTTTTGCTTTAGTTGCTTTGAGCTCAATACCTGCTTTACATTTCCATATCCCTTCCTTGTCACCACTTCTTGCAAAACTCTCCTTAAAACATTTAATCAAGCTTTTGATCACTAGTATTTCCTCTTTTGATTCAGTCTTCACCAATTTACCTTTCTTGCACGGTATTTGTTCACAGTTTGTTGTCTTTTGCACACTGGTTGAACGTCCAAATCAGTGCAGTCTTCCATTGATTCTGTTATGGTTAGTATTCCTTGGATTTATTGAGTATTGAGTATGCTTGCAAGACAATGAATCTCAGGGTTGTATATGGTGATATATACGTACTTTGATAATAACTTACTTTGTACTTTCATGACATCCAAGAGCTTAAAGCCTAAATGCAGGTCCCTAATGTTTAATTGTTTCAATGGTAATATCAAATGACATGGTAGAGTAGTTGTTAGTTCAATTGCTTTACAGTGCCGGAGATCGCCGAGTAGTGTTCAATTCCCTCTACTATCTTAAGAAGTTTTTACGTGCTCCCTGTAACCACATGGGTTTTCTCCAGGTGCTCAGGTTTCCTCCCATATTCCAAAGGCATGGAGGTTATAGTTAGTAAGTTGTGGCATGCTATGTTGGTTGCAAAAGCATTGGAACACTTGTGGGCTGCCTGACAACACAATCCTCAGACTGTGTTGGTTGAGAATAAAAAACAACGCATTTCATTGTATGTTTCAATGTACATGTGACAAATAAAACTAACCTTTATCATTATCCAATATTCTAATCACCATTGTCAATCTCTAATCACCATTGGCATGTAGGGTATGAATCTGGAGTTGACATGTACAAAATGATAAGAATATATGGAATTTTACCATTAGTTTAGTTCTCTGAATCAGGTCATTATTGAGTGTCAGTTAGAGAAGTGTTATAGAGTCTGTGAGACCAATTACAATTAGAGAAGATTGATTATCTGGCATAAAGTTTTACATTTTAATTCATTCACAGGATGCAGATGCAGGCAATGCTAGTATTTGTTATTTGGTCCATTAGTCCATTCTACCCACCTCCCCCCAACTCGCCACTGTTATAGGGAAGATATTGGCATAATGGGGAGTATGCAGAGCGATTAACAGGGACTGGATGGCCTGAGTTATAGGGGCAGGTTGGCCATATTTATATGAGAATAATGGCATAAAAGCAAAAGAGAGGTCATACGCTATAGCAAAATTAGTGGGAAGTTAGAGGAATGGGAAGCTTTTAAAAACTAACAGAAGGCAATTAAAAAAGCCATGAGAGAAAAGATGAAATATGAAGCTAATCTAGAGAACAATGTAAGAGGATACCAAAAGCTTTTTTCAAATATATAAAGAGAGGCAAAAGTGAATATTGGATCAGTAGAAAATGACGCTGGAGATGTAGTAATGAGGGATACGAAATAGCAGAAGAACTTAAGTATTTTGAGTCAGCCTTCACTGTGGAGAACATTAGCAACATGCCAGAAAGTTGTGAGTGTTAGCGGGCAAAAGTGAATGTGGCTGCTATTATTAAGGAGAAGGTGCTTGATCAGCTGAAACATCTGAAGGTCGATAAGTCACCTGGATCAGATGGACTGATTCCTAGGGTTCTAAGAAATGTAGCTGAAAGGCTTGTGGAGGTATTAATAATGATCTTTCAAGAATCATTAGATCTTGGAATGGTTTACTTTAAGATGGAAGGGAGGCAGAAGAAAGGAAATTACAGGGCAGTTAGCCTGACCTCAGTGGTTGGGTAGATGCTCGAGTCAACTATTAAGGACGTAGGTTTTGAGTTGCTTGGAGGTGCATGATAAGATATCCCAAAGTCAGCATAGTTTCCTTAAGGGAAAGTGTTACCTGATAAATCTAATTGAATTCTAGCAGGATAGATAAAGGAGAATGAGTTGATGTTGTTGACTTGGATTTTCAGAAGGGCTTTGACAAGGTGCCACACATTAGGCTGCTTAACAAGACCAGAGCCCATTGTATTACAGGAAGGATTTACATGGATGGAATTGTATTACATGGATGGAAGATTGGCTGACTGACAGGAGGCAAAGAGAGGGAACAAGGGGGCCTTTTCTGGCTGGTTGTTGGTGTCCAGTGGTATTCCACAGGGGTTGGTGTTGGGACCATTTCTTTTCATGTTATATGGTATGTCCATGATTTAGATGATGGAATTGATGGCTTTGTGCCCAAGTCTGCAGATGATACAAAGGTAGGTGGAGGGGCAAGTAGTTTTGAGGAAATGGGGTCTGCAGATTGGGAGATTGGGCAAAGAAAAAGCAGATGGAAAATAGTGTACGAAAGTGTATGATCGTGCACTTTGGTAAAAAGAATAAAGGAGAATACTATTTTCTAAATGGTGAGAACGTTCAAAAATCAGGGGTGCAGAGGGTCTTGGAAATCGTTGTGCAGGACTCCCTAAAGGTTAACTTGCAGTTCGAATCAGTGGTAAGGAAGGCAAATGCAACATTAGCATTCATTTTGAGAGGTCTAGAATCTATGAGAAAGATGTAATGCTGAGGCTTTATAGGACTTTGGTCATGGCACATTTGAAGTATTGTAAGCAGTTTTGGGCCCCTTATCATGGGAAAGATGTGTTGGTATTGGAGAGGATCAAGAGGAGGTTCACGAGAATGATTCCAGGAATGAAAGGGTTAACAAACAGGATGGGGAGCATTGGATGGCTCTGGGCCTATATTCGCTGGAGTTTACAAGTATGGTGGTGGGGGGGGGTTATCTCATTGGAACCTATCAAATATTGAAGGGTCTGAATAGAGTGGATGTGAGGAGGATGTTTCATTTAGTGAGGCAGTCAAGGGTCAGAGGGCACAGCCTCGGTATGGAGGGACATCCATTTAGAACAGGCATGAAGAAGAATTCCTTTAGCCAGGGGATAGTGAATCTGTGGAATTCATTGCCAAGTGCATCTGTGGAGGCCAAGTTATTGAGTATATTTAAAGTAGAGTTTCATAGGTTCTTTATTTATCAGTGCATCAAACGTTACGGGGAGAAGACAGGAGAATGGAGTTGAGAGGGATAATAATCAGCCATGATGGAATGACAGGCTTGATGGCACGAGTGGCCTAATTCTGCTCCTATGTCTCATAGTCTTAGTCAATTTTTATTCCCACAGGAAATGAAGGACAATGAGGGGTTGACCGCGTAGAAGTTTATAAAATCTTGAGGGACATGCTTAAGCCTTTCCCTGGGATAGGGGAGTCCAAAATCACAGGGCACAGATAAAAGTTAAGATGGGAGAGATTTGAAAGAGCCCTGAGAGTTAAGTTCCCTACGTTGAGGGTAGTGAATACCTAGAGAAACATGGCAGAGGAAGTTTTTCAAGGTAGTTATAATTGCAACATTTAAGAGGCATTTGGATATGTACATGGACGGGAAGGGCTTAGAGGGTCCTGGGCCAAAAGTGGGAAAGTGGAACTAGAAAGAAGTATGATGCTATGGTGGCATGGACCAGTTGGGCCATAAGGCCTGTTCCTGCCACATCAGGGGGTGTGTATCAAATGTGAGTTAAACGGGTAGGAAAGATAGATTTCTTTTTCTGAACACGAAAAGTTCTGCAAATGCTGGAAATCCTAAGCAATAAACACAAAATGCTGGAGGAGCACAGCAGGTCAGGCAACATCCATGGAAGTGAACAAACAGGCACCATTTCAGAGTGAGACCCTTCTTCAGTACTGAAAAGGAAGGGGGAAGATTTCCTTTCCTGAAGCTAGTTTCTTTTTAAAGCTATATCCGTTGGATCTAATAGTTTCATAGTGACTATTATTCAGATTGACTTCTTTTCAAATTCCAATGTAATGACGTTCTTCAAAGTTTAAAGTAAATTTATTATTGAAGTACATGTATGCCTGAGATTCATTTCCTTGCGGGCACTTACAGTAACTAAAAAGAAATACAAAGAATCAATGAAAAACTGCATACCACAAGGCAGACAGACAGACAACCAATGTGCAAAACTCAAAAAAATCTGTAAATACAAAAAGAAAAAAACAAAATAATAATAATAAATAAATAAATAAGCAATAAACATGAAGAACATGAGATGAAGAGTCCTTGAACGCAAGTCCATAGGTTGCGGGAACAGTTCAGTGTTGGGCTGAGTGAGGTTGAGTGAAACTATTCCCTCTGGTTCAAGAGCCTAATGGTTGAGGGATAATAACTATTCCTAAACCTGGTGTTGTGGGTCCTGATGCCCCTGTACCTCCTTCCTGACGGCAAGAGTGGGAAGAGAGCTTGGCCTGGATGTTAAGGGTCCTTTATAACAAGTGCTGCTTTCCTGTGACAGTGCTCCTTCTAGTTGTGCTCATTTGTGGGGAGGGCTTTACCCATGATGGACTGCACTGTATACCAGGCTGTGCTGCATCCTGTCAGTTTACACTCCGCCGCACATCTATAGAAGTTTGACAAAGTTGTAGACAACATGCCAAACCTTCACAAGTTTCTAATAAAGCAGAACCACTGCTGTGCTTTCTTTGTAATGGGTGGACCCAGGACAGATCCTCAGAAATGATATCATCGAGGACTTTATTGTGGCCAACCTTTTCAATATCTGATGCCCTGATGAGGTCTGGCTCTTACCCCTTGGGTTTCCTCCTGCTGTAGTCAATAACCAGCTCTTTTGTTTTGCTGACATCAATAAGAGCTTGTTGTTGCGGCACCATTCAGCCAGATTTTCCAGATCCTTCTTATTTGCTGATTCATCACCACCTTTGATTTGGCCAACAACATTTAAAGTTGAATTTAAATTTCTCAAGGCCATGATGGGAAACCTCATGTGATCCACCAAATTAGTGATCTTGACCTCTAGCCCAGAATTAAAGCAATATGCTAGTGCTCCAGACATGGGTTAACCACAATTTAGCATGTAGTTGACTCTTAATACAACTGTCTCGCCTTAGTAAATATGTGAAGTGAGAGAGCTACATTAGGTGTCAAGTGATCTTAGCAGCATATGTAAACAGAGACTAGAACATAAATGAGAATTTGTTCAATGCATACAACACTTTTAGAGCTGCTTCTAAAATTCAAGAATTAATTTAATTTCAAGATTGTTTAATTCAAGTGTAAAGGAGAAGGAAATAACTGTTACTCTGGATCTGATGCAGCACAATGATCATAAAAAAGCACAATAAATATAAATACTTAATAGAGCTTATATACTCTACATAGATTGACTCCATGTCCACAAAGTGATGCTAGGCACAGGAGTGTCTGTACATAATGTGACTGACAGGAAAGTATTGGTGGTTGGGGGAGTGGAAGGGTGGGTTAGTGGATGGAGGTGTTGATCAGACTTATTACTTGGGGGAAATAACTGTTTTTGTGTCTGGTGGTCCTGGCGTGGGTGCTACATAGCCTCCTTTCTGATGGGAATGAAACAAACATGAGCAGGGTGGGCGGGATCCTTCATGATGTTACTGGCCCTTCCCTGGCACCTTACTGTATAAATGTCCTTCATGCTGGACAGGCTGGTGTCAGTGATCTGTTGGGCAGTTTTGACTACTTGTTGTAGAGTCCTCCTGTCCACCGCAATGTAGTGTCTGTACCATGCAGTGGGGCATCATGTTAGGTTGCTCTTTACCATGCATCTGTAGAAAGATGTGCATATAGATGTGCAAAGTCCAGGTCTCCTCTGTGAATTTAGAAATTATTGCTAAATGCATGTAACACTTTCACTGCTGCTAGCATTCTTTTCAACATCTTAAAGCCAATGCATTTATTTTACCAGAGACAAAAGGCGAGCTGGTGTCCGAAAAATTACTTTGAATGCAGCTTAGGATTTTAATAGTCTGTTTCAACAATTTCAGCACACATGAGTGCAAGGAGCTGCAGAGAGTAGTGGAATCAGCCCTGTCCATCCCAGGCACACCCCTCCCAAACACTGACAGCATCTACAGGAGGCAATGCCTCAGGATCATCAAAGACCACTGGGGTCATGTTGTCTTCTCACTTCTATCATCAGGCAGGAGGTACAGAAGCCTGAAGGCCCCACTCCACCAAGTTCAGGAACACTATTTTCCTCCAGCCATCACAGGATCCTATTGCTAGGTAAACCTTTCCCTACACACCCTCATCCCCACTCTCTGCTTTCTGTAGGAATCGCTCTCTACGTGACTTCCTTCCCCACTGATCTCCCTCTTGGTACTCCTCCTTGCAAGCTTGGCAAGATGCCCTTACACCTCCTCCATCACCACCATCCAAGTAAGTCCTTCTACATGAGATGACGCTTCACTTGTGAGTCTGTCGGGGTCATATATTGTGTCCAGCACTCCCAGTGTGGCCTCCTCTACAACAATGGCACCCAGTAAAAATTGAGGGACTGTTTTGTACCTTCATTCAGTCCACTGCAAAAGGTAAGGTCTATCAGTGGCTTCCCATTTGTATTTGACTTCCGATTCCCATCTGATATGTCTCTCTATACCTCATCTATTGTCATAATGAGTTCAAACTCAG
Source organism: Hypanus sabinus (assembly GCF_030144855.1). NCBI lineage: Eukaryota > Metazoa > Chordata > Chondrichthyes > Myliobatiformes > Dasyatidae > Hypanus > Hypanus sabinus. The sequence goes on along the minus strand of NC_082712.1, from coordinate 166,532,429 downwards.
ATTAGAAGAGCAACACCTCATATTCTGGCCAAGTAGTCTCCAACCTGATGGCATGAACATCTATTGCTCTAATTTCTGGCAATTTCTCCTCACTCCCTCCTCTCTTTATCCATTCCTCACTCTGGTTACTCTCTCACCCCTTTTCTCCTCTGCTGCCCATCAACTCTCTCTGGTTCCCCTCTTTCTTCCTTCTCTCCTATAGTCCACTATCCTCTCCTTTTAGATTAATTCTTCTTCATCCCTTTACCTCTTCTACCTTTCATCTCCCAGCTTCTTACTTCATTCACTTCCCCCATCCACCTGGTTTCACCTGCTTGCTTGCACTCCTTCCCCTCCGCTAATCTTCTTATTCTAGCTTCTTCTCCCTTCTTTCCCAATCCTGATGAAGGATCTTGGCTCGAAATGCCATCTGCTTATTTCTCTCCATAAGACGCTGCCTGACATGTTGAGTTCCTCCAGCATTTTGTGTGTGTTGCTCAGGTCCTTGAATCAACCTGCACAACCCTAATCCTACCTCAGCAATGGTACATCGCAGCCAATTTTCAGGCCTGCACACTTTAGCACCTCCAAATCGCCACTTACTTTGTAGGAGTTTCCTGCCACTCATTTCAAACCAATTGCCTGCAGCCTATTTTACCCCAGTTCTTATTCACAGTCTTGTTCACTCATTGAACCAGCCAGCCTCAAACGGGTACCATTCACCACTGGATTGTCCATCCGACTCTGCATTAGGATCAAGACCTCTACTTATTCTAACACCAGCTCTTTCATTACTGTTGTTTATCTCTGTTTTTGCACGAGGGACTTGTTCTCTCTTTACTGTCTTGTATAATTCATGTATAATTTATATTCTGTGCATCGTCAGTGATGCTGCTGCAAGAAAGATTTTATTGTACATTGCCTCATTGAATAGGTACAATGACAATAAACGCAAGACACTGAATACAACTGGACTCAATCCAAGGCCTCTTCTACTGCTGTAATGAGGCCACATTCTATTTGGAGGAGCAACACCTTATATTTCATCTGGGTAGCCTCCAACCTGATGGCATGAACATCAATTTCTCTAACCTGGTAATTTCCCCCACCCCTTCTCCTTTTCCCTCTCTCAATCTATTTTCTTGCCTGCCATCGCCTCTCTCTGTTGCTCCTCCACCCTTTTGTTTCTTTTATGGCCTTCTGTCCTCTACTATTAGATTCTCCCTTCTCCAACTCTGCATTTCTTTCACCAATCAACTTCCTAACTCTTTAATGCACCCCTCCACACGCTCCCGGTTTCACCTATCACCTTGTATTTCTCCCTCCCCCTACCCCCACCTTCTAACTCTGACTCCTCAGCTGTTTTTCTCCATTCCTCCTGAAGAGTCTCGGCCCGAAACATTGACTGTTTACTCTCTTCCATAGATGCAGCCTGGCCTGCTGAGTTCCTCCAACATTTTGTGTGTGTTGCTTGGACTGAACTTTATTATGTTGGAAAACACAACCTTGTATAAAATAAGCTGGTTTATTCAGTTAAGGGGATTTTTAATCCCTTATATGTCTGAATCAGAAGCTAGATTTTCATATGGGGGATCCTGGATAGGCTCTTGATATAGGACCTTCATTGAACTAATTTTGTTTAAACTAAGTTTTTTACAGTATCTTGGTACAGATCAATATAAAATTTATTGAATATTGAAAGACCAAGATAGAGTGGATGTGGAGAAGATGTTTCCTATAATGGGGAAGTCTAGAACCAGAGGGCAAAGAGTGCAGAGAAGGTTTACAAGGATGTTGCCTGGACTTGAGAAAGGTTGAATAGGTTAAGACTTTATTCCCTGGAGTGTAGAAGAATGAGGGGAGATTGGATAGAGGTGTATAAAATTATGATGTGTATAGATAGAGTGAATGCAAGCAGGCTTTTTCCACTGAGACAAAAAAACCAGAGGACATGGATTTTAGAGGGGGGCTTCTTCACACAGAGAATGGTGGGAGTGTGGAATAAGCTGCCAGATGAAGTGGTAAATGCTTTTAACATTTAAGAAAAACTTGGACAGGTACATGGATGAGAGGGGAATGGAGGGATATGGGCCAGGTGCAGGTCAGTGGGACTAGGCAGAAAAATGGTTCAGCACAGCCAAGAAGGGCCAAAAGGCCTGTTTCTGTGCTGTAGTGTTCCATGGTTCTACGGTTCTATGGCACAGCCAGAATAATGTCTCACATGAAGGTTGTTATGAAACAAGGTTCAAAACCATAAATTATGCAGTGTTTTCAGCATGATCAAATGGTCCCATTACTATACTTGAAAGTGAATTGAGCAGACCTTCCTACTCCTGTGTCTGGGATATGTGGATCAGTCTGGGTACAGTCAATGTAGAGACTAGGACAGAGAAAACTGTGGTCTAGAAATCTGATCAAGATGGTAAAATGCGTCTTGATCATGAAGAATCATAGGTCTTCCCAAGATGACCAGGCACAATGCAGCCATAAGTTTTTGTGTGCCTCTAGTAGGCTAGCATTCGGATACATGTGTAGTTTCATGCCAAATCAATTTAACACTACTGACACTGGTAGAAGACACTTCTCATCCTTGGAAACATTCAAACAAGCTAAAGCAGGCCAAATGAGAATCAGAGCCAGAATTAGGTTTATTATCACTGATTCTGTTGTGCATCTAATATTTCAACAATGTCATAAAATTTGTTGCTTTGTGGCACCAGTATGGTGCAATGCATAAAAAAAATAATGTAAGTTACAGTAAGAAATATAAAATGTGTATATGGATAAGTTGTGCAAAAAGAGAGAAAATTAGTGAGGTATTGGGACAGGTGGGGATCCTCACTAATAGATGTTGCCTTATTGAGATGTCGCTTTCTGAAGATGTCCTCGACGGTGGGGAGGCTAGAGCCCATGATGGAGCTGGATGAATCTCAAAACTTCTGCAGCTTTTTCCAGTCTTGTGCAGTGGTCCTTCCATACCAGAGAGTGATGTAACCAATTAGAATGCTGTCCACGGTACATCTGTAGAAAATTGGCAGTCTTTGGTGACATACCAAATCTCCTCAATCTCCTAATGAAGTATAGCTGCTGATATACTTTCTTCGTAATTGCATCAAGATGTTGGGCCCAGGGAAGATCTTCAGAGATGTTGACATTTAGGTCCCTGACTTTATAGATGCTACTTTCAATGAATTCCCTGAAGAGATGGAAAAGAAGAAACAGGACTTCTTCATCCAAAGGCACAGTCAGCTCTTATTCATTGCTGTGTTATTGGTGAACAATGCCAGAAATAAGGCTTAATTTCCAGGGAATGTAATGATTTTTTAAGTACAATCAATGTCCATAAACACATCAATACATCCCATCTCTCAATATCTGCACAACTACACTCATCCATTAGTTCATTTGTCATATATCTTCAGTCACTTAACAACAATCTCCATTCATCATGTCTTCAACTTCATGTTGGTACATCCTTCCGTATCCTCACACACTACCACCACGGCTGGCATGTTATGAGACCAATTGTACCAGCTCATGAAGACTCATCATTGCTGGAGAAGGTGGAGAAAAACTTCAACCAATCTTTCCGTGCAGTCACAAAGGTAATGAGTATGCAAAAATCAATGTCAAAGTCAAAATTCAAAGTAAATTTAATATCAAAGTACTCCAAATTAATTTCCATATTATGCCCAAGATCCGGAGTATGTAAATTCAAATTAAATCTATTATTAAAGTACACATTAACACAAGTATTATCCATTATTCAAACTGCACATAAATCGGCATATACTACTCTGAGATTCCTTTTCCTGTAGGAATTCATAGTACAACAAAGAAGTAAGATAGGATCAATGAACAATAACAGAGGAAACAAACACTGACAAACAGGGTGCAGTACCACAAAGCTTTACTGTACCAAGCTTCAATTCCTGCTGCTGCCTGTAAGTAGTTTATACGTTCTCCCTGTGACCGCGTGGGTTTCCTCCATGTGTTCCAGTTTCCTCCCATGGTCTACCGGTTGCTAGGTTAATTGTTATTGTATATCGTCTCTTGATTACATGACGGTTAAATCCAGGGATTGCTGGGTAGCATGGCTTGAAGGGCCTAATCTGTGCTGTATTTCAATAAATAATATAAAAATCATTGTGCTAAAGAAGACAATCTGAGCAAATTACAACAATAATAAATAAATAAATACCAAGAACCTGAGTTGTAGAGTACCCGAAAGAGACTCCATAGGCTGTGGGATCTTCAGTGTTAAGGTGAGTGAAATTATTCACTCTGGTTCAGTAGTCTGATGGCTGAAGGGTTATAACTCTTTCAGGGACTGTTACTGGCCGTTAATGGGATTGCTACCATGGTGCCTTTGACTAAATGGAGCCCCGCTATGCTGAACGGAATGGTGCAATGTGTTCCAGATCGCAGGTTCAGTGCCTCATAAGTTTCATTCAGTTCCATTAAGTGAGAAGAAAGACAGGCTGGCTCCACCTGGTGAAAGCATCCCATCTGGCCAGTCTCCTCGTATTTGGTGCACTTTGAAATAATCTGATTTCCATATTAGTCAAATTTATTCAGCTCATTTTAGACCTTTCACTAAATGAGACAATGAGACACAAGTGATTTGGTAGTATAAATTTCCCCCAACGATTCCTCCTTCTTCCCTTGATATGCCAGGCAAGCTGTTAAAAAGTTCCATTTCCCCCATTCACTTTTTAATTACTATTAATAATAAGAATCACCATATGCAGAGGCTCTTTTATCCAGTGGACTTATTTCCACTGGGACTTGGGTTGAGACTCACATCTGCTGATAATTGTACGAAGAAGGGCATAACAACAATCTAATAAGGAATGTCCTATAAAGTAACATACCAGAAAAAAAACTGACATGAGCTCATATTATCTTTGATGGAACAAACAATGGGATTGAGTTCTCGGTAACGTAGTGAAACTTGGGCCACATGCCGCCGCCTAACAGACCCATAAACATCAGTAGACATAGGAAACCACTGACATGTGACCTTTCAAATGATCACTTACACAGGTGTCAGCAAAATAAGAAAGTGGAAAAGCAAATCCTTTAACGACTTCTGTGGCCCGTTCCCTTCATGTGTAACCAATCCACCATGAAGTTTCATGTTGACGTTCGCTGCCTTTTGTGCAGCTTAAAAATTAAGAGAGGTTTTACATTTCTGAAGGTACACAAGCTGAAGGCTTCTTCCTCCCATTAATACTATTCAGCAGTTATGGATCTGCATCACTTTCTTTGAAGCTTCCCCTCCTATTTTCATCATCGTACCCACTCATATCAAGGTACAGTTCCAAAGGATATTTAGGCCTCTGGTATTTCTTTCAAATGATCGGTGGTGAGGAAGGCGAATGCAATGTTAGCATTCATTTCAAGAGAACTTGAACATAAAAGCAAGGATGTAATGCTGAGGCTGTAAATGGCACTTGCGAGACCTCACTTGGAGTATTGTGAGCAAATTGGGCCCTTACTTAAGGAAGGATGTGCCAACATTGGAGTGTTCAGAAGAGGCTCAAGAGAATGATTCCAAGAATGAAAGGATTATCTGCGATTGAAGGCTCTGGGCCTGTACTCACTGGAATTTAGAAGACCATGGGGGGTGGTGGGGGGGGGACCTCACTAAAACCTGTAGAGTTTTGAAAGGCCTAGATAGAGAGGTGTGCTTCCTTTGGTTGGGGGGTATAGGAGGGCACAGATTCAAAATAGAGGAGCGTCCACTTAGAACAGAGATGAGCAAAAATCTCTTCAACCAGGGTGTGGTGAACCTGTAAAATTTGTTGTCACAGACAACTGTGGACGCCAGGTCATTGGGTATACTTAAAGAGGAGATTGATAGGCTCTTGATGAGTAAAGGTGTTAAAAGTTCTGGAGAGAAGGCAGGAGAATGGGGTTGAGAGAGATAATAAATCAACCTGTGGTGAACTACATATACCTGTCTGGACACACCCCCTGCTGACTGCTCCTGTGGCTCCTCCCACAGACCCCTGTATAAAGGCGATTGATGCCTGAGCCCGGCCTCTCAGTCTCCAGGATGTAATATGGTGGTCAACCACTGCTTGTTCCTTCTTCCAGTCAATAAAAGCCGATATCTCGCCTTCACATCTCAGAGTGAGTTATTGATGGTGCATCACAACCGTGGTGGAATAATGTAACAGACCAATGGGTCAAATGGCCTAATTCTACTCCCAAGTCTTATTGTCTTATGGTTTAGTTTTCATCTACTTAGAGAGCCATTTTGTGCAACCATTGACTGTTACAATACACAGGAAAGTCCTTCCAGCCATTATTCCTGTGTCAGTTCTCCCTGAAAGCTTTCAACCTAACCGTGGCCCACAGAAGATTCAACAGCCAGACACACACACATATAAGATTATCCAACCAAATACCTCATGGGGACTTGGTATGTGTAAGATGGCCGATACATTTTCCCTTGTTCTCACTATGAGGTTAAGGAGAATGAAAAGTGTTCAAAATCGTGAAAGGTTTGACTGAATTAATAAAGGAAACTTGTCTCAGTGGTTCAGCTGGTCAAAAGACATAGACGGTACAGCATAGGAAAAGGCCATTCAGTCCACCTGATCTGCACTGACCAAGATACCAATCTAAAGTGATCTCATCCATCTGTATCTAGTCCTGACATGTTCATATGTCTGTCTAAATGCCTCCTAAACATTTCTATCCTCTCTGCTTTTTTTCCCACCACATACTACTCTCTGTGTAAAAAACTTACCTTGCAAATCTCTTTCATGCCACCAACCCCACCTTAAAGCTATGCCATTTACATTTTGACATTTCTACCCCGAGAAAATTACTAATTACCTACCCTCTTTCATAATTTTATCCACTTTGTTCAGGTCTCTCCTTAGCATCTACGGCTCCAGAGAAAACAATCTGAGCCTGCCCATCCCCTCCTTATGGCTCAGTCAACATCTGGTGAACATTTCCTGCACCCTCTCCAAAGACTTCTGTAGTGTAGCAATCAGAACTGCATACAAGACCCCACCTGTGGCCTAACCAGAGTTTTATATTGTACATCGGCAACGTGAATTCCCAACTTTTATACCCAATGCCTTAACCAATGAAGGCAATGTACTATGTGTCTTCTTTAACACCCTACCCACTTTCAGGAAGCAACGGACTTGGTGCTCCACAGGGTCTTGCCATTTACTGTGTACTCTCCCCTTACATTTGACCCTCAAAATGCATCGCTTCACACAGCTCTGGATTAAATTTCAACCACTATTTCTCCGCCCATCTATAACCTGCTGCATTTTTGACAACTTGCCTCACTATTCACACCTTCATCAATTTTCGTGTCATCAGCAAATTTCATATTCAGACCATCTGTATTTCTATCCTAATCATTAATACACAGTGGTCCCAGCACTCTTCCATGTGGAACACTACTGGCCACATCCCTCCAATCAGAATAGAAGCCTCTCTACCACTATCCATGTCGATTTTGGATCCAATTTACCAACTCACCGTAAATTCTATGTGATTTATCTTCTGTAACAGCTAATCCTGAGGGACCTTGTCAGATGCTTTATAAAGAAGATCCAGCTCTGGGTATTTATGTACCTTAAAGACACACAACATTTCCTTCTTCTGAATAACAACATGCTCTAGAATATCCTCTTTGGGGAATACCAATGTGAAGAATTCAGTGAGGACCTCATCCACTTTCGCCTTCATGCAAAGGTTTCTTCCTTTCTCCTTGAGTGGACTTACCCTTTCTTCAGTTACTCTCTTGCTTCTAATGTAATCATAAAGTGGTTGGAGTTCTTCTAAATTGTACTCACCAAGGATGTTTCATAGCCCTTTTCAACTCTCTTAATTTCTTTCTTAGGTTCTCTCAAGGTTTATTCATATTCATCAAGATCTTTGATATCAGCATCTTAAACCCGACGTACACTTTATTTTCCTTTTTGATGAAACCTGTAATATCTTTTGTCATCCAAGTTTCTGAACCTTTTCATCCTTATCGCTCATCCTCACAGGAACATGAACTCTAAGCAACATTTTAAAAGACTCCCACATGTCAGATACTTACTTATCATCAAACAGCCTCTGTCAATTCATTTCTCCAGTTCCTGTTTAATACTGCTGTAATTAAACTTCTCACAATTTATCGGTTTCACCAACAGTCTTATTCTTATCCATAACTTGCTGATTATGGTCACTATTCCCAAACTGCTCCCCCACTGATCAGTTTCATTCCCCAATATAAGGTATACTACTCCTTATTTCTAGTTGGACTATCTACATATTGAGTTTTGAAATATTTGATACACGAACCAGAAACTTGTTCATAGACTGTACTTTATGCAGTAAGTCCTTATGATTTGGAATGAGAAGCAGGTGGAAGCTGTTCAGATTCATTTGTAAGGAGATATAGAAATAGCGATACCTTGGGAAAGTGAATGAGTATTTCAGGCTGGTAAAGCAAGTTGAGAAGCTTGTTAAGAAGACATACAATGTCCTTAGCTTTATAAGTAGATGCCCAGAGTACAAACACAAGAATGTTATGCTGAAATCTTAATAAACCACTGGTTAGCCCTCAGCTTGCCAATTATGGGCATCAAATTTTTGGAATAGTGAAGGTCTTGGCAAGGGTGCAAAGGAGCTTTATTAGAGGGTATTTTGTTAGGAGATAAAATATTTTAATTAGATTTCAATTAGTGGCATAGATCGAGTGGACTGTTAGAGACCTTTCTCCCAGGGTAGAAATGGCTAAAATAAGGAGACATAATTTTAAGATGATTCGAGGAAAGTATAGAGTTAATATCAGAGGCAAGTTCTTTACACAGAGAGTGGTGAGTACATGAAATGCCGGGCCAGGGATGGTAGTAGAGGCTGATACATTAGGGGCATTTTAAGAAACTCAGAAAGGCACTTAGACAATAGAAAAATGGAGGGCTATGTAGGAGGGAAGGGGTAGACCAATTTAGAATTGGTGAAAAGGTCAGCACAACATTGTAGGCTGAAGGTCCCATACTGTGTTGTGATGTTCTACATTTTGTGTTCTAAGGAGAAATAAAGGGCTATTTCAGCATAGAAAGGAACATAGAGATATTTAGTGAAGCTGTTTAAAATCATGAAGGGTTTGAAACAGTATATAATGACAAATTGAGGGGCTGGAGTTTACAGTTTATATCGTTAGGAAGTGTGATGAGGGGAATTCTTTTTCCACAACAAGTGGGATGCACTTTGAAAGGGTGTGTCTGAGGGTTCAAAGCTCTCTGATGAAAATTGGAATGACACTTGACTAAGAGAAAAAATATCAGGCTTATGAAGAAAGAGCAACAGAGTGGAACTAATTGAGAAGTTCATTCAAAGAACTGTCACTGAAAAAGTTGGGTTGAATGTCTTCAGTCCTTACGGTATTATGATTGCACAGTCAAAACTCTAAAAAGGCTTCAAAATGTCTTGAGATTAGGGCTGGGTCAATACAAGTAGTTTATGTCATGAACCAGAAGTCAAACCCTAACAGTGCTATTTGAGAATCTGAATCTGAAAATATTTCTCATATCTTTAAGTGTGTCCAATAGCTTATTGGATTCCTTTTTGCCTCTAAAGGAATTCAGTAAGGTCCTTTAGAGGCAAAAAAATGTTTGTTGCTTTTAGCTAGTGTGGCCCAAATAAAGAAATGAAGAGTTACAGACATATATAGAGTCTTTCATGGCCTCAGATTGTCCCAAAGCTCTTTACAACCATTAAAGTATTTTTCTGAAATGTAGTTACTATTGTAAGGAAGTATTTGTGTGAAAACCCTGACAAACAGTGATCTGAGAATGACTAGATAATTTTTTTTCATTCATATTGATTGTAGAATAAGTATTAACCAGGACACTGATGTAGCTAGTAATAGAACCAGGAATATGATGTAGATATGTAGAAATACAGAACCAGAAATACTGTGTGCAGTTCTGGTCACCAAATTACAGGAAGGATATTAATAAGGTTGAAAGAGTGCAGTGAAGGTTTACAAGGATGTTGCCAGGACTTGAGAAACTGACTTACCGAGAAAGGTTGAATAGGTTAGGATTTTATTCCCTGGAGCTTAGAAGAATGAGGGGATATTTGATAGAGATATATAAAATTAAGATGGGTATAGATAGAGTGAATGCAGGCTTTTTCCACTGAGGCTAAGGGAGAAAAAAACCAGAGGACATAGGTTAAGGGTGAAGGGGGAAAAGTTTAAAGGGAACATTAGGGGGGACGTCTTCACACAGAGATTGGTGGGAGTGTGGAATGAGCTGCCAGATGAAGTGGTAAATGCGGGCTCACTTTTAACATTTAAGAAAAACTTGGACAGGTACGTGGATGAGAGGTGTATGGAGGGATATGGTCCAGGTGCAGGTCAGTGGGACTAGGCAGAAAAATGGTTTGGCACAGCCAAGAAGGGCCAAAAGGCCTGTTTCTGTGCTGTAATGTTCTATGGTTCTATGATGATGAGATTTTTTTTTCAACAGTTGTTAGAAACTGGAACATATTGCCTGAGAAGCTGCTGGCAGTGTTTTCAATAATAACCTTGTGGTGGATTCTTACTTTCTTTTAAAATGGGCTAACAAATTACTTGGCTGTATGAGAACAGAACAAAGAACACCACACAAACTGGAACAAAAACCACAATTACATTCTTAATGCAATGAGGAAAGGGCGGTAGTTGGTGGCCATACCAGAATCTGAGCTGGAGTGTAGAAGCTGATGCAGAAACAGGTTTACACAACAGTACAAAGCAACACACAAAAAAGTCATTGACGGTTTATTCCTCTCCACAGATGCTGCCTGACCTGCTGAGTTCTTTTTCTGTGTGTTATTCTGCATTTCCAGAATTTGCAGAATCTCTTGTTTTAATGAGGTAGTATTTATAGGTTCATGGACCATATAGAGAGAAAATATATATATATGTCTCCATACAGGAGAAAAAATTGTTCAAGCAACATACATAAAATGTCGGAGGAATGCAGCAGGCTGGGACCATCTATGAAAAAGAGCATAGTTGGCCAGGAAGCATCTATGGAAAAAAGTACAGTCAACGTTTCGAGCCAAGACCCTTTGACAGAACTGGAGAAGAAAAAGATGAGGAGTAAATTGAAAAGCTGGGGGGATGGGAGAGAGAAATGCAAGGTGATAGGCAAAACCTGGAGGGGGAGGGAAGAGAGGAGTACTAGGTGAATCCTGGAGGGGGAGGGGAGAGAGGAGTACAAGGTGATAGGTGAATCCTGGAGGGGGAAGGGTGAATCAAATAGAAGACAGAAGACCATGGAAGAAAGAAAATGGGGAGGAGCATCAGAGGGGGGCGATGGACAGGTAAGGAGATATGGTGAGAGAGAGAAAAAGGGGATGGGGAATGGTGAAGGGGGAGCTGTTTCTAACATTCAAAAGCTGTTTCTAACATTTTGAATGAGGATCCTTAGGCTCCTGACCCTCTCCCTGATGGTAATGAGAAGAGGGCATGTCTTTAATGATGGATACTGCCTTCTTGAGGCGTTGCCTCTTGAAGATGTCCACAGTGGTGAGGAGGGTTGGTCAATGGTGGAATTGGCTGAATCCAGAACCTCTAGCAGTGAATTGGAGTCTCCATGCCAGACCATGATGCAACCAGTCAGATTGCCAAGATCGAGTATAACAAAAGCATTGAATGGTATATAACCTGACCATATCAGATCCCATCATTTACACGAGACAAGAAATGTTTAATCACATTCCCAGCGGAAATCCTTAACAAAGGTTATGAGAGCTATAGGTAGGGTAAATACATGCAGGCTTTTCCCCCTCAGGTTCGGTGAAACTAGAACTAGAGTCATAGGTTTAGGATGAAAGGTGAAATATTCAAAGAGGATCTGAGGGCAAACATCTTTATCCAGAGGGAATGGTAGCTGCGGGTTAAGTTGTAACATTTAAGAGAAGTTTGGATAGGTACATGGATGAGAAGGATTTGGAGGGATATGGTCATCTGCAGGGTGGTTGGGACAAGGCACAAGATCAGGACGGCATGGACTGGATGGGCCAAATGGCCTGTTTCACTGTTGTATGACTCTCTGTCTCAAAATGTTTCTTTCCCTTCATTCATGTAACTGCCAGCTTTCGTTTCCATTGCTTTGGCGTTGTCTGAGATGAATTGGCATATCACAGGCCAATACTTGGAACTGCATAGTCACAGAGTCTTCGGGAAATATACTGAAGAAGATTGGATGAGTCTAGTGCAGAGCATATTGAACTACTGATATGGAATCAAGACCCTGAAAGTAACTTACAACGCGGTCTTAAGCAGAATGTGCTTAAAAGTGTTAAGAATTCTTAGTCTCTGATGAATTCAGTGCAAAGGTGGTATGGATTTTTATTTATCGAGATCGTAGGCCCTTGCAGTCCTTCGAGCCATGCTGCCCAGCAATCCCCCAATTTAATGCTAATGTAATAATGGGACAATTTACAATGACAAATTGATCTACTAACTAGTCTGTCTTAGGACCGTTGGAAGAAACTGGAACACCCAGAGGAAACCTACGCAGTCACAGGGAAAACGTACAAACTCCTTACAGGCAGCAGCAGGGAATGAACGGTGTTGCCTGTACTGTAACGTGTAGTGCTAACCAATACGCTACCGTGCCGCCCCCAATAGAGAATCATAGAGTAATACAACATGGAAACAAGCCCCTGTAGCTTAACTTATCCGTGATGACCAAGATGCCCATTTAAACTAGTCCATTTGACTGCACTTGGCCCAGAACCTTCTGAATTTTTCCTATCCATATACCTGTCCAAATGTCTTCCAACAATTCTTATTGTACCTTCTTCGGCAGTTCCTACTAAATCCTACAAAAGGTATTGGATATGGCCCAGTCCATCACAGGGTAAAGCCCTCCCCACCACTGAGCACCTCTCAGGAAAGGAGCATTCATCAGAGGCCTCCACCACCCAGACCGTGCTCTCTTCTTGCTGCTGCCATCGGGAAGAAGGTACAGGAACCTCTAGACTCACAGCACCAGCTTCAGGTGCAGTTACTACCCCTCAACCATCAGGCTCTTGAACCAAAGGAGATAACTTCATTCAGCTTCACTTGTCCCATCATTGAAATGTTTCCACTACCTCACATTTATTATTTCAGATTTTGCACTATTTTTAATCTATTTAATATTATATATATATACATACATACTGTAATTGATTCACTTATTTTTTTCTTTCTATATTATTATGTACTGTATTATACTGCTGCTAAATTAACAAATTTCATAATGTTTGCTGGTGATATTAAAACTGATTGTGGTTCTGAAGATTGAAAGAGTGCAGAGAACATTTACAAGGATGTTGCCAGGACTTGAAGACCTGAGTTACAGGGAATGGTTAAATAGGTTAGGAATTTATTCCTTGGAGCATAGGAGAATGAGGGAAGATTTGATAAAGGTATACAAAATTATGAGTGGTTTAGATAGAGTCAATGGAAGCAGACTTTTTCGACTGAGGTTGGGTGAAACTAGAACTGGTCAAATGGTACAGTGCAAATGTCTTAGGCAAATATAAAAAAATTCTGCAAAGCAAAGGTGCTTTAAAAAATAATGCAATGAACTGTTTCTAAGTTCCAAAAAAAACTATAGAGAGCAGTTAGCAGTTAAAAAAAAACAAATCGAATCTATACTTAGTGTGACCACTACATTTAAAACTACATTAATTCTCTTAGGTACATTGTAGTAGAGTTTTAAAAGAAAATCGGCTGGTAGGTTATTCCAGGCATCTTAGAGAACTTGCCATTGTTCTTCTGCGGACTTTGGCTGTCTCGCATGCTTCTGTCTCTGCAAGTAATCCCAGGCAAACTCGATGATGTTGAGATCAGGGCTCTGTGCAGGCCAAACCATCTGTTGCTGAACTCCTTGTTCTTCTTTTCACTCAAGATAGTTCTTTATGACCTTGGCCATGTGTTGGGGTCATTGTCCTGCTGCAGGATGAAGCTGGTGGAAGAGAATCAGCTTGTACTTCTCAGCATCGAAAATTCCATTAATTTTGATCAAATCACCAACTCCATTTGCAGAAGTGCAGCCCCAACCTTGCAGGGAACTTCCGCTGTGCTTCACTGTTGGCTGCAGACGCTCATCCGCGTTGTGCTTTCCAGCTCTTCTACAGGCAAACTGCCTCCTGCTTGAGCCAAAAAGCTCAAATTTTGACTCATCAGTCCAGAGCACCTGCTGCCATTGTTCATCGACCCAGTCCTTGTGTTTTTGTGCATAGGTGATTTCCTAGGCTTTGTTTCCACTTCAGAGGAACTGTTTTTCTATGAAGACCACTTCTGACAAATCTTCTCTGAACCACTGAGGGGTGTACTTTGGTTTCAATGATTTCTGTGAGTTCAGAGCTGATAAACAGTGCTGGACTTCTGATTTAGAAGGGACATCAATTTTATGCATAGTATATCTTACCTGTAGCACTCTGTCTCCATAGCCAACCACAGTGATTCTTATCCCCAATCTTACCCATTGCTTTGTGATTCTTCAGAAGGGCTTTGACAGTGCATCTCGAAACTCCTGTCTGCCATGAAATTTCTGCTTGGGAGAGACCTTGCTGATGCAGGATGACCGCTTTGTGCCTTATTGATATGCTCACTTTTTGCCATGGTGTAAGAATGATGATCTGAAGTTTAAGCTGTAACATCTGCCATAACCTGGCCGGTTCATTATCTTCACTGGGTTACACACCTACAAAGTAATCAAGTTTGTATTTGAAAAGTAGTCTATCGCCTCCTCCCTCACTACCATTCAGAGCCATAAACAGTCCTTCCAGGTGAGGTGACACTTCACCTATGAGTCTATTGGGGTATATAGTGTGTTCAGTGCTCCCGGTGTGGCCTGCTGTATGTCAGAGAGATCCAACACAGGTTGGGAGACCGCTTCACCGAACACCTACACTCCGTCCGCCAGAAAAAGTGAGACCTCCCAGCAGCCACCTATTTTAATTCTACTTTCCATTCCGATTCCAATATGTCCACCCATGGCCTCTTCCACCATCATGACAAGGCCACACTTAGGTTCGAGGAACAACACCTTATATTCCGTTTGGGTAACCTCCAACCTGATGGCATAAGCATCGATTTCTCAAATTTCTGGAAATGATCCCCGCCATTCACCATTTCCCATCCCCTTTTCCCTCTCTCTCCTTATCTCCTTGCCTGCCCATCACCTCCCTTTGGTGCTCCTCCCCCTTTTCTTCCTTCCATGGCCTTCTATCTCTTTCACCAAACAATTCCCAGCTCTTTACTTCATCTCTCCCCCTCCAGGCTTCACCTATTACTGGTGGTTTTCCCTCCCCTTCCCCTACCTTTTAAATCTACTCCCTGGCTTTTTTCTCCAGTCCTACCGAAGGGTCGACTGTACTCTTTTCCATAGACACTGCCTGCCCTGCTGAGTTCCTCCAGCGTTTTGTGTGTGTTGCTCAGATTTCCAGCATCTACAGATTTTCTCTTGTTTGTGTTTGTGTTATTTAATGTGTTACTTTCTTCAACAAAATACAAAAAAATTCTGTTGTCACATATAATTTATTGGAAAACAAGAGTATTGAAATCCAAAATTTGCTCTTTTCTTCTGAAACACTAATGCAGAAGACAAAAATTAAACATCTAAAACAAAATTTATATTAGAAAATCAAGGGTGCCTAAGACTTTTACACAGTAGTCATAGGGGTTAGGGATGAAAGGTGAAATATTTGAGGGGAATCTGAGGGGGGAGTTTCTTCACTCAAGGGGTGGAACAAGCTGTCAATGGAAGTGTTCGAGGTGGGTTTGATTGCAACATTTAAGAGAATTTTGGACAGGAATTGTTTGCTATGGGTTTGATAGCAATATTTAGGAGAAGTTTGGATAGATACATGGATAAGTGGGTTTTGAGAGCTATGTCCAGCTGTGGATTAACACAACTAGGCAGGCTAACAGTTCAGTTGGTCTAAAGGGCCAGAGAGCCTGTTTCTGTGCTATAGAGCTCTATGATATATGGCCATGTGATTTTATAGGTCACCTCTTTGTCTCCTACATTATAGTGAATAAAGACCTAGCCTGCCCAACTTCTTCCTACAACTCAGATCCTTCAGCCCTAGCAACATTCTCTTTACTCTTCTTTGCACTCTTTCCAGCTTAATGATTTCTTTCCAGTAGCAGGATAACTTGTAGTTCTTCAAGAAAATGTATTTTATACAAATACCGATTGGCAGACAACACAATAGCCGCTGCTCTACGTACTCTTAACATATCTGGAGATGAAGGATGCTTACGTGAGAATTCAGCATTCAACACTATAATTCCATCCAGGCTCGACAGGAAGCTCAGAGACCTCGGCCGTGTTCCTGCCTTGTGCAGCTGGATCCTGGACTTCCTGTCAGATAGCCAGCAGGATGTAACAGTGGGCTCCCTCACCTCCAACCCTCTAACTCTCAACACAGGAGCCCCTTACGGCTGTGTACTAGGCCCCTCCTATACTCTCTTTTTACCTGTGTGTCACCACCCACAGCTCTAATCTGCTAATTAAATTTGCCAACAACACTACATTAATTGGCCTAATCTCAAACAATAACAAGGCAGCCTACAGGGAAGAAGTCATCTCTCTGACACAGTGGTGTGAATAAAACAGCCTCTCCCTCAATGTCGCAAAAATAAAGGAGCTGGTTGTGGACTACAGGAGGAATGGAGACAGGCTAACCCCTATTGACATCAATGCATCTGGGATTGAGAGGGTGAATGGTTGCAAATTCCTCGGCATCCACATCACCGAGGACCTCATGTGGTCTGTACACACCAGCTGTGCGGTGAAAAAGGCACAACAGCACTTCTTTCACCTCGGACGGTTGAGGAAGTTTGGTATGGGCCCCCAAGTCCTAAGAACTTTCTATAGGAGCACAATTGAGAGCATCCTGACTGGCTACATCACTGCCTGGTATTAGAACTGTGCCTCACAGGATTCTTCAGAGAGAGGTGCGGACAGTCCAGCGCATCTGGAGTTGTGAATTTCCTATGATTCAGGACATTTACAATGACAGTGTGAAAAAGGGCCCGAAGGATCACTGGGGACCTGAGTCACCCCGACCCCAATCTAATCCAGCTGCTACCATCTGGGAAATGGTACCACAGCATAAAAGCCAGGACCAAGTCTCCGGGACAGCTTCTGCCACCAGGCCATCAGACTGATTAACTCACACTGATTTTAGTGTATTTCTATGTTACATCGACTGTTCTATTTATTATAAATTACTATGATTGCACATGGTACATGTAGACAGAGACATTACGTAAAGATTTTTACTCCTCGTATGTGAGAAGGATGTAAGAAATAAAGTCAATTGAATATAATACACAAAGGGAGCCATCTGGATGAATTGCAGGCATTAATTCTCCTTGGGTGGTTTGTTACAGTTAGTGACACATGCCTGTAATGTAGCAAGATCAGGAACAATATACCTAGTTATGACGTTTATAGGAAAAATAGGGGAAGATGCAGCTGGGAAAATTAGTTTTGGTGAATAATGGTGAAGTCATATGAATAGTGGGAAAGGATACAACAAGAAGCAAGGAGGCAGTGAAAACTTTATGGAAGAATTGAAAAGCATTTAAGACTCCTATGGGAATTGTTCACAGGTCCCCTGCTAACAGTTGTGAAGAGGAAGACTGTTAAAAATATATATAGAAATTAAACTTGTACTATATAATAATTTTTAATGATAGGTTTAATTTTCATATGGGTTGGGATAAGCTGATAAACTCACATGAGTTGTCATAAATTTTTCTTCAGGAAGGTTTTCTCCAAGAGTAAGCTCCAGAACCAACAAGAGAACGGCCAAAGAATATACTAACAGAGTGATTGGGTGAAATGGTGAAACAAATTCCATTGTTGATAAATTGGACGAGAAAAAGGGTAGAATATATGATTTGTTTTAACTGGGAAAAGCTATATGCTCAGCGGGTCTAAGAAAAAGTGCCATTGCATAAAGGTCAAAGAAATGTAATAGCTATGTGCAAAAAGTAATCGGAAAGCCATGTTTATCTAGAGATCTGGAATACAAGAGCATGATTATACCACAGCTGTATAAGGTCCTGGTTAGACTACTCAGAAAGTATAGTGAGCAGTTCTGGGCACCACACTTCAGGAAGATCAAAATGGTCTTGGAGAGGGTGTGAGTTGGGTTAACCTAATATCCAAGGAAAAAATTGTGAGGATTACAGAATCTAGGACATATTCCATGCAACTTTAAAGGTTACTGGAAGATTTGATTGGCATTTTTAAGATCTTTAGAACCATTAGAGTAATTGGAAAGAAAC
Source organism: Hypanus sabinus (assembly GCF_030144855.1). Taxonomy (NCBI): domain Eukaryota; kingdom Metazoa; phylum Chordata; class Chondrichthyes; order Myliobatiformes; family Dasyatidae; genus Hypanus; species Hypanus sabinus. The sequence continues at coordinate 166,514,122 of NC_082712.1, read as the reverse complement.
TATGTTCACATGGATGCCGATCCCATTTATAAGCCAAACCTGGCAAGATTCCTGACCTCAGTGCAGTAAGTTTGCCACGTAGCCCATCAGAAACAAGATTTACTCCCCACATCACAATTCCTAAATGACGACCAATCAGCTAATTGAGAAGTATATAAAAGTGAAGCATTCGGAGCACACACCGCAATTAACAGCTCACTAACGATGTCTCCTCGCAAGGTGATGAAACGTTTGCAAGTAAATTGCCAAGATCAGAGAACTCAACCCAGCTATGTTCATTCATTGTTTAAGAAGTTTAGGACAAGAAGGTACAGCCTAAAAGACAGAACAGGATCTTTTAGGAATGGAGTTCAGAGACAATATTCACACAAAGTAATTTTGTGTGACAGAGGAAACATATAACACGAACCAGTGGGCAACTTATTTTCAGTTTGAGGGTAGTTCATATATGGAATGAACTGCTAGTGGAACTGTTTGAGGCAGGTAGACTAACAACATTTAAAAGGCACTCTGATAGGCAGATGGATAAGAAAGATTTTGTAGATCAAGTGCAGTAAATAGGACTGGGAAACTTAGTCTACATGGACCAGTTGGGTAAAGAGCTTGCTTCCATATTGTATGACTCCAACTGCAGACAGGTCAATTGTTAACTTTTAAACCTGAAATTGATGGACTTTTGATCAAAGAATTTAAAAGATATGGAGCAAATGATTACAGATCTGCCACAATTTCATTAATTATTAGAACAGGGTTAAAGTTTATTAAGCAGCCCATTCTTCTTCCTATGATTCTGATAATGACCTGTTTCTGAGCTGTGGACTTCATGAAACATAATTCTAATCCTGGTGACTAGTTAAAAGTCAGAGATTAACAGAAAACAAAATATTATTGCTTTTATTCATCAGTACTTAGTAGAAAATAATTTCTTCTAAATAAATGCTGCCTCTAAAAATCAGAAGGATTTTTACATCACATCTACAGTGACGAAATGCTTTGAGAGGTTGGTGATAACTAGACTGAACTCCTGCCTCAGCAAGGACCTGGACCCACTGCAATTTGCCTATTGCCACCATAGGTCAATGGCAGATGCAATCTCAGTGGCTCTCCACGTGGCTTTAGACCACCTAGACAGCCCAAACACCTACATTGCGATGCTGTTCATCGACTATAGCTCAGCATTTAATACGATAATTCCCACAATCCTGATTGAGAAGTTGCAGAACCTGGGCCTCTGTACCTCCTCCTACAATTGGATCCTCGACTTCCTAACCAGAAGACCACAGTTTGTGCGAATTGATGATAACATATCCTCCTCGCTGATGATCAACACTGGTGCATCTCAGGAGTGTGTGCTTAGCTCACAGCTCTATATACACATGACTGTGTGATTAGGCATAGCTCAAATACCATCTACAAATTTGCTGACGATATAACCATTGTTGGTAGAATCTTAGGTGGTGTCGAGAGGGTGTACAGGAGTGAGATATGCCAACTAGTGGAATGGTATTGCAGCAACAACTTGGCAGTCAATGTCTGTAAGACGAAAGAGCTGATTGTGGACTTCAGGAAGAGTAAGACAAAGGAACACATACCAATCCTCATAGAAGGATCAGAAGTGCAGAGAGTCAACAGCTTCAAGTTCCTGGGCATCTAGATCTCAGGATCTAATCTGGTCCCAACATATCAATGTAGTTATAAAGAAGGCAAGACAGCAGCTATACTTTATTAGAAGTTTGAGGAGATCTGAAATGTCAACAAATACACTCAAAAACTTCTATAGATGTACCGTGGAGAACATTCTGACAGGCTGCATCACTGTCTGGTATGTAGGGGCTACTGCACAGGACTGAAAGAAGCTGTAAATCTAGTCGGCTCCATCTTGGGCACTAGCCTACAAAGTACCCAGGACATCTTTAGGGAGTGATGTCTCAGAAAGGCAGCGTCCATTATTAAGGACCTCCAACATTCAGGGCATGCCCTTTTCTCAATGTTACCATCAGGTAGGAGACACAGAAGCCTGAAGACACACACCTAGCGATTCATGAACAGCTTCTTCCCCGCTGCCATTCAATTCCTTAATGGACGTTGAAGCTTTGGACACCAACTCACTTTTTTAATATACGCCTATTTCTGTTTTTGTACATTTTTTAAAAATCTATTCCATATTTGTAATTGATTACTTGTTTATCTATTATGTTTTATTTTACTTAGTATTTTCTCTCTCTCTCTCTGCTAGATTATGTATTGCATTGAACTGCTGCTGCTAAGTTAACAAATTTCACGTCACATGCCGGTGTTAATAAACCTGATTCTGATTCCGAAATATACTGTAAGCTATGACTCTAAACACCAACAGCAATAGAAATTGAGAACTCTCTTCCTCAACTGATAAAGGTCAATTATTAAATTTTCAGACTGATAGATTATTAATCGATAAGTATTGATGGATGTGGAAAAGAGATCACGGTTCAGCTGTAGCCTTACTGGGGAGAAGACTGCTGAATGGGGTTGAGAGGGATAATAAACCAGCCAATATGGAGTGGTAGAGCACACTTCATCGGCTGAGTGGCCTAATTCTGTTCCTGTGACATGTTTTATGATTTACTGAATGTTTGAGTAGATTTGAAGTGCTAAATGATGTTTCTCAATGTTTTCTTGTTAAGTGTGGATTTAATTGCAATACACACCATTCAGGAAAAGGAAATATGGTCTACATTCTACTCTTATATTCCTTAAACCAAGTCTCATCACACTTCAGTGATGTCAGAGTGACATCACACATACATCACAGAAGATGGGATACTTCAAGACCATTTGAAGCCGCTTCCACTTGCTCATTGTTGGAAAGATGCACTGTATTTGGAGATCTGCCTTCATTCACTACTGTGACAACTGTTTTCTTGAACCAGGGCCAAATCATAAATGCCTTTAACCAATATAGAAAGAATGAAGAAGTTGAGGACACATATCCAAAGTATTAACATGCTGAATCAACTTGAATGACAGCCGCCAGCCGACAGCCGCCTGGCTCGAGTATAAGTCGGCCAATTTGTAACCCATGCAATGTGACTGAGAGCTAATTCAACAAACCTCAGAGTGAAAGGTCCATTGAAAGTGTGACCTATTGACCTTTAGGCAAAAGCTAATGTCAGTAAATCACGGAGACTCTTAATGACTTCGAAGAACTTCTCAGTTGTGCATTGAAGATGATCCTGAAAAATAAATACAAAAAAATAATTTTCTCTCTTCCTGTATTTAGGGTTATTAATATCCACTCGGATCAAATAGAGGGAATTTCAGGGCATCTTTTAAAAACATGCACTCAGTTCTCTTTTAGTATTTCCTAAATGACCCCATTCCCATTCTCAACCACCCCTACCCACTTCCCCCCTCTTAAAAAGCTGACAAAACTGAAAATAAAATCAAACCTTCCAGTACACTTTCTGTTTTGAAAAGAGAGTAACAAGAGAAAGCAATAGGAAAAATCTATAAATCTCAAATAAATTGCCACAGATTTCCTGCAAGTAGTGTTCCTTCATCAGCACTGAATGTGTGGGTTCCTTGTTTACATGCATATGACCATAAAACCATAAGACTTAGGAGCAAAATTAGGTTATTCAGCCAGCAGGTCTGCTCCACCATTTAATCATGTTGATTTTTTTATCCTCTTAATCCCTTTCTCCTGCCTCCTCCCCAACCTTCGACATCCTTTCTGATCAAGAATCTATCAACCTCCACTTTAAATATACTCAATAGCTTGGCCTCCACAGCCGTCTATGGCAATGAATTCCACAGATTCACCACTCTCTGGCTAAAGAAATTCCTCTTCATCTCTGTTCTAAATGGACATCCTTGTACCCTGAGGCTGTGCCCATTGGTCCAAGATTCCCCGACTATTGGAAACATCCTCCCAACGTCCACTTTATGTAGGCCTTCAAAAATTTGAAATTTCCCTCATAAAATATGTTTATGTGTGCTTACGTAGTTTGTGTTGACTTTTGTAGGAAGACTTTTTGTAACCACTTGCATGAAAGTGTAAGGCTGACACATCACTCTTGTTGCCCAATCCATCAGAAATCACCACCTCTTCACAGGCTATTTGTTACTCACCTATTTTTGTTTAAGCCAGCATCTGTGAAAGATTATGGCTGCTTTTCTTACTTGCTGCCTGGTATGCCACCAGTGCTAAGGCCAGCAATGAAGGTCCTCCATCTATGTCTGTGTTTGGCCATCTTCTTTATTGTGCTCCAGGTATGGTAGAGGGTCATCATCTCTACTTCTATGATACGCACCTGGTTGACTTTGGTCTCCTGTGATCCTTCTGCTCTTCAAGAGTCCAATGAAATACTGATTGGTGATGGAGTTTGCCTCTCTTCTCATCATGTCCATTTCCAATGCTTTTAATCTTCTGAAAAAGTTTTGATTTTCATAGTTGTATTTACTGTGATATATCCGTTCTTCATGCTTGCTCTGCTTTTTCTCTGATGCACTGGATCCAGAGTTACAATCACTTTATTCTCCATTGCACTTGTGTGCTGTAGTATGTCAATAAACAATCTTGAATCTTGATTACACTGTTAGCAAAATAGCACAAAATCAGAAAAAAATGTTTAGTGCCATGAAATAAAAAGCTACAGTACTGTGCAAAAGTCTTAGTCTGGTCCATATAGCTAGGGTGCCTAAGAATTCTGCAGAGTACTGTCATAATTGTATGTATTGCTCTGTATTGCTGCCATAAAGAAAACAATTTTATGACATGTGAGTGATGATAAACCTGATTCTGATATGGATCTCTATTGTGGACTGAGGGAGGGAAAGGGACAGTGAGAGGGGAATCATGGTTGGCTAAAGGGGAAGAGGGAGGGGAGGGAGTGGAAAGCACAAGAGACGTTCTGCAGTGATCAATAAATCAACTGTTTGGAATCAAATGAACTTCCCTGCTGTCGCAGGGATGTGTTTGCCTGCACCCATGCCGCCCCCCACCCACCCCACCCCTGACACTCCTTCTCTACCACCTGTCCCACACACCTCCCATGGCGATCCACCCTCGCCATTGCCAAAATGCTTTGCTCCCGCCAGATTTACAAACTCACTCTCTGCTCCACGTTGACAAATACAGGACTGCGCAAAAGTCTTAGGCACCCTAGCTATATATATTGTGGCGCTTCAGTGGGGGGTATGGTCGACATATTGCCCCAGCATTTCTAATGATGAGAACTATTTATTGTTCTTGTGTTAAAATGCTTTTGTGGGGTTACGGTGGGTTGATCCAGTTCATTTATTGTTTCATTTTAGCTTGGGTTGTATAGTTATTTACTTGTGTGTTTGTGAGTCACTCTGACTGTAACCAGGGTTTGTGATAATCACCTCTGCCATCAGTGTGTGACTGAGTGGGTTCTCTCCCTGGTTCATAGCACTCAATCTGTTTTAGTCCTCGTCACAATAAACTCGGTTGAGTTAAACGAGCTTTCTCATCTGTTATCATGGACTAAATGCTAGCTACACTGGTGTCAGGAGTGGGCTGAGAAATTGACAGCGAGATTACAGAACTACAGCGTTGGACAGAGTATCTTCAGACCCTGGGAATAAGTCAAGGGGTTGAGCAGTAGGCCTCCCCCACACCCTGGGCTGGGCTCCTGAAGATGGGACCCGGAGGGAGGACCTGAGAACCAAGCATTGTGCCTTCATAGGAAACTCCGATGGGGCGAGCAAACACGGGGGACATGGCGGATCATATCACCTGCCTCCCTCATGGCCCACGTCGGGGAACACAAGATGGCGCATTCATGGGTGGACGGGCAACATGGCAGGCACCTACAATGCTGCTGGAGCAAAAGGAAGATCTACAGGCCTCTGCAATTAACACTATAAGGTCCACTTTGAAGCTCCCCATATACAACGGTACCAGCCACTTGGAGCCTTACCTGGCACAAGTCAAACTTGCCACAAGGTACAATGGGCGGAGCCCCACCAAGACAGCGTTGAACCTTGCCCTGGCGCTGCAGGGGGTGCCCTGCAGGCCCTCCTTGACCTTTCGCTGGCAGAGTAGTGTGGCTACAGGGCCTTCATAACAGTGCTGGAGTGGCATTCGAGCAGAGGCCATTGGAGGAAGCAATGAAGATAGAACCGGGCAGCAGACAGCACCATATACTTTTGCAGCAGATCTCCACAACTTTGTTTGACATGTCTACCCCCCCAGTTCCCTCCCACAGCCCAGGAAGAGCTTACCCTCCACATCATTGTAAAGGTGTTCATGCCTGTATGCCTTCGGCAGCATGTTTACCTGACACACCGTCATCGCTGGACGAAGCACTGGCAGAGGCAAAGAGGCAGAGACAATTGTATTATCCCTAGGCATTCCAGTGTCACCCGCACGCCGTGAGCCTTGGCTTGTGTGAACGAGGCAGAAGAGGAAACTGACAAGGAAGAGCCTGTGAAACAGTTCTGACCAGTGCTGTGCTAGCCTCACAGTATGCCGCGGAGCAATCTCTGCCACCGGTGTGGTGAGGTAGGCCATGTGGGTTGGGACTGCTCCGCACCTGCACCCCACCACAGTACAGTGCAGCCATTGGGAAACGCCAAGTGGGCAGCGCCACCTGAGACCTCCCCTCCTCTGTCGCCTCTCTGGTGGGCTGTTTGGACAAAGGACAAGGCTTATATATGGACTGCATGGTGGCGAGCATCAGATGCCGGGCATTGGCAGATGCAGGGTCAACCATCACTATCATGTGTCCCGGAGTCCTCCCAACACAGACCAGCCATACCCACCTGGGTGGACAATGCCAGTGGTCCAGCTGGCAACAGTCACTAGTGACTGTGAAGCGATGAGAGGGAAGAGCTGACTGCACATCACAGTGGGGAAAAGCAGCTGGTGTTTAGGGCAGCAATGAAGGTCCTAAATCTCCGTATGTCAAAGCCAATTTTGGTCTTGGTCTTGGTCTTGGTGGGGTTCAGGGCTTCCTTCACTGTGCCAGTAGTTTCCTCTCAGTTTTCACAACCGTGAGTCATGCAAATCCCGGGTGGAGACCCAGGAATATTGTCACGCACAGATATAAAAGGATTCTTCATTTCCATAACAATTTTATTTTATCAATCAGGGTTGTCCTGTCCTTGGATGGCCCTAAAATTTCTACAGACTGCTTGTGATATGTAACCATAGTCACAACATTGAACACAACATGACAGGCACCAGAGAGCCAGTTGATTGGTGATTAGTTTTGTCAGGAGAACAATGCTATTATCTGTAAGTTCTCTGACTTTAATTCTCATTCTTGCTTCAGAGTTGCCCCCTGACCTACTGAGTTAATGCCACCATTTTTTGTTTCTGCTCTTACTTACTGAAGTCATCTCAGGTTGCTCTGTTGGGCGAATGATCAAGAGCTTTTTCCCAACATGATGCTCCCTGAACATCTGCCTTTGTTCACCACATGTCATGCAATCTGGTAAGATGTAATGACTGGAGTGCCATAGACAGATTGTTGGAGGCATCATTTGTCGGAACCCAACAACTAATAGAGACCAGTCTGACCACCCTTCCTCCTCCCCGCCAAGTCTGGTCGAAAGGAACACCCCCCGATACCACTACTTCAGCTGTTAATTGAGTATAGCGTCAAAAGGCAATACCTCGGGAAGGCAGCATCCATCAAGAAGGGTGCACGGTAGTGTTGTGGTTAGTGCAACGCTATTAGAACGCAGGGTGTTCTGGAGTTCGGTGTTGAATTCCGATGCTGATCAGTAAGGAGTCTCTGTACGTCCTCCCCATGGACTGTGAGCTCTGATTTCCTCACACAACCCAAAGACATACTGGTTAGGTTAATCAGTCTTGGTAAACTGGCCTGTGATTAGGTTAGGGTTAATCAGGTTTGTTGAGGATTGCAGATATGCCTGGCTCAAAGGGCCAGAAGGGCCTACTCTGCACTGAACCACTAAATAAATGAATAAATTAAAGACCTTCACCATCTGGGACACACCCTCTGTTCATTACTACATACTGGAGTCGGATGAACCACACTCAATGTGCCCTCTGGTCATTACTACATACAGGAGTCGGATAACCCACACTCAATGTGCCCTCTGGTCATTACTATATACAGGAGCCGGATGACCCACAGTCAATGTGCCCTCTGGTCATCATGATGTCCAGGAGCTGGATGACCCACACTCAACATTTTATAAGCAGCTTCTTCCTCTTCTTTGCCATCAGCTTTTGAACAGTTTATAAAACCAAGAACATGTCCTTACTTTTCCAGTTCATGCTATTTATTAATTTTACCTCTGATTGTAACTTACTGTAATTTGTTCTTGTCATGTGTAAGACAAGTTGGGTTGTTGGGACTGTTTTCCATCCTGTGTTGCTCTATATTGGGTGTCGGGTGGAGATACATCTCTACCAAAGGAAGTGTAAGGCCTTTCTTCCCTCTGCTAGCCTGTAGGTTAGGGCACAGTGTAACACCTGCTAAACCCCCCTGATAGGGTGTCACATGAAGCGGCGGGAGCAGGTGGTAGATGGTCATATGAGCAGCTGGTACAGATCACAAATCCTGGTTATGTGATCACTGACATCAGGCAGACAATCTCTGAAAAGCAGTGATAATGGCTGGGGTCACTCGCCTGCCTTTAATTATTTATTTATTTATTGATTGAGATACAGCATGGAATAGGCCCTTCTGTCCCTTCAAAACCTGCCACCCACAATCCCCCAATTTAATCTTAGACTAAACATGGGACAATATACAATGATAAATTAGCCTACCAACCGGTACATCTTTGAACTATTGGAGCAAAGCAGAACATCCAGAGGAAACCCACGTGGTCACGGGGAGAACATACAAACTCCTTACAGTGGGATTGAACCCTGGTCTCCTGTGCTGTAAAACATTGTGCTATCACTACGCTACTGTGCCAACACTACCCAGAAGAAGGCAATGGCAAACAACTTCTGGAGAAAAATTTGCCAAGAACAATCATGTTGATGGATAGACCATGCCTACCCATGCCATACAGCATGGCACATCATGATGGTGATGATTGCTCTATTATAACGCGGGTGAAGTGGTTTTCTCTTGTGCAAGAATGTGGAGCTAGGCTTTGCTGCTTTATAATTAAGCATTGTCCAATTAACGCGGGGAGGTGTCACATTATTTTCTCTCATAGGACTGTGAGTATTTGGAATTCTTTTCCTTAAAGGGCAATGGAAGAAGGGTATTTGAATATTTTTATGGCAGATGTAGATACTTGAAATGTTATGGGTGTAGGAGGGAATGAAAAGCTGAGACCAGCTGTGATCTTATTAAATAGTAGAGTAGGCTTGAGAGACTGAGTGGCCTATTCATGCTCCTTATTTGTATGTGTATAAGTTCGGCCATTTCGACTATGTCTATAAATGGAATGAGGACTGGACAGAAAACACTGTCCAAAATAAGGAACCCACTCAGGACCTGGTGGAAAGTCTCCCTGGATCTAACCAGCTTTGAATGACATGGGCAATCCTAAAGCATAGCTGAACAAGACATGGGCAACGTGGCACTTGATATCGAAGCAGTGAATTAATGCTCCCTTTGCCTATTCGTGCTGTAAATGTATCAGGTTGTATCGGTCCATCACCTCCTGCATTGATACAAATTCGATAGAGATGCTTTTAAGATAAACTTACTTCCTCCAATTGAATTTATAAAGTTACACCCTTCCCATGAGCACATGGGTTTCATCCGTATGCTCGTTTCCTTCCGCAGTCCAAAGAAAGACTGGTTAATAGGTTCATAAACAGGAGAAAGTCTGTAGATGTTGGAGACCCAAAGCAACACACACAAAATACTGGAGGAGCTCATCAAGTCAGGCAGCATCTATGAAAATGAGTAGATAGTTGACATTTCTGGCCAAGGTGCTTCTTCAGGTCTGAGAATGAAGGGGAAATATGCCGGAATAAAAAGGTGGGGAGAAGGGAAAGAGGCTAGCTGGAAGGCAATAGGTGAAGCCAAGTGGGTGGGAAATGTCAAGGGCTGGAGAAGAAGGAATCTGATAAGGAGAGTTGAGTGGACCAAGGAAGAAAGGGAAGGAGGAGGGGACACAGTGGGAAGTAATAGGCAGATGAGAAGAAATAATATATTAAAGTGGGGAATAAAAGTTAGTTGGTTAATTGGACATTGTATTTAAGTTTGCTGATGATACCACTGTTGTAGTCCGAATGAAGGGTGGTGACAAATAGGTATACAGGAGGGAGATTGAAAATCTGGATGAATGGTGCCACAAAAACAATATGTCACTCAGTCAGCAAGACTAAGGAGCTGGTTATTAGCTTCAGGAGAAGGAAACCAGAGGTCAATGGCCCAGTACTCATCAGGGAATCAGAGCTGGAGAGAGCCAGCAAATTTAATGTCCTTAGGATTATCACTTCAGAGGACCTGTCCTGGGCCCAGCATGTAAGGAAACACGGCAGTGCCTCTACTTCCTTAGAATTTTGCAAAGTTTCAGCATGACATCTAAAATTTGACAAACTTCTATAGATGTGTGGTGGAGAGTATATTGACTGCTGGTATCACAGCCGGTATGGAAATACCAATGCCCTTAAACAGAAAATCCTACAAAGTAGTGGATGGGGGCCAGTCTATCAAGGCCAAAGCCGTCCCATGATTGAGCACAGAGAATTGTTGTTGCAGCAAAGCAGCATCCATCATCAGGGATCCACACAACCCAGGTCATGCTCTCCTCTCCCTGATGCCATTAGGAAGAAGGTACAGGAGCCCCAGAACTCATACTACCACATCCATGACCAGCTATAACCCCTCAATCAACACACACAAAATGCTGGAGGAACTCAGCAGGCCAGACAGCTTCTGTGGAAAAGAGTAAACAGTTGATATTTCAGGCCAAGACCCTTCATCAGGACTTGAGAAAAAAAGATGAGAAGTTAGAGTTAGAAGATAGGAGGTGGGGGGAGAAATGCAAGGTGATAGGTGAAACAGGGAGGGGGAGGGGTGAGGTAAAGAGCTGGGAAGTTGATTGGTGAAAGAGATACAGGGCTGGAGAAAGGGGAATCAGATGGGAGAGGACAGAAGGAAGTAAGAAAAGTGGGAGGAGCACCAGAAGGAGGTGATGGGCAGGTAAGGAGATAAGGTGAGATAGGGAAAAGGGAATGGGGAATGATGGGGGGGCGGGGTGGCATTGCCAGAAGTTTCAGAAATCAATACCCGTGCATCAGGTTGGAGGCTACCCAGATGCAATACTGTATAAGGTGTTGTTCCTCCAGTCTGAGTGTGGCCTCATCGCAACAGTAGAGCAGACCTTGGACTGACATGTTGGAATGGGAATGGGAAGTGGAATTAAAATTGGTGGCCATTGGGAGATTCCACTTTCTCTGGTGGATGGAGCGTAGGTGCTCAGCGAAGTGGTCTCCCAATCTCTGTCAGGTCTCACCGATAGACAGGAAGCCACACTGGGAGCACCAGATACAGTATTTGACCCCAACAGACTCACAGATGAAGTGTTGCCTCAGCTGGACGGACTGTTTGAGACCCTGGATGGTAGTGAGGGAGGAGGTGTAGGGACAGGTGGAGCACTTGTTCCACTTGCAGGGATGTGTCAGAAGGGAGATCAGTGGGGAGGGACAAATGGACAAGGGAGTCATGTATAGAACGATCTTTGCAGAAAGCTGAAAGTGGGCAGGTGGGGAGGGAAAGATGTGCTTGGTGCTGGGTGGGGTGGCGGGAGGATGGGTGAAGACAGAGGAGAGTGAAATGGAAGAGATGTGGTTGGTGGAGGAAGAGAAAACCCTTTCTTTGAAGAAAGCGTACACCTTCTTCCTTCTTGAATTTATAGCCTCATTCTGAGAGCAGATGCGGTGGAGACAGAGGAAATGAGAGAAGGGGGGGTGGCATTTTTACAAGTAACAGGGTGGGAAGATGTATAGCCCAGGTAGCTGTGAGAGTTAGTGAGTTTATAATAGATAAACTGTAGATAAACAGTCGATAAGCTGGCTCCAGAGATAGAGACAGAGAGATCAAGAAAGGGGAGGGAGGTGTTGGAAATGGACCAGGTAAATCTCAGTGCAGGGTGGAAGTTAAAGGCAAAGTTGATGAAGTCAACGAGCTCTGCGTGGTTGCAAGAAGCAGCACCAATGCAGTCATTGATGTAGCATAGGAAAAGTTGGGGACTGACACCACTGTAGGCTTGGAACTGATATCAGTAAATAGGCTGTCTCCAGACACATCAGTATATAAGCTGTCGCCACCCTTGCAGAAATGCCCCCCCCCCCACCATTCCCCATTCTCTTTTCCCTCTCTCGCCTTATCTCCTTACCTACCCATCATCTCCCTCTGGTGCTCCTGACCCTTTCATTCTTTCATGGCCTTCTGTCCTCTCCTATCAAATTCCCCCTTCTCCAGCCCTGTACCTCCTTCATCAATCAAATTCCCAGCTTCCCCCTTTCCAGTTTCACCTATCACTTTGTGTTTCTTCCTCCCCTCTCTCCACCTTCTAATGATATGGTGGGGATATCCAGAACTAGAGGGCACAGCCTCAAAATTGAGGGGTGGCCTTTTAGAATACAGTTAAGGAGGAGTTTTATTAACCAGAGAGTAATGAATCTGTGGAATGCTCTGCCATAGACCACGGTGGAGGCCAAATCCTTGGGCATATTTAAGGCAGAAGCTGATAGTTTCCTGATTGGTTAGGGCATCAAAGGATATGGCAAGAAGGCAGGTGTATGAGGCTGAGTAGGATCCGGGATCAGCCATAATGTAATGGCGGAGCAGACTCTATGGGCTGAATGGCCTAATTCTGCTCCTATGTTTATGGTCTAACTCTGACTCCTCACCTTTTGTCCTTCAGTCCTGATGAAGGGTCTCAACCTGAACCACTGACTGTACTCTTTTCTATAGATGCTGCCTGGCCTGCTGAGTTCCTCCAGCATTTTGGTTGTGTTGCTCGGATTTCCAGCGTCTGCAGTATTTTTTTTGTTTGTGATTACCTCTCAACCATCAGGCTCTTGAGTCAGAGGAAAATATTTCACTTATCTTCACTTGCCCCATTCACTGAACTGTTTCCACAACCTACAGACTCACATTCAAGGGCTCTTCATCTGATGCTCCTTATTTATTTATCTATCTATCTATCTATCTATCTATCTATCTATCTATCTATTTATTTATTTATTTTTACTTTTTTTTTCTCAGTTCGAACTGGTAAAACCCGAGCTACAGGCAGAGCCAAGCACACTGATTTGTCAATTGCTAGGAACTTTTGGATTATTCTAGTGATGTTCAGTACTTTGGCTTTCTGGATATTTACATAAAATTTGCTGTGTCAGTTTAATTGTTTAAAACTATTGTATAGAGACTTTGGGATGATATCAATTGTGGATATTACTACTTGGACAATGTATTCCCTGTTCATATTCCATAGTCTTTCAGTTTCCTCTTTTAATTCTGCATAATTATGGTGCTTTTCACTAATTGATTTTCATGTTATGCATGCTTGAAATGGTTATATCTGTTAAGTAAGTTGTTCCTGCTTGTTTATCCATATTAATGTATCCAGATGATTATTATGTATTGTCCTATCTGAGATAATGGATTTGTCATAATATAATTTGTTGGACTCTGACTCTAAAACCGGATCAGGCTTGTATTTATAGTAATGTAAGTTTTCTTTTATGAGCTTGTATTTTAAAGCAAGCTTTTGACAAATGATGTTTGCTACTTGATTGTGCCAGTGTAAGTAATCAGATTGAGTTAAACTGCTACAGAATCGTGTAATGTGATCAACAGTTGCTGGTTTCTCTTGGCATTTTCTGCACTTATTGTCCTGAATTTGTTGGTCTCTTATTATGTATTTCAATAATAATAATAATTGTTAATATTATTATTACTTTTCTTCTTTCTTTTTGTATTTGCACAGTTTGTTGCCTTTGCACATTTGTTGTCCACCCCGTTGGTGGTGTCTTTAATTGATTTCAATATTGTTTTTGCCTTTATTGAGTATGCCCACAAGAAACTGAATCTCAGGGTTGTATATGGTGACATATATAGTCTGTACTTTGATAATAAATTTACTTTGAACTTTGTAAATTGTCCTGTGATTAGGCCAGGGTTAAATAGGTTGTATTTCTGGGGGATGCAGCTCATTAGGATGGAGGGGCCTGTTCTGCACTGTATCGCTAAATAAATAAATAGAATCACATTGAAACAAAACATATTGATGATGGTAAAGCAGTAGATGTAGTGTATATGAAATTCAGTAAGGCATTTGATAAGGTTCCCATGCAAGGTTCATTCAGAAAGTAAGGAGATGTGGGATCCAAGGCGTCTTTGCTTCGTGGATCCAAAATTGGCTTGTCCACAGAAGGCAAAGTATGGTTGTAGCTGATTCATCTACTACATGGAGGTTGCTGATCAGTGGCATTCTGGGACCCCTCTTCTTTATGACTTTTATAAATGACCTGGATGAAGAAGTAGAAAGGTGGGTTAGTAAATTTGCTGCTGACATAACGATTGGGGGTGTTTTGAATAGTCTGGAGGTTTGAAAAAGGCTACAGTTGGACATCGCTTGGATTCAGAACTGGGCTGAGAAGTGGCAGATGGACTTCAACCCAGTGGTTCATTTTGGTAGGTCAAAGTTGAAGACAGAATATAATATTAATGATAAGATTCTAGTTTTTTTTCTAACATTTTTGGTATTACCTGTGGGGAAGGGACATATAAGCTATCACTATATGCTGATGATTTGTTACTATATATCTCTGATCCTGAGAGATCCATTCCTGTTATTTTATCTTTGCTTGCTCAGTTTAGCAGTTTTTCTGGCTATAAACTGAATTTCAATAAGAGTGAATTATTCCCATTAAATACGCAAGTTCCAATCTATAAACATCTACCATTTAAAGTAGTTACAGATAACTTCACTTATTTGGGTATTAAAATTACCCGGTACCAAGAAACATAAGGATTTACTTAAAGTTAACTTTTTACCTTTAATTGACCAAATTAAGCAACTTGTTACTAGATGGTCCCCATTGTCTTTGTAATTGGTTGGTCGAATCAATGCTATTAAGATGATAGTTTTACCTAAATTTTTATATTTATTTCAAGCACTACCAATTTTTATTCCTAAATCTTTTTTTATATATTATTGATTCCAAAATATCGTCATATGTATGGCTGAATAAAAATCCTAGATTAAGTAAAAAATACTTATAGAAGCCTAAGAAGGAAGGAGGGTTGGCTTTACCGAACCTACAATTTTACTATTGGGCAGTTAACATCCGATATTTAATATTTTGGACACAGGAATTGGTGGCATTACAAAGCCCACAATGGGTAAATTTGGAGTGCAAATCTGTACATGGCTTTTCATTGTTCTCTATCTTATGATCTTCGTTTCTCTTTGTCCTATCTAAACTGAATAAACAAATAACTAACCCTATAGTTAAATATACGTTATGAATATGGTTTTAATTTCATAAATTTTTTGGTTTGAATAAGTTCATCTTATCAAGCCCTATTATATCTAACTTTCTTTTTCAGCCCTCTCTTATGGACCAAGCCTTTGTGCTAAGGAAAACGAGGGGTATATAACATGTTTTCATGATTTATTTTCAGATAATTGTTTTATGTCCTTTGAACAGCTGTCCAATAAATATAATTTGTCTGGAGCACATTTTTTTAGATATTTACAAACTAGAAATTTTTTGAATAATATGCTACAGTCCTTTCCGAATTCATGCCCAATTGATATTACGGAAAAAATTCTAGGTTTAAATCCCTTTCAGAAGGGTTTAGTAGCCATCATTTATAATATGATCATGAAAATACAACCAGGGATGTCAGATAAAATTAAGAATGAATGGGAAAAAGAACTTTAATTTCCTTTACCTACAGAGCAATGGGAGAAAATCTTACAGTTAGTTAACTCCACTTCTATTTGTGCCCAACATGCCTTAATACAATTCAAGGTGGTACATAGGGCTCATATGTCCAAGGACAAACTTGCTCGATTTTATTCTCATGTTAATCCAATCTGTGACAGATGTCACTTTGAAGTAGCTCATTGACTCACATGTTTTGGTCTTGCCCTTGCTTGCAAAAATACTGGAAAGATAGTTTTGGTATTATTTCAATAGTTTTGAATATTTACTTGCAACTTCATCCTATTACTGCAATTTTTGGCTTACCAATGGTGGATAACAGTTGTTTATCCCCTTCAGCCTGGTGGATGATTGCATTTGCCACACCAATGGCTAGAAGATCTATTCTACTGAATTGGAAAGAAATTAACCCTCTAACTACATTTCAATGGTTTTCCCAAACTATTTCCTGTTTGAGTTTAGAAAAAATTAGAAGTGTCATTTTTGACCCTTCGGTCAAATTTGAAGAAACCTGGAGACATTTTCATATGAGTTAAACTGACTTTTCCCAAACCTTTTCTTATCATCTTAATTATTTGAATAGAGGTGCGGAGTTATTGACACTACTGTGTATATTTTATATGATACAATAGCCCATGTTGGTTAGGTTAGTTATTTGTTTTTTTTCCATTTTTCCATTTTTTTAACACACTATGAGTTTGGGAGGTTATTATATTTGGGTTATCAACTGTTTATATTTGTATTTTAGCCTTATTAATTAGGTACTCTCAAGCTCTCTGTATGTGATGTTTCTCTTCTTATGTTTGTTTGAAAACTAATAAAAAGATTTTAAAAAGAAAAAAAGATTCTCGTTTTTCACACAGAGTGTGGTGGGTGTGTGGAATGTACTGCCAGTAGCGGTGGTGGAAGTGGATACAATGAGGTCTTTTAAGAGCCCCTTAGATAGGTCCATGGAGCTTAGAAAAATAGAGGGCTATGTGCTAGGAAAATTCTACACAATTTCTAGAATAGTTTACATGGTCAGCACAACATTGTGGGCCGAATGGCCTGTAATGTGCTGTAGATTTCTATGTTCTAACATAAAATTTGCACAGTCTTATGCAAGAGGGATGAAGATAGAAATCCATTCAATATTCAAAGAAAAATACAGCTCTTTATTTTAACATGCATTCTAACCAACGACAATCGAGGGAAAGATGTTTCAAAAGGATTCCTTGCTGTTCTACGCAGCCTTGTGATTGATAATAAACTTCTCGTGCATACATTGCCTTAGGTGCAGGAACTTGAGGATCTGTCCTAATCTCTCTCTTTTCTTTCTGAACGGTTAACAAAAGGCCCATAGTATTTGTATACATGTGCTGCCTTTCATGGACAGCTCATGACAGAAAGGCACATAATACATTATTGCTTGCCTGAAGTAATGGCTTTCAAAATTCACTTTCCTGTTTCTTTCAAGGTCTTTTGATGAATATGAAAGCAAAGAGAGGTTGTCAGACTCCACACATATGTTCTTTGACTGTGGTTAGAATGCAGTTTGGGGAATTCAACAACCCACATGCTCTCAGACTGCTTGATTATATATGAAAACAAGTTGTAAAAGAAAAAAAGCATGTGTTTAATGTTTCAGCTTCTGGACTGAGCCTTCGAAGAATCATCTTTAGTGGAAGTGTTAACTGACAAATCAGGGGAACAACTTTACAATGTATTTTGTGGAACCCATTCATTTTACTGATTACATACAGCACTGTGACCTCCACCTTCTTAACCCACAACGATGAGATGGCTCACAGAGAGGAGGTGGAAGTGCTTGAGGCCTGGTGCCAGTCAAATAACCTCTTTCTCAATGTCATCGAGTCAAAGGAGATGGTTATCAGCTTCATTCTCCATTACACTTGTGTACTGGAAATTACATTAAATAATCTTGAATCCTTGAATCCTCTTCCCTTTGACCTTCCTTTAGCAGCTGCAACTTCATTACCCTAAACTCCTTGATCTATAATCTCCTCACTAAATCCCTCCGCCACTCACCAAGCTTCATGCCTTCCCTCCTATATATGGTCTGATGTGGTTGCTTATATTTTTCTGTTTGATGTTGGAATATTGTCGTTATGAGTACTGAGATACAATCAAAGGCTTTTGTTTGTGGGCCATCCAGACATATATAAGCGTAATTCAAGCCCAAATTTAATTGTCCTTCAACCATACACATTCATACAGCTAAATGAAACATTATTCCTCCAAGGCTAAGGTGCAAACACAGTACATACAGTCACACAGAGCTTGTATAGCTCAATAGCACAAGGAGTCACAAGGGACATGTCCTTGATTGGCATGGTCAGAAGATTGATGACGCGTGGATGTTGACCTGGAGCCACGTTTCTGCAGAAACAAGCATGCAGCAAGGTACTTAAAAGAAATCTTCTTCACTCAGGGAGTGGTGAGAGTGTGGAATGAGCTGTCAGTGCAAGTTATGCACACGAGCTTGATTTCAACGTTTAAGAGAAGTTGGGATAGGTATGCGGATGGGAGGGGAATGGAGGACTATGGTTCGAATTTAGGTCAATTGGACCAGGTAGTTTAAATGGTTTGCCATGGACTAGATAGGCTGAAGGGTTCATTTCTGAGCTGTACTTTTTAATGATGCTATGGTTCTAAGGCATAATATATAATATAGTGTTGCAGTTGTAGAGAAAGTGTTGCCAGTAGGCTGTTCCACGTGTTTTGTTCTTGATGACACATTATGAAAGAAAATTAAAACTCTGGAATACTGGGGATTTTCATACGATTCTGAAAAAAAACAATTTTTGCTGTAGCTCAACAGAGCAAAAAACATCCCAACCAAAGTAAAGCACACACAGTGCTGATGGAACCCAACAGGTCAGGCAGCATCTGTGGAAAAGAATAAACAGAAGACATTTTGGGCTTCATTCCCCTTCCTTTCCAGTCCTGATGAAGGGTCTTGGCCTGAAATCTCATGCTGCTCAAGATTTCCAGCAGAATCTCTTGCGCTTATAAAGAAAAATCCCAAAGCCATGAGCAGCACGTGTTACCAGGCATTAAAAAAAATGCTGAGCTCTACAAAGGGTAAGTGCCCACTTTTCTGTCAAATATGCTGGTATTGAGAAAGGAGGAAAGGGAGATAGTGACGCATAGATATTTAGGGAAGGTATTCCAGAGCTGTGGGCCTTGGCAGCTGACATTGTAAGTGTGGTTGAATCAGAACTATGCAAAAGGCTAGAATTAGAAAAATGCAGATACCTCAATAGGATACAGAGGAAATGTTGACAACCTTCGGGCAGGACCAAGAATAAGTAAGTTTTAAGAGGCTGGGGTTGGAGAGAGCAGAGGAGGGAAAAAAGGGAGGTGCTACGACTTGTGGAGGCAATAAATAACATGGTTGTACAAGGTGAGGAAGGTAGAAATAGGCAACTTGAGGGCAGCCTGTAGGAAATGCATATGCAAAATAATTCTCCAAATTTCCAGAGGGATGTCAAGTGAATACTAGGAAATCCTGATTATCTCTTGTTGTTGACTTGCTATCATCAGGGAAGAAGTGCAGGAACCTCTAGACACACACTCAATGTTTTAGGATCAGCTTCTTCCCTTCTTCCATCATGCTATTTGCTCTTTCTTGCTATTCCTCTTTTGTGCTATTTATTTTCTCTGCTACTTCAAAACAACAAAGACTGCTCTACTCTCTCTATACCCATGACTATGTGGCTGGGCATAGCTCAAGCAGCATCTATAAATTTGCTGATGATACAACCATTGTTAACAGGATCTCAGATGGTGTCAAGAGAGATATACCAGTTAGTTGAGTGGTGTCGCAGCAACAACCTTACAATAGCAAGACCAAAGAGCTGATTATGTACTTCATGAAGGGTAAGAAGAGGGAACACAAACCACTCCTCATAGAGGGGTCAGAGGTAGAGAGAGTGAGCAATTTCAAGTTCCTGGGTCGGTGTCAATATCTCAGTTTCTCTAACCTGGACACAAAATATTGATGCATTTATAGAGAAGGCAAGACTGCGGCTATGTTTCATCCAAAGTTTGAGGAGATCTGGTTTGTCAACTAAGACACTCGAAAACTTCTACAAATGTGCCATAGAGAGCATTCTGACTGGCTGCATCACCGTCTGGTAGGGGGGGCAGGGTAGAAGGGCTACTGCACAAGATCAAAATACGTTGCAGAAACTTGTAAAATTAGCCAGCTCTATCATGGGTACCAGTCTCCGCAGTATCCAAGACATCTCCAAGGAGCGGTGCCTTAAGAAGGCAGCATCCGTCATTAAGGACCCCCACCACCCAGACATGAGCTCTTCATTCTGTTGCCATCAGAAAGGAGATACAGAAGCCTGAGGGCAAACACTGAGCGATTCAGGAACAGCTTTTTCCCCTCTGCCATCCAATTCCTAAATGGATATTGAACCCATAAACACTGTCTCACTACTTTTTTATTTCTGTAACGTTAACGTAACTACTTACTAGATAATACATATACTTAATGTTACTCGTTTTTTTACTCTATATTATTTATCATGTATTTCATTGTACTGCTGCCATAAAGCTAACAAATTTCACGACATTTGACAGTGATAATAAACCTGATGCTGATTATTATAATTTGTAGTATTTTTCATGTATTGCACTGTACTGCTGCCACAGAACAGCAAATTTCATGGCATATGTCAGTGATACTGATTCTGAAGGGGCTGCATTTAATCTGGTTGGAAGATGAGGTGCTGTTCCTAGGGTTCAAACAATATGGGAGACCAAGGCGAGGAAGATTAGAATGCCCAGTGGGACAGGGAATTAAAGCGACAGACAACTAGAAGCTGAGGTGACCCTTGTGGAGTGAACAATGGTGCTCTACAAGTTGTCAGCCATCTTCCATTTGGTTCCCAATGTAGATTAAATATCATGAGCTAAATTTAAAGAAGTGAAGCGGTGCTTCACCTGACGTGGTAGCGTAGTGATTTGCACAACACTTAAAAGTACAGGTGACCCAGATTCAATTCCCACCGCTGCCTGTAAGGACATTATCCTTGGTTTCCTCCCATAATCCTAAAAATGTACTGGCTGGTAGGCTAATTGGTCTTTGTAAATTGTCCCATGATTAGGTTAGGAGTAAATTGGAGATGGCTGGGTTGTGTGACTTGAAGGGTCCATTTCATGATGTAGCTCAATAACAAAAAAAGTCAATAACAAAAACTTATCAATAACCAAAAAAAAAGTCTTGTCCTCTATATAGTAGGAAGAATGAAGATAAAAGGGCAGATAGTTAATCTCCTGCAGCTGCAAGAAAAGTTTTCATGAGAAAGGAAATGGGTACTGGTGGATATGTATGAGGAAAGAAGAGATCCTTTTCAGATGGGTGAGGGTAAGAGGCATTGGTGGTATTGGCAACATGAATGTGGGTAGGATGTCAAAGGACACCAGTAACCTTATCCTGTTCATAAAACGTTCTGCAGATGCGGGAAATCCAGAAAAACACATGCACGCTGTTGTGCAGAGGGACTTGGGAGTGCTTGTTCAGGAATTGCAAAAGGTTGGCTTGAAGGTACAACGAGTTATTAAGAAGGCAAACAGAATGTTGGCCTTCATTGCTAGAGGGATTGAATTCAAGAGCAGGGAGGTCATGCTGAAACTATACAGGGTACTGGTGAGGCCGCACCTGGAGTACTGTCTGCAGTTCTGGTCTCCATACTTGAGGAAGGATGTACTGGCTTTGGAGGCAGTGCAGAGGAGGTTCACCAGGTTGATTCCAGGGATGAAGGGGTTAACCTATGAGGAGAGATTGAGTTGCTTAGGACTATACTCTCTGGAGTTCAGAAGAATGAAAGGGAATCTTACAGAAACATACAAAGTTTTAAAAGGGATAGATAAGATAGAAATAGGAAAGTTGTTTCCATTGGTAGGTGGGGCTAGAACTAGGGGACGTTGCCTCAAGATTCAGGGAAGAAGATTAAGGATGGAGATGAGGAGAAACTGTTTATCCCAGAGAGTGGTGAATATGTGGAATTCTCTGCCCAGGGAAGCAGTTGAGGCTTCCTCACTAAATATATTTAAGAAACAGTTAGATAGGTTTTTACATAGTAGGGGAATTAAGGGTTATGGGGAAAAGGCAGGTAGGTGGAGCTGAGTTTATGGACAGATCAGCCATGATCTTATTGAATGGCAGGGCAGGCTTGATGGGCCAGATGGCCTACTCCTGCTCCTATTTCTTACGTTCTTGTGTAAAATGTGGGAGGAACTTGGCAGATCAGGCAGCATCAATGGAAAGGAATTAACAGTCACCATTTTGGGCCGAGACTCGTCAATTGTTTATTAATTTCCATAGATGCTGCCCAACCTGCTGAGTTCCACCAGCAGCTTGCATCTGTAATCCTATCCTTATGCTGAGAATGGGTATCTAGTTGAGAGTGAAAAATGGGAGAAATAGACTGGACATAATTAAGGGCTCTAAAAACAATTCTGGCTATGAAAGAACTTGCAGGACTGCAGGGAAGTAGAATAAGTCTGGGTGGATCTGGCATAGTTTTCTACAGCCTCAGTGGGTTAAATAGCCACCACCTCTGCAATAAGCATTCTGTGAACACTCAAGAATCTTCAGTTAATAAAGAACAATGTAACTCAAGTCACTGGATTCACAAGTGCACCATCAACAACAGAAACAATCTGCAGTATTTCATTTAGGCTTTGAAAGTAACTTCCCAACAAACCCTCCTGGAGGCAGAGGGAAAGCTCTCCACAGCACAGCCATTCATGGAAAAACATTATTCCTAATTTATCATTTGGTTTGAAACCCTGACATACCCAATTTAAAGAGGACTGTAAATACCTTCAGTACCCAGATTACAGTTGATTAAACAGGCAGCTGATCACCTAAATGTACACATATACTCATGGATACTTTATTATGTACACCTGCTTGTTTATGCAAATATCTAATCAGCCAATGATGTGCCAGCAACTCAGTACATAAAAGTATGCAGACATGGTCAAGAGGTTTGATTGTTATTCAGACCAACTGAAAGGGAAGAAGGGTGATCTAAGTAACTTTGACCGTGGAATGATCGTTGGTGCCAGATGGGGTGGTTTGAATATGTCAGAAACTGCTGATCTCCTGGAACTTTCACACACAATAGTATCTAGAGTTGGCAGCGAATGGTGCAAAAGACAAAACGAAAAGAAAACACGCGGTGAGCGGCAGTTCCATTAGCAAAAACAGCTTGATAATGGGAAAGGTCAGAAGAGAATGGCCAGAGAATGGCATGTTGACAGGCAGGCAACAATAACCCAGATAAACATGCATTACAACAGTGGAGTGCAGAGGAGTATCCTTAAATGCACAAAATGTCAAAGTTCGAAGTGGATGGACTACAGCAGCTGAAAACCATGACCACACACTCAGTGGCCACTTCACTTGGTGCAGGAGATATGGAATAAAGGGATCACTAAGTGTAACTTTGCCATTAACACCTACAAACCCCATTTCCAGAAAAGTTAGGATATTTTCCAAAATGCAATAAAAACAAAAATCTGTGATATGTTAATTCACGTGAACCCTTATTTAACTGACAAAAGCACAAAGAAAAGATTTTCAATAATTTTACTGACCAACTTAATTGTATTTTGTAAATATACACAAATTTAGAATTTGAGGCTGCAACACACTCAACAAAAGTTGGGACAGAGGCATGTTTACCATTGTGTTACATCACCTTTCCTTTTAATAACACTTTTTAATCGTTTTGGAATTGAGGATACTAATTGTAGTAGATTTGCAATTGGAAATTTTGTCCATTCTTGCTTGATATAAGACTTCAGCTGCTCAACAGTCCGTGGTCTCCGTTGTCTGATTCTCCTCTTCATGATGCGCCATACATTTTCAATAGGAGATAGATCTGGACTGGCAGCAGGCCAGTCAAGCACACACACTCTGTGTCTACAAAGCCATGCTGTTGTAGCCCGTGCAGAATGTGGTCTGGTATAGTCCTGCTGAAATAAGCATGGATGTCCCGGGAAGAGATCTTGCCTTGATGGCAACATATGTCTCTCTAAAATCTTAATATAAGCCTCAGAGTCAATGGTACCTTCACATACATGCAACTCACCCAAGCCGTGGGCAATGATGCACCCCCATACCATCACAGATGCTGGCTTTTGCACCTTTCACAGATAACAATCAGGATTGTCGTTTTCATCTTTGGCACAGAGAACTCAACGCCCGCTTTTTCCAAAAACTAGCTGAAATGTGGACTCATCTGACCACAGCACACAGTTCCACAGTCTTTCTGTCCATCTGAGATAAGCTCGGGCCTAGAGAACTTGCTGGCGTTTCTGCATAGAGTTGATGTATGGCTTCCTCCTTGTGTAATACAGTTTCAAGTTGCATTTCTGGATGCAGTGACGGACTGTGTTAAGTGACAACGGTTTTCTGAAGTACTCCCGAGCCCAGGTGGCTATAATCGTCACAGTAGCATGACGGTTTCTTAGGCAGTGCCACCTGAGGGCTCGAAGATCACATTCATTCAACAGTGGTTTCCAACCTTGCCCTTTACGCACTGAGATGTCTCTGAATTTTTTCACAATATTATGTACTGTAGATGTTGAAAGACCTAAATTCTCTGCAATCTTGTGTTGGGAAATGTTCCTTTTGAACTATCAATCCTCTCATGAATTTTGGCACAAAGGGGTGAACCACGACTCATCCTTGCTTGCAAAGACTGAGCCTTTGATGGATGCTACTTTTATACCCAGTCATGATACCTCACCTGCTACCAATTAACTTGCTTAATGTGGAGTCTTCCAAACCGGTGTTACTTGAATATTCTGTGCACTTTTCAATCTTGTTTTAACTCTGTCCCAACTTTTGTTGAGTGTGTTGCAGCCATCAAATTCTAAATTTGTGTATATTTACAAAATACAATTAAGTTGGTCCGTAAAACTATTGAAAATCTTCTTTGTACTTTTGTCAAATAAAGGTTCACGTAAATTAACATATCACAGATTTTTGTCTTTATTGCATTTTGGAAAATATTCCAACTTTTCTGGAAATGGGGTTTGTACATCCTGAATTATGAATGAAGAGATTCTTTACAGCTGGTGATAAAGACTTAATTACAAACTTTGTGAATCTGAATTTCTGGCCGACAAAAGTGGGGCGGCATCTTGGAACTGATTTATTAGAGTGTATACTGGAGTTACAAAGTATAGCAAAATATTAACTTCAACAAACAATCTTCAGACCTGAATATGGATTGTAGATTAAATTTAAAATGCAGCCCTGGACAAAAGATTCCTCAAACTGTGGATGCCAATTAATTGAAAACCAGGCAACATTCATTTTGGGTGTCTGGAAGTGTGGGTGTGAAGGTGTGACAATCACATGTAATTCAATGGAAACATTGTAGATATGTTGTAAATATAGACTTTCCCTTTCAACTTTAGCATATAAAATGTCATATAATATTGGGTTGAACAGGCCTCTTCCTCCACAAAGTGTCTCATTTGTTCAATAAAAGACTACTTTATTTCTACCAGCTGTGTCTGTCCTATGAGTTAGCTCACATTACAACATTGATGTGGTCGTCCAGAACCAGACTCAGGAATAATTATAGACTATATCCACTATACACACAATATTTGCATTCTATATACCATGCCACTCTGGTTCTTGCATGCCACACTCCAACCAAACAAAATAAAAATGAAAAACAAAAGCACAAAGAATTTTTCAAAACATTTTTTTTTATTTCTATTCTGTTGGAAACTTGTCTAGTACAGGTCTGTTTGTGAAAATGTGCATTTCAGACCATGAACAGTGACATTTTGTAAAATATAAAAGTACAAATTTGTAATTGAATGCTTTATATAGATTGTGACCATCTGAAAATATGTGAAACATTGTTTTTTAAAAACAGACATAATTGTCGGTACGTGAAACCCCTATTCAGCCTTTGGCCTTTCAGTACAGATTATCTTCTTTAATATAAAAATACAGTACACTGCCTTTTCGGTACACAACCTTGAAGAACCAACATCCGTTGTCTGTGCAGCATTATGGTTATAAACTGGAAGGTTCAGAACAGAGATGCCAAATACAGAAATGATTTGAGGTAAGCAAATGTTCCTGATATTCAGACATCATACATCAGAACTATCTTGGATCCCGAATGCATTTTTTTTCAGTCAGAACCCTTTCAGATAAATGTACAACGTATTTCAGTTTTCAGTAAAACAGGACTATGAGGCAAAATGTGAAACAAAAACCCCGGTGTATAAAGGTCTGGTTAACTGTAGTTTGAGGTAATGTGAACAGGAACCTTTCTTTTTGGAATAGAGCAGTAATCACATTAAGTAGAACTGATCACATTAACAAAAAAAATCTACAAAAACTGATGTTAATAACATAATTTTCTATGTGAAAATTAAAACCTATAACATGGCAGTATATGGCATTAATAAAAACTGATCCAAAAATAGCAGCAAAACACAATGACAAAAAGGATTTTTTAATTTTTAAAGAGGAAAAAGCAAAAAAAAAATGTTAATTTCAAACCAAGCTGGGAACTTTTCTGTAGCAGCTCAAAAGGAGTGTCCACTCCATTGCTTACAATCAACACCATAAATGGCAGTATCACACAAACATATCTCCATCACATACTCCTCACACCGCATCATCAAACTGAGTTTAGTTTCTCCTCCTCCCCTCTACTACTTTCTAGCATCAGTACATACCAAGATGTGCAAATTTTCTATCAATATCTAGAAGCTGGGGTGCAAGACACTGGAACAACAATATTTCTTTCTTCTGCAAGACCGATTCTACAAAAAACAAAAACTACGGTGTTTCTCGTTTGCGGTCGCAACGGGAAAAGTTCAATGCTTAAATGGGGCCTGAAGATTTAAACAAAAAGAACATATGACAATTAATCCAATCCACCAGCACTCTTAACATGGGGCTTATAATAGCAGCAGCTTTATCCAGGTTTCCTGCCTCTTCACACTTGTCTGGGCCCTAGCCCTCTAGAAGCACCAATATTGCCTCATGCATCCATCAGGACACTGAACTGAACAAGAGAGAATAGAGAACCTGGCCTTGAGAGACTGTGGCTTGCATCTCCAGAAAGGGCAGCTCAAAGTTTCCTTCCCAGCCGGTTTCAAATTGAGGAACTATCAAGAGCATCGGGTGCAGCACAGAAGAATAAGCCAAAACTTGCTTTGGAAAATTAGTCCCGTTAAGTGAAAATGCCAATGATCTGGCCAAGCTGTAGCTTCTGAACAACTGACAATTTCACTTTGGCTGAAAAAAAACACCACCAAGCTATTGTCAGGTGGTGGAGAGGGTGATGGGGTCAGAGCAGTCATCACTACCTATATAATCTTCAAATCTCAAAAAACACTTGCAATGCCATTTAAAATAAAAACAGGTTAAATTTTCCCCCAACTTGCCGGTTAACCATAGCTCATTTTGCGAGTTCACGCTCAAGTCTGTCCCCTCACCCTCCTTTTGCGAGGTTGTGTATCTGGCGAGGAACAGAGTTTTCCATTGCATACAGGTGCAGAAACCTATATCTGCATTGGGGGGGGGGTGGGGGTCAGTCACAATGATAAATGCTCCTCAACCACTTAGAAATCCCTGTTCTGAGAATCTTCGTTTTTTTTAAAAGAAAAGCAGAATGCCTTGTGGCACTTGAATTTCTTCGTTGAAAACTTAATTCATTGTGTGGATGAAGTCACTTTTGCTTAAGGACTAAGATCCTACAACTGCGCCACAAGCCTTAAACTTTGATGTCTCTCCACTGGAAGCTTCCTCTACTTCAGTCTTACAATAAATAGATCTATGTTACCTTATAAATAAATTACATGAAGTTCCTTTCATTGTGGATAATTAAGTAAAATAGCTTCCAGAACAATTATGGTTACATTCTATGCGTGCTGATAAACCCTGAAGTACTCATCTACACAGCCCCCATTTCTAAATTAGTTGGCACATGAAAGATTTCTAAACACTGTTCTTTCTATTATTTTTAACATTAAAGGTCAGCGATGCCAGCAGTTTTTGGAATGTAATCATCGTTCATTGGAATGTCACAATCCAAGTTTAATTTCCCTCTCAAACACCATAGTCAACTTAACTTGCTTTGCAAAAACACAAGCATGTAATATTTCTAAACCATTCCATTTTTTTATTTTTAAATTTCCACACAAAAAAAGGACTTTAAAAAAAAAATCTACCAACTGAAAGTGCTTTGAAATGGAATGGTTTGAGAAAGAAAGACCATGGATTAAACCTGTCGTTAGTTGGCCAGGAAGGGCCGACTCCAGCTAGCACTCTATTTACATACGTTTCTTCTGTCAAAAAAAAATAAAATTAAAAGACAAAGACTTTTAAAAGGTATTATAGCATTAGTAAGTGTGTGTATAATTAGGTACTTAGCCACGGGTAGTAAAATGGACCTGTATGAATAATAATAATAAGCTGGTCTCCTGCAAGCCACGTGTACAGGCAATCCACAGACTCCAATTACATATAATAATGCTGATAACTAAAATACACTAATGGATTACATCAACCATTTATAAGGTGAAGAGGATAAGCACAAAGAAATCAAATTAACATTGGGACAAACTGATTATAAAGTGACTAGACACATATGCAAGCAGGTATAGAAAAGCCTAGACTGCTGTAAAAGCTATACATCGTTTCCTGACACTTTATTTTTCTTTTTTAAAGAAAAAAATGATTAAATTGTTACTACCTAAAACCCTCTTCTACATTAAAAATGGTTCATTCACACTCAAAAAAAAATCAAATCTAATAGCTCCCCTAATGACATTTCCTATTACCTATTATTATAAAATGCAAAAGCATAAACACTTGATTTTATTTTTTTTGTATATAAAAAACACTATTTCATTAATGTCTTATATAATCTGCATGTGTTTTGTGGCATATCACGTGTTCAGCATCGCAAATGCCTTCTTTGCCTTTTATCAGTTTCAGACTATGTCATACATAAATGCATGGTGAAGGGACATGAGCACTGAAAGCAAAAAAAGGAAGCAGTTCCCTTCTTTTTACAATGTGCTGGAGGTTTTGGAGGGGAGGTCATGATGTTTTTTTTATATAATATATATAGCGAGCATTTCCTTGCAAGTTGCATGTGATCCGCTGTCAATCATCATAGGTTCACATCCCGCACATCGGTTGGTGTGCAGGAGAGGTCCAGTTCATCCTCAAGAGTTTTTGTTTCTGGAGATATGCTGGTGTTCTGTACCTGGCGCAGGCTCGACTCCAGAAGAGACTCTATCTGTTCTTGACAGGCCCGTAAACAGTCCTGTGTAAAGGCAACCAAAAGGGAAAGAAAGGCAACTGTTAAAATTCAAAATAGTGGCCCAAGGATCAGAAAATGCAGCTTGTGATTTTTCTTTTCCCATGTTAACTTCAAGGACGTGGATATCACTGGCTGTAAGACCATAAGATATACAAATAGAATTAGGCCATTTGACCCATCGAGTCTGCTCCACCATTTCATCATGGCTGACCCATTTACTCTCTCAGCTCCAATCTCTCCTACCTTCTTCCCTTCATGTCTTGACCAATCAAGAACCTATCAACATCTGCCTTCAATATACCCAATGACTTGGCCTCCACAGCCAGCTGTGGCAATGAATTTCACTGATTCACCACTCTCTGGCTAAAGAAATTCCTCCTCATCTCTTCTAAAAGGACACCGCTCTATCCTGAGGCTGTGTCCTCTGGTCTTAGACTCACCCCGCAGAAGAAACATCCTCTCCATATCCACTCTATTGGCGCCTTTCAAAATTTGATAGATTTCAATGAGGACACCCCCTTGTTCATCTGAATCCCAATGAATACTGCCCAATTTCAGCACATCCTGTGACAGCAGTTAGGACAATCATTACTAAGTCCTCTCCAAGATGAGATAGTTGAGAGACAATCACTTTGAAGGTTTGGCTGAGGAGTTCACACACACACAGGCTAAGCCAGACAAAAGGCAGCCACTTTTATTCCCTTAAGGATATCAGTTAACACACAAAAATTACTGAAGAAACTCAACAGGTCAGGCAGCATCTATGGAGCAGAATAAATAGCTATCATCTCAGACCACGACCCTTATTTGGGATTGTCCATTTCTCTCCACGGATGCTGCCTGACCTGCTGAGATCCCCCAGCATTTTGTGTGTGTTACTCTGGATTTCCAGCATCTGCAGAACCTCTTGTGTTTAGGATTTCAGTTAACTGGGAGATTTTTTGTAAAAAATTAAAGATGAAAGATCAGCCTTATCACATGTATATCAAAACATAGTGAAATGCGCCATTTGCGTCAATGACAAACACAATCCGAGGATAAGCTGGGGGCAGGCAGCAGGTTTTGCCTTGCTTTGGGCACCAACACATCACGCCGATGGCTTACTAACCCTCATCCATGCTTCTTCGATATGTGGGAAGAAAGCGGAGCCCCCAGAGGAAACTCACATGATCACAGGAGAACACACAAACCCCTTATAGACAGTGATAGTATGGAACTCGGGTAACCTGCGCTGTAATACTGTTACACCAACCCTGATGCTACCATGCCATTCACGTTTAAAATTTTATTTCACTGTGCTACAATTAAAAAAATTCAATCCAAGATTTTAGTTCCTCAGATTTAAATTCCCTAGTTCCCATGGCAAAAATCAAATTCCGTACATCTTAATCCAGGTCTCTGGCTGATAGTCAAGAAACTACTACTGCTGTCATAGCCATAGTGGGTGTGGTTTGGGAAAAATAAGCTTTAGTGTGTTGGCAGACAAAGATTTGGTCACCACAATGATGGAAGTGCAAGGAGGCAGGATAGGAGAAAGCCAAGAGATCTCAGTTGTAGGTCTGGAGTCAAGATTACAAATACTAATTTCAATTATCATCTGCGGTTCTGGTATATTGAACGCCAGAGAGGTTTGCGATAAAGAGCTCAAGTAATTTTCCTCTAGTTGTCAGTGCTAAGTAAACCTGTGCAAGTTAAAACAGCCGAGAACATGCAGAGGCAAATACAATAAGGGCTAGTGGGGAGCAGGATATTCACAACGTGAGACCCAGCATAGCCAAGATTAATCCCATTCGAAACAACTGTTCACTTCAACAAATTACTCGCCAACAATCAGGAGTCACACTGAAAGCCTACTTGAGCTCTCTACAGATCACATTGGTCAACCGCCTAGCAGTTAAAAAGCGGCCACACTCATAAAAGACAAAGAAGTCTGGTTACGTGTGCAAAGTTTCAGAAGTAATTATCACTGAGGAGCTCAATTCTAAGTTTCTACTGACCAGGAAAACCAATTTTCTAACTGAGGGGTCCAGGCCCGAAACGTCGACTGTTTATTCCTCTCAATAGTTGCTGAATTCTTCCATCATTAGGAGTGTGTTAAACTATTTTCCACCTGCTACATGGTGGAATTTGACAAAATCCTTTCAGCCCTCCAAATGCTGGAGGCACTGTCACGTCCTTAAAGTCAAATGAAGCATTAACAGGAATTGGTAACCCTCCAGCAGTGAAACAAACAGGATAGGCCCAACATCCAAGACAGGAAGCCTCCAGATACTCCCCTCCCACCCACTCTGCTGGAAGCTGAATAATCATTATATTGTCCTGTGGTATGCAACATTCCAGGACTGTGCCTGGTATGCAGCTGGTGCCAACAAACATCACTTTGAGAAGTGACGACTAGATTCAACAAAAAAATTCTGCAACTGGAGGCATGGAGCACAACAGCAGAGAAACAGGATCTTCAGCCAAATAATTATGCGGCCTACCCCCATTGACCTGTACC
The DNA here is from genome assembly GCF_030144855.1 of Hypanus sabinus. Taxonomy (NCBI): domain Eukaryota; kingdom Metazoa; phylum Chordata; class Chondrichthyes; order Myliobatiformes; family Dasyatidae; genus Hypanus; species Hypanus sabinus. Next base: position 166,482,420 of record NC_082712.1, on the reverse strand, counting down.
TAGATCATAGACTTCCTTACCCTTCCCATCCAAATTTCTCTGAAATGTTCAAATGGAACCTGCATCCACCACTTCTGCTGGAAGCTTTTGCCACCCTTACACCAACCTCAGACTGAAGAAGTTTCTTCTCATGTTCCTGCTGTGTATTTCAGTAATCTTGTAACTATATTGTTTAATTAAGCATTTTTGTTGTTTATATAGCTCAGTATGATTATAAAAATGTGAATTGCACACATCATGATATGTCCATGCCTCACTTAAATTAAAACAAAGTTAGACTCACATTTTAGACTCCCATGTCTTCCTTTGAATTAGCTTAATGTTTTGAAATTACAAATCATAACTGTTTTCCTTAAACATTTCATCTTTCACCCTTAACCCATGACCTCTAGTTCTAATCTTACCCAACCTCAGTGGAAAAAGCCTGCTTGTGTTTACCCTATCTATACGCTGCATAATTTTGTACACCTCTATCAAATTTTTCATCATTCTCCTACACTCCAGGAAATGAAGCTTTCAGAACTCTAATTTTAGGAACTCAGATCAATTTATTTAATGTTTTTTTAATTTTAAAAGGCACATGTGACCTTTCCCTCTGCTCCCCGCCCCAGGGAACATCAATCCTTGCAGTTAGGATCAAATGCTGAATTTGCCCCCTCTGTTATCATCTAAGTGACTGGGAACAAATGATATCTTTTAGGAAGAAAGCATTATTCTGCCCCCTCAGTATCGTTCTCAGTTTACTCAACAACTAGTCACAACAATTGTCTCCTTATTTTATGCAGTGTTGCAGTTAATTCTGGGAACAGGAAATGGCCAACTTTGGAACTGTGACATCAAATGCCAACTCAGGCACACAGTAAACAAAGTCAATGACTTATCCTAACACATGTACTAATAATTCAGTGGAGAACGTTGTAACTTGCTGAATCAAGTTTGGTATGGGGGAGGATGGCACGGCACAGGATTGGAAAAAGCAGCAGACAGTTGCAAACTCAAGCCAGTTCCATCATGGGCACTAGCTTCCCCAAGCATGGCGAGCATCTTCAAAAGGCAATATCCATCATTGAGGATCCCCATTACCCTGGACATGCCCTCTTCATACTGCTACCATCAGAGAGGAGGAACACGAGCCTGAAGACACACACTCAACATTTTAGCACCAGCTTCTTCCCTTGCGCTATTGGATTTCTGAGTGGGCAACAAACCAACTCATGAATAATACCTCACAGTTTTAGGCTTGCGTTTTGCATGACTTATTTAAATATATTTGTATTTCTTATTGTAATTTAGGTTTTTTGTGTGTGTGTTACACTGTACTGCTGCTGCAAAACAACAAATTTCACGACATATGTCAGTGAAATTAAACCTGATTCAGATTCCAGGCCTAAAGCTTCCTTTAAATAAAGACACTCTCTAACAACTTTGGCCTATGCAGCAATATTAATCTGATCCATTTTCAGTGAAGTTCTGACTTTGGAGAGTCAGTGTAGAACCAGAATCACGGCCATCAATCACAATTTGTCAAGGTCTACAGGACTGCAAAAGGACAGAGGTCACCTCACAGTTATTCCTCTAAACCTTTCCCAGGGCTTAGTTAGTCAGCGTGACAAAAGAATGCCTGTCAATTACCTTCCTCACCATTTCCCCAAACATCATTGATGATATCACTTAACGATTTACACACAAAGTGACCTTGTGTCCTACACCAAACAGCAGCAAAGCAGAAGGTAATCCACCTAAGATCTACGAGATTTGCAACAAATTCACTCTAAGCAACTTCCAATTCTATTTAAACAATAATGCATGATTGGGAAAGAATAATGGCAATTAAAAACAACAGCTACTTACAGAAAAATAGTATTTACTGCAAAGGACAAGCAAAAGCCAGAAAAAGGAAAATGTTAACCTTGACCATTTAATTGTTTTTCCATTCACATTTCTCAGTGAACTGCTTCTGAAACATTTGGAAATACAACAGCCAGCCTAATCCTACAAAATGGAGAGGTTGCAAAGTATTTCTCCTAACACTGGTTAAGGGTAGAACGTTGTAATCTTAAAACTCACCCAAAAGAAGAGCTTATCTGCCCCCAAAACTGCTGGCCAACCTTTATCGATGTGTGACAGAGAGCATATTGACATACGGAATGACAGTGTGGTACAAGACAGATCTCATAGCAATCCAGTGGATGGCTAGATGGCTCAGCACATCAACTACCAGACCTGGAGACAATCTACAACTCTACAACGTGCTCCTGACATCATTAGAGACCCATCCCATCCCGGACACTGTTCAATCTCCTGCCATCTGGTAGCAGATACAGAATTATCTTAGCCAAGATAGTAAGACGGAAAACCAGCTTCTTCCCAAGGGTTGTTTTGCAGCTACACCAGGCTCGCCAATGGCCTTTGAATGTCACAGTCCAGTAAAGTTACTTTTTGCATACAAATATGGGAATTTAAAAAAAATTAAGCCATACAGCATGTATTGTAAATATGTTTTGCACAGACTGGGGTAGCACCACAATCTTGTTGTCTTGAGCAATGACAATACAGATCTATTCTATTCTAATATCAAATGGAATTGAAAGATTGGACCTAGATTTCATGGAAAGAAATTTTGCAAATATCAGTAAGTGGTCAAATCACATCAGATTGTCAGGCCACTGGATCCCTCTCCAAAAACAAATATGCATCATTAAACAAGGAATCTTTGGCATTTTGTCTACTTATTCTTAATCCTTCCTCAACGGTCAAATTAATTTAATTAGGTCTCAGCCTGAAGACGCAGCTCTTTACTTTTCTCTTTAGATGCTGCCTGACTTACTGAGTTCCTCCAGCACTTTCTGCATGTTACAACAAATTAAACTTGTTTTCTTGCATGGGGAGTGTTGGGTGTGTGGGGTGCACTGCCAGGGATGGGACTCTTAGAAAGGAGTATAGATGAAAGAATAATGGATTATGTGGGAAGGAAGGGTTAAACTGATCTTGGAACAGGTTAAAAGTTTCACACATGTTGGGCCAAAGGACCCGTACTGTGCTATACAGTTCTATCACACCACAGAACAACTTTAAAAAAAAATGTGTGGGTGGGGGGGGGGGCACAAGAACAGGGCCTGGTGAAAGAGGAATGCCTGGTCTCAAGTTTCACTATCATTGCAGAGTCCTGGTCTGGCCTGCAACGCTAGAGGATCGCCAGAGAACCAGAACTTGCTGCCATTCCTGGATCTCGGACTTCTAGCTCCTTCTTGGAATATTTTATTTTATTTGTAGGCCCCCTTAAAACTTAACTTTCTCCCCAAATCCAACAGGCAGCATGGACTAGATAGGCCAAAGGGCCTGTTTCTGTGCTGGAGTGCTCCGTGTTCAGGGGTTCACAACCCTTTTTTACATTATGGATCAATACCATTAAGCAAGGAGTCTGTGGATCCCGGGTTGGGAACCCCCTGGTCCATATGAATTGAGGAGCATCTGCAATGGCAGGAAGGTTCGGTGTTCATAGAGATTAATCTCAAGTAATCTTTACTTAAAATTTTGCCTGGAAGATTTTCAAATAATCTTTCAAGTTTCTCAAGAAGCTTTTCAGTAATCTTTTACTTAAAAGCCATTAAAAGACTTAGCAGGCCACAGGCAGAATCTCCAATGCAGTAACGTTGCACTGTTTGAGGATGTACTTTGTCCAGATGAGATTTCAAACCGGAGCCCTCAGCCCTCTCTCACTTCATGAAGAGCAGGGGTGTTGTCACCAGTATCCTAGGGAAGGTTTCTCTCCTATCTCAATATTCCAACATTAGTTATCTCATCATTAAAGACCCTCACCACCCAGGACAAGTTCTCTTCTCTTCACAATACTACCATCAGGAAGGAGCCTGAAGACCCACACTCAATGTCTTAAGAACAGCCTTTTCCCCTTTGCCATTAGATTTCTAAACTGTTCATGAACACAATCTTATTATTTGTCTTTTGCACTATTTAATTTTGTAGGTTATAGTAATTCCTGTAGCTTTATCTCTTACACTGTACCGCTGCTGGAAAACTGCACATTTCATGGCATACATCAGGTAATGAATCCAATTCTGATTTGAGAGAGTTTGCTGTCATCATTCCTACAGATGGCCAAGCTCCAGAAGAACCTCAGCCAGCCCCATCACGGGCACTAGCCTCCTCAGCATCAAGGACACCTTCAGAAAGCGATGGCTCAAAATGGCAGCATCTGTCATTAAGGACCCTCACCAGCCAGGACATGTCCTCTACTCATTGCTACTATCAATTGAATGGACAATGAATTCATGAACACAACCTCACTATTTCAGTTCTCTTTAATTTATGTATTTATAATTAAATATAATGATATATGTTATTATTTTAACATATATAATTATTATTTTAACATAGGATTCTTTGCTTTTATTATGTAATGCAATTTACTGCTGCTACAAAATAAATGCCACGACATATACCACTGATGATAAACGCGATTCTGATACCTCTGTGGTTGCAAATTTATTTATGGGGAAAAAATTATGTAAAAGGGCCTATAAAAGTACCAATCTTTCTAATCAATCCAGCTCTCTTCCCTTCAACTTTCTTCATACAACAGCACAAGAGTTTTGCGGAGGGGTGTGAGGCGGCCACCATCGGAAGGGTCACGTTTACTCTTTAGTGTGCTCACATCCGCAGTCCCCCTGAGAAAAACTGACACCCAACGTAAGGTGTGTGGGCAGGCAAAAGATTAAGGGAAAGACAATTAGAAACATGATCACACCTAACAAATTCACACAATGAGAGGGGAGCTTTTGAAAAGCAGGAGGCTTCCCAAGGGTCTCAATTATGCTTAATTTGAGTTCTAATTACCAGTGATCAAAGTGAAAACAGGAAGTTAAACTCAATGCCAGAACTGACTGATCTGGAACTAAAGGTTCAATACACACTCGAGACTTTAAAATTTCAATGAAAGTGGTCAAACAAAAATCTTAGTATAATCAGGAGGTTTATTTCACCTTTGTTAAGTTGCCTGAATTCAATCTGTAGTTCAGGATTTTGAGAACAAGAGTATTAATGTGGAGACCAAATTGTTTCTTCTCACTCCCCCCCCCCCCCCACCACCTTGAAGTATCAATTTCCTTTAAATCTTTTACTAGTCGCAATTTAAGATCTTTTGCATCTTTATTCCCCACCTCCGGCTCTTCTCACACACCCCCACAAAGTGCAGAGGAGGGCAAGGGCGGAGGCAAATTTCAGCTTTACCACCTTGGTAAGGAAATGAGATTGGCCCATAGGTACCTGGCATCCATTAACACAAGAACAGTTACTTTCCCCGTGTAGTAAGGCTGGTCAAAACCCGCTAATCCATCCCACCACCACTACTTTATCATTTCCTGGCAGTCACACTTGTGCTCAGTGTCACTTTATGGACTTAAAACCAATGCATATAAGCTATTGTATGTACTTATTTTTTCATTATTGGGTTCTTTATCTTATGTGTATTTATTTTGAGCTGCATCGGACCTGAGGTAACAACTGTTGTCTCCTTTACACTTGCGTACTGGAATTGACATTAAATAATCTTGAATCTTGTGTTAACTTCCAGCCATTATAACAGCAAATTAGATGCACCCAAGACTCACACCACCAGGTTCAGGAACAACCATCAGCGTCCCATCTTCATTTCACTTGCCCTGTCACTGAGATGTTCCCACAACCTACGGACTCACTTTCAGCGATTGTTCATCTCATGTGCTCGATATTTATGGCTTATCCGTTTACTTTTATAACTTCCTTCTTTTTCTACTTGCACAGTTTGTGGTGTACTGCACACCGGCTGAGCCCCCGAGTTGGTGCAGTCTTTCAGTGATTCTATTGTGGTTGTTTTCTGTTTTGGATTTATTAAATAAGCCCACGAGAAAACAAATCTACACGGTGACATTGACATTCTTCGGTAACAAATTTAACTTGTGCTTTGGATGATTGGAAGGGCAATCTGCTGCTCCAGCACGTGAACACATCCACGAGAGGGGAAACAAAAATTCAACGTCTCTCTGGACTATTGTCACTCTTCCAATCCCACATTCTCCAAGAACCAGGACTGACGAAAGCGGTACTCTTAACTCACGAAAAATGAATGACAGCGACCAAGCTATCTCGTCTACCAAGCACCAAGTGGCATTGCATCTCCAACTAATGCCGTCAGAAAACAAACACAAGAATCAATAACTATAAATACCATTCTTTGCTGCTTTGGATCAGGTAGGGCTAAATCACAGAAAGGGAAGCAGGAAAATTCAGCTCTGAGTAAATCTTAAAATCAGTCTTAATTATCACCTCATCTGTAAACTTGAAACAATGGCATCTTTGTTTACAGTTCTCCATTTACACTAGAAAGGCAATCTTTGCCCTTCCTTCTGTACTGGTGGTCTTTCAAGTGGTGCTGAAGTTAATTTGGGCGTAGAACTCTTGACCTAACACAATGTTTGTCCCACCATTGTGGCAGAAACAAAAGCCCATCTCTGCATCAGAGATCATGTATAGCTTTGCTGCGCATTTACATTTAGCTTCCACTTGTTAAAGGAAGCCTCCTCCCCCTCTTTCATCCTCCAATTGATCCCTGACTACTTTATTGCTCCGTTCCTACTGAGGCACATCTTCTGCCATCCAGCGAGGCTGAAGAACGAAGTGGCGTAATTCAGGCAAAACCTCCGCTTTAACAATGAGATAATGCTGCTCAGCCAACGACATTCACAGCACAGTTGCAAGGTGCAATAAAAATTGGGCTGAGATCATTGGGAGGCCTTGAATAAAAGACAGTGGCACCACTTGACATTAAGAGGCCTTGGGTTACAGGCCGAATATAAAGGTCACAGACACCATGAGGTCCATTTATCACATTTCTTATGAGCTATTTCCTCCTCTCCTTTTAAGCTAAACCCTCTGCTCGTCTCTACTGATACACTATTAATTGCTGGACAGCCAGCCACTAAAGGATCAGACATCTATTGTTCCATTGAATGTTGAAGTACATAACATGGCTCTTATTACTGAATTACTGAAATCCCTTTCATTTCGGGCCTCTCCACCACAGCATTTCATAACGAATCCTAATTTTTGATGCAAGTCTTGAAGCAGTGACACTGCCACTGTAGTATATATAAAAGCAGTTTATGATTTTGTTGTATTTAACTGGAGCTGTGACCAAACACAATTTGTACATCAAACCTGTTGTTTTATCAGACCCATGTCCATGGTGCTCGGAAGAGACTGATGGATAAGAGGGTGAGCCCTCCCAAGCAGGTCACAAAAGAAAACGATTAGCTTTACTTGTCCATAAGACCATATGATATAGGAGCGGAATCAGGCCATTGGGCCCATTGAGTTTCCTCTTCAACTTTCATCAAGGCTGATTCATTTTCCCTCTCAACCCCAATCTCCTGTCTTCTCATATTCCTTCATGCCCTGACCAATCAAGAGTATACCAACCTCTGCCTTAAATATACCCGATGACTTGGCTTCCATAGCCACCTGTGGCAACGGTTCCACAGATTCACCACTCTCTTGCTAAAGAAATTCCTCCTCATCTCCATTCTAAAAAGACACAACCCTCTATTCTGCATCTGTGTCCTCTGTTCTTAAGACTTTCCCACCTTTATAAACATGGACGTAATTTGTCACAGGTACGTCCAAGCACGCAGTGAAATGTTCTGGCTGTGTCAACGACCAGCACCATCTGAGATTGCTGGGGCCAGCCCGAAAGTGTCCCCGTGCCTGCAGCAGCAACCTAGCATCTGCACAAGTTACAAACCTTTGGAATGCAGGAGGAAACCGGAGCACCTGGAGCAAACCCACGCCAGGGAGAGCGTGCAAACTTCTTACAAACAGCAGCAGAAACTAAATCCTGATCTGTAAGACTTTTTACACCAACTGCTAAGCTACAGTGCCACGGGAAGGAGCAGCAAATCCCCTCAGCTGATCTCTTAAAGAGATAGAAGACAATATTCTTCCCCTGGTTCCCAAACGCCTGAACCTTCGGCAGAATCAGACTTGGATCACTGACTTGGATGTGTAATTTTTTGGTTTGCAGCAGAGTAGCTGTGACAGACAGGAAGTACACCCCTCCTGTGAGAACTGCACCCCCCGACACAGTTGAACACCAGCATCCTGTTGGGCTCTCCTGTTTTCAGATGCTGGCCGTGAGCCGCTCCAAGTTCCTGGGTGTCAACATCTCAAGGGATCGGTCCAGGGTCCGACAATGTTGATGCAGCCAGGAAGAAGACACTCCAATGCTCTTCTTCATTAGGAGCTTTGCAAGGACGCCTGCAAGTGGAGAGCATTCTGAATGGCTGCATCACTGCCCGGTACGGAGCCCCTGCAACGTGCAAGAGGGCAAGAGGCTGCAGAGGGCCACAGACTCCATCGTGGGCACAGCCCTCCCATCATCCTCATGAGGCATCCATCCTCTTCTTACTGCCATCAGACAGGAGGTACAGGAAAGACCCACACTCAACTCTGCCATCGGCTTTCTGAACGGCCCATGAACATTATCTCGCCATACGTAAATTAAGTATACTTATTTTCTTTGTAACTTAGGCCAATTTTTGTCTTGCTCCGCAACACTACCATAAAGCAACAAATTTCCCGACATGTTAGTGATAAGGAACCTGATTCTGATTCTAAACAATAGTTATGGGATATCAGGAGGGAAACAAATCTTTCAAAGCTACATCGGACACCATCGCTACAGTTCCATTTTAGCCCAACCAATCAGAACAATCAAACAACGAACAATGGCCTTGTGGTACCATGAAGTACTTGGCTGATAATTCCAAACAACAGCATTAACGTGCATAAGACGATAAGGGGAGTAGACAGAGTGGGCAGCCAGTGACTTATTCCCAGGACAATGGCTAATATAATGTATCGTTTTAAGGTGATTGGAGGAAAGGATCAGAGGCAGTACTTTCTTTACACACAGAGTGATAAGTGTGTGGAACGCACCATCAGGACTGGTAGTAGAGGCAGATACATGAGAGATTATTTAGGAGTCTCTTGGATGGGCATATGGAGGAGAGAAAAACAGGGTTTCTCCTGTTTCTCTGCTCTATGTAGGGTTAGATTGATCTGGAGTAGGTTATAAGTTTGGTGCAACATCGCGGGCCAAAGGCCCTGTACTGTGTGGTACTGCTCTATGTTCTAGTGTGCCGTGAATTAATTAAACAACCCATCAGAATTCCAGAAAACCACCAAAATGACATGTAGCAGCAACACAGGTGGTGTGGGATGTGGTCGAAGGCACGGTGAGGGGAAACAGAACCAGCGGAATTTACCGAGGATGACACAGACTCACAGCGCTACGCAGCAAGGGAGGTGGACATTCTGCCTATCGCCCCTGTGCTAGCTCTTTTAATGAGCTCCCAAAGTAGTATAAAAGAAGCCCAGGACGCACTCACCCCCCCCGTGCAAAAGTTCATCAAGCTCGCTTTCACTTCTAAAATAAATAAATTGATTCCCATTTTGGTGGAAGCGTAGAGAGGCACTTACCGGGTCACACTTGATGATCTGTGATAGGCGTTCTGTGAGGGACTGGTAGGAGAGGAAGTTGCTGCTATTCCCCAGGTGGAGGCCATGAACCGCAGCGGCCACACTCCCGGCTGCTATCATGGAGGGCGGGTTCGAGATAAACTTGACGTCTGCAGACAGAGAAAGCGTCGAGGGTTTTTTTTCCCAGTGAACAATGGACAAGAGGAACAGAGTGTAACAAGCACACCTTACCGTCCTCCCTCCCCACCCCCAACTTCGCAGTATCCAGACACCAGCAGGGAGAGCTCTCAAATGAGGGAGGCCAGCTCTCTGCTCGAGTGAATGAGGCCTCATGACAAACTGCACCCCCTGCAGGCCTCCACCCCCCCTCCCCCCAGCATCCAGTCACAGTGTCTGAACGCCAGAGGGCAGAGGCTTCAAGAGACTAAGGTCACACTGTCTGGACGGCAGCCCTCTACCCAAGTGAGGGCAATCTCCTGACAGGCAAACGACACCACTGCTGTAGGTCTGAGCTCGAGACCACTCCCTCCATCTCCCCTGCGGGCCTCATGGCTGCAGTAAAAAGAAAGGCCAGTGATATCATGAAGGGTCCCACCCACCCTGCTTTGTCCCACTCCCATCAGGGAAGAGGCTACGTAGCAACCATGCCCGGACCACCAGACTCAAAAACGTTTACTGATCAACACCTCCGCCCATTAACACACCCCACCACCACGACATGCAGATCACCTAGCATCACTCTTGTGTACACACAATCAGTCCATCTATATAACAGTTACTCATACATTGTCTTCTGTAGGATTGCTTTTATATTTAGTGTGATTTTCGCTGTTCTTTTTCTGAACTTTTAGTTTTTTTTAATGCTCACATCGGGTCCGGATTAACAATCATTTTGTTCTCCTTTCCACTCATATCCTGAACAATCTCTGCAGTCAGCAGGGGAAGGCAGGTGGTGGTGGTTGCTGGTGGGCCTGCAGAGCGAGGCGGGTGAGCCTTGGCAGTACGTCCCCTTGGCCAACAACACTGGCGCCGGAACTGTACCACGGAAACTTAAAAAGACACATTTCCCTGCCCACTTCTAAGCTTGCGGGTGTTCCACGCATGCAGCATGGTTCTGCCCTTTTGTGTCGCAAACAAGGAATTATTTGTACAGGAGGTCACTGGTTTCAGCATTTTAACGAGGAGCAATAGGAGGGATGGTGGGGTGGGGGGGGTTGCCTTCGTCCTATAACTGGGTGTCCCGGAGTGAAGAATACAGCATTGCTGACAACCTGGTGTTGCCCTGTGGCGTGTGCAGTTTCACACAGCAGGGGCTAGTGCATCTGACGTGCTGACAAGAAAGGGAAAGCTTTCTGGGAGGGAGAGGGGTGGGCAGAAAACGTCGGTGTGGGGAATGCCGCCCAACCCTCCTCCTTCCGCACTACTTTCAAGTGTCACTTCTCACCTATCCTGATACTCCATGCTCCTAAACTACAGGAGTAAGCCTTGCCACCCCAGGGTGGAATCTTCCCTGAACACTTCAGGGTTTAGGGGGTGGATTTAATCTAGCACTGTAAGTCACTCTTTCCTGCAGAAAAGGAACAAAATCGTGCAGGTACGACAGGCCTCGACAAGCTGTATTCTTGAAACGACACAGAACTGATTTCAAGTTTGCATCATTAATAAGTCAAAAATTTTCCAACTATATAATTATTAGAGATAATTCATTATAAGCCTGCATTGGCCTGATTACAGATTTTTCCTGTTATCCCAAACACCATTCTATCTTCTGGTAAATGGAAGATTTCTTTTAAGAACCCCTCAGTGAGCTGTCCATGCCAGGAGCTATTCATAGCTGGCAATTATGTGCTAACTTCAAACAACGCTAATAAGGATTTTTTGCTCTACCACAGTACAAAAGATCTTTAGCAAAATCCAGCCCTATTAAGTAGACAATTCGGAGGTTGCATAAAAGGATTTCTGCTTAACATCACCTTGAATGTAATCCCTTCCATTAAAAGTCTTTTAAATCATCCCTCCTCCCCCCCAACACCACACACCCATCATCTCCTTCCCCCCCCCCCCCCCAACCCACCCTGCTTCACACTTCTCCTTGAATCTTTTGTAAAGGGTAATTACTTCAATGCTGTATTTATGCATTCTGTCCAGGGCTGGGAAGCAAAATGTTGTGTTTCAGGAATTAGCCTTGCCTATTCTTTCCCTACCCACCCCCCACACAAAAACGTAACGGGGGCCATTGATCAAGACACTGGAATGTCAGCAATCCCCAACCTTTGATCTGTCCTGTTCCGTCTGGCACTGGGAGTGCTAGCACTGCAAAACAGGGTTCAAGCAAGTAAAACAACAGGGCACAGTCGCATTAGCACACACAAAATGCTGGAGCAACTCAGCAGGTCAGGTAGCATCTATGGAAATGAATGCGTAGTCGACATTTCAGGACGAGGCCCGTCAGCAGCAGCCAGAGCTATTACAGTGGCAGACCCCCAGCCATCGTACACTTCCTTTCTGTGACGAGAGGTGTGCCACGGGGATCGGTGCTGGGTCCGTCGTCAGTCGTCAACTTTCTGAACGATCGGGACGGCAATGCGGTTAACTGCATCAGCAAGTTTGAGGACGACACCAAAACTGGAGGTGTAGTGGACAGCGAGGGACTATCATGGCTGGCAGTGGGATTAGGACCAACTGGAAAAATGGCAGATGGAATTTAACACAGAGGCGTTTTCCTTTGGAAGGAGAAACTAGAACAGGACTCGCTCTGTGAGTGGTAGGGTACTGCGGAGTGGGTTGTAAAGAAATCTTTTGGCATATTTGCCTTCATAGATCAAAGTATTAAATATAGGAGTGGAGATGTTATGCTGAAGTTTTGTAAGATGTGTTGGTGAAGCCTAACTTGGGGGTAATTTGTACAGTTCATGTCACCTACCTACAGAAAAGATATAAATAAAATTGAACGAGCACAGAGACAATTTATAAGCATGTTTCTGGGACATGAGGACCTGAGCTTATAGGGAAAGTTTGAATAAGGTTAATTTTCCACTCTTTTCCACTGAGGATGGGTGAGACTAGAATTAGAGGTCATGGGTTAAGGGTGAAAGGTGAAATGTGAAACTTCTTTACTCAGAGGGTGGCATGAGTGTGGAATGAGCTGCCAGATGAAGGAGGGATTGCTTTCAATACTTAGATGTTTGGATAGGTACGTGGGTGGGAGGGTTATGGAGGGCTATGGTCCAGGTGTAGGTCAACAGAACGAGGCACAATAACAGATCAGCATGCACCAGATGGGCCAAAAGGGCTGCTGTAGTGTTCTTTGACTCTATAATCTTTGCATTCTGTAGCTCCTGGGTATGATTCCTAAACTGCGACTCGTCCTCTGACACACTAGTCTGCACAAGCACACAGGCAAATGAAATCCAGGTTTGAAAAGATGCAAAGAGCCTCAACTTAACACACAGTGAGTAACACTCGAGTTATTTTTATTACAGCTTCAGGGACATTGCTACACAGTGATGCACTAACCCAAAGGAAATGCTTTCCCCTCAATTATATGAAAAGGCAGCAGCTCCCCACAGCCAACTTCAACAGGCTGAAAGTACTTGCAGTCATACAAAATGCTGGAAGAATTTAGCAGGCACGGAGGAAAGGTCTCGGCCTGAAACATCAACTGCTGATTCCTCCCCGTAGAAGTTGTCTGGTTGTCTGATCTGCTGACCTCCGCCAGCATTTTGTGTATTACTTCAGATTTCCAGCATCTGCAGAACCTCGTGCACACGGTCAGAACACGTTTTTAATATCCCAGTATCTGGACTGTGTTTTGCCTGCATCGTTCCCTGGTCAACCCCTCAACCCAACAGTCTGCCAAGGCGAAGACATGGTACGTACCCAGGTTGCAGCCTCTGTGCCAGTAGAACATAGAGGACTATGCCAAAAGTTGTGGCAGAGATGAGCCAACATGCAAAGTGCCAACTGAGCACCTCATCCCCAGTTTTGATGCCTCTCTCTCTGATACCACAGGGGTTGCACTCCCCAAGAGTGCTTCCCTTGGGTTTGAGTGTGGTAAGGCGGGGCTAGGGAGCAGAACGTCTGAAAGGTACGCACGCACAGGCCAAGATTTAAAAACTTTCTGCCGGGTACCAGCCTTCATTTACACAAAGACTCCTCTAGGGGGCGAGCTTCGCCAGCACAAGGCAAGCTTAACCTGTGGTGTGGGCCTCCGTGGAAAGACCAGCTGAAATCCCAGCAAAGCAGATTTACCAGGACGCCGGCTGGGCTTACAAAGCACGTCGAGCGAGCTGGGGCTTTTTGCCTTCGGAGTGAAGGAGGAAGAGAGGCCCTTTGACAGAGGTATACAAGAGACACAGACAGAGTGGACAGCAAGTGCCTTTTCCCAGGGCGGAAATGGCTAATACACGAGGGCAAAATTTCAAGGTAAACACAGGGAAAGTCTGCCGGTGCTGGAAATCCAAAGCAACACACACAAAATGCTGGGGAACTCAGCAGGTCGGGTAGCATCTGTGGAAATGAATACAGGTACAACATTATGGGCCGAGACCTTTCTTCAGGACTGCAAAGGGAGAGGGAAGAGGCCAGAATAAAAAGGTGGGGGGGGGAGGGAGAAGGGGAAGGAGGGTAGCTAGAAGGTGATAGGTGAAACCAGCTGGGTAGGAGAGAGAAAGGGCTGAAGAGGAAAGGGAAGAGGGCACAGTGGGGAACAGAAGATGGGCAGGGGAATTTTAAGGTGATTAGGTGGGGTGTCAGAGTGGAGCGCGCTGCCAAGGGTGCTCATAGCAGTTACATGAGGGACAGTCAGAGGCTCTAGATACACAGAAGGATGAAGGAAAAATGGAGGGTTATGTGGGATGTTGGAGTAGGTTAAAACGTTGACACAACATTGTGTTGTGGGCCGAAGGGCGTGGACTTCGCTATGCTCTATGTTCCGCCTGCTGCTCCCTCAGAACCCCTGGGTTTACCTCACTTTTCTCTCAGCGAGGTTCGGAATTCAATCCCAGCACGACGTGGTGAGTGTTACAGTTATTGTTACCAAAAAATACCTCTCTTAAACCTTGCCTGAAGATCCTCTTCAGCACGTCCCAAATGTGGACACCTCAGTGGGACCAGCATCTTGTAAATGAGTTGCCCCCCCCACCCCCCAATGCCATGCAGCCCACAATACTGTGCTGACTCATTATTGGTGCGTCTGGGACCCTGCAAACCAGTCTGAAGAGATATTGACAAGATTGTGCCATACGGAGCCCGCCTTCTTCAAGACACTGGCTGTATACTGAATTACAGTATACAGGAGGACCACAACCTTGTCGTGGTTTGGAGGCTTGTGTGCCTCAGAGACCCAGAGAGCTACGTTGGCTGGAGCCAGGGCTTTATGCTTTGGCTCTTGGAAGGGTCACCTACGCCAAGCAGGTCAAAGGGCAGAGGCTGGACTAAGAGTGGTCCACTGGTCCTCCAGGTTCGGGGTTTCGGCTCTGGGCTAACAACCTTGACTGATAAGTTTGTCATGGAAACGGCAATTAAGAATCCTTCACCATCTGAGTGTGACAGTATTCCTGGATCTCCACTCGGGACTTACATGACTAACGGCAGTAAAATCCGAAAGGAAGCCCTGAATGCCACCAGAGATGGAGGACCTTCATTTATGCCCAAACACCAGTGGTGTAGCGGGCAGTTAGTACACAACACTGGGGCTCGCTTTGCAGAGAGAAGTGGGATGGAGTGCAGATACAATTCTACTCTGTATTTCAAATGACTTCAGGCCAAATATTGTGAATTGACAATGTATATCTAGATCAGAAAAAAACAGCAGGAATTAGGTGGGAGGGGACACACTTCACTTATTGTTGGTACCACATTTCACTAAGATGAGTTTCCACAGGGGAGTGTGCAGGAGCGAAACCTTGGGCAGGATTTGAATGGTATTTTTTGGTAACAATCACTCGAATACTGCCGTTCCTTGCCCAAGTTTGAAGACTAGCAGAGATTAGAACGGAAGGAATGCGAGGACCATCAGCCTTAAACGAGCAGCAGAGCAAGACCACAGAGACCGTGCGGCCTCTCGAGCACTTGCGTTTCCTCAAAACCAACTCTGACAGCTGAGGACAGGCACCACTCGTCATGTCATGATCCCTGCTACGTTTCACACCAAAGTTGATATCGTGGTGTATGCAGGCCCTGCAGCTACTCCAAGGAGGCCTACAGTCACTGGGGAAATTGGAACCTAGCTGTTCAGAGTGTTGCTATCATTAACAGTTCCTGTCACCATCGCTGGCAAAGAGCACAAGGCAGAGTTGACCAGAATCTTCTCAAAACCAAAGGATAAGAGCCCTATCAAATTTCATCTGTTTGTCAGCTATATACTCAATAACCTGCAGGAATGAGGCACTGAAACAGTAACCCATTAAGCTACATTCAACGGGCTGCCAATTCCTTTACAATCCACCGTTTTGGCTACAAGTTAATGCATTGTATTTGCTGTGCACAGTGTAATCCATTTAATCAGTAATGGGGATCTCAACGCTTCGTTCCTGTTAGTTCCCACAGATCCACTCAGTGGCCACTTTATTAGGTACACCTGGTCGTCAATGCAACTACCTAACCAGCCAATCGTGCGGCAGCAACTCAATGCATTAAAGCTTGCAAACGCGGTCATGGGATTCAATTCAGACCAGACATCAGAACAGGGAAGAAATGTGTTCTGAGTGACTTTGACCGCGGAATGACTGCTGGTACCAGACGGGGTGGCTTGAGTCTCTCAGAATCTGCTGACCCCCTGGGATTTTCACACACATCCGTCTCTAGAGCTTACGGAGAATGGTGCAAAAAACACAAAGGAAGTCCAGTGAGCAGCAGTTTGGCCGTAAGACCCATAGGAGCAGAGCCAGGCTGTTTGGCCCGTCGAGTCTGCCCCGCCAGCCAGTCATGGCTGACCCTTTTCCCCTTCCTCAGCCCCACTCCCCGGCCCTCTCTCATTCTGTGGATGAAAACGCCTTGTTAATGATAGAGGCCAGACTGGGTCGAGCTGACAGGAAGGTGATGGTAATTCACATAACCGTGCAATACAACAGTGGTGTGCAGAAGAGCATCTCTGAATGCACAACACATCAGACCTCGGGGTGGATGGGCTACAGCAGCAGAAGACCCCGCCGGGGTACCTAATAAAGTGGCTACAGAGTGGTAGTTTAAATGTTGCACTTAGTTTTAAATATTAACACAAAAGCAACGCTGTAGCTGGAGGCAGACCAAATGAACGTGTGGCATCCAGTTATGAGGCATACTATCCAGGCATCAAGCCCACACCACCACCCCTCCATCCCCGTCTCGCAAGCCAAGGTGCCGTACCTGTAGCGCATAGAGCCACAAAAGTCTGGGCATGTTTGCGGATGATCTGTTTGTTGTCCTTGGGGATGTGGAGCTTGTTGAGGAAGTGATCAATGAAGTCGTGAGGAGTCACAGAGGCTAGATCCCACTTCAGTTTGTTGAGAACAAGCAGCTCCATTTGCTGAAACAGAACACACAAATACATTGCAGCTCTGTGAAACGCTGGTTAGCTCACGCTTGGAGTACTGTGTTCAGTTCACTACGGGAAGAATGTGGAAACTTTGGAGAGAGTGCAGAGGAGATTTACTAGGAGGCTGCCTGGATTAGAGAGCATGTCTTATGAAGATTGAGTGAGCTAGGTCTTTTCTTTGAAGGAGAGGTGACTTGATGGAGGTGTACAAGACAATAAGAGATGTAGATAGAGTAGGGCAGAAATGTTAACACAATGTTAATTTTAGCTGATTGGACGAAAGTATAGGGGGGAGTATCTTTCTACACAGAGAGTGATGGTTGCATGGAATGTGGCAGACGTAGATACATCAGGGTCATTAAGAGAATTTCGATAGGCACTGGGGTGATATAAAATGGAGGGCCATGTAGGAGGGAAGGGTTAGATTGATCTTAGAGTAGATTATAAGGTTGGCACAATGTCTGGGAAAAGGGCTTGTACTGTGCTGTCGTGTTCCGTGTTATTTGTGTATGGCAGACTGTGTGAAGTCCAGTAATGCAGATGATAAATTATCGTTCACACAGACGATCAAAGTTTGCAAACTGTGACAACTTGAATGGTGGTGATTAGTTGATTACACTGTCTATCAAAACTGAAGCCCATTTCTCTCTGTGACCAGGATTACAAGCAGCACCTAACTGTCCTCTGGTCAATGCATTCTTTATGGAAAAGCTGCCCCTCTCACTGGGAGACATTACTGCCGTTTCTATCATTAGCTTCATTTCCTCTGCTCTTTAAATAAATATATTCTTTTTTCTCTCTCTCTTGAGTAAATGGCATTTGTTTGCTCTACAATTTTGCAATGAGCTTTGGACACAGAACCAACTCCATCCCCTAAATCATTAGCTGACATGGGGCTGTCAATAGAAATTTGACTGAAAGAAGTTGTGCTGTTTTTTTTGGAAGATGAATTTTAATTCCTAGCAATAAATCTTGCGCAAAATAAAAAAAAATCCCTGCATTGTAATTAAGATACAAGTTACTTTATTGTAGTTTTTTGAATCGAGAGACTTGTAGAATACAGTTCTTTGCAGAAATTATGCCCATCATTGATCATACAAAATGACAGGCACCGCGCTGTATAGATTGGTTGAGAGGAAATCGCAACCTGGCGCACCAACAGAGGGCGCCAAATACCCACATATGGAAGAGTCCCTTGAAAACGTTAACAAGGCATTGGGGGAAAATGTCAAATATTGAGAAAGGTACATTTGCAGCCTTAAAGTTAACAAATTTTTCGTTTCCAATACAAAGCCCCAGAACTATTCAGTGTCCACTTTGAACAAATATTATAGAGAGGCTATTAAAACATAAAGTTCACCTTTCTAAAAATTATTGAATATGTTAAATATTCAAGATATTTTTAAATCAGCACTTTTTTGAGGGGGGGGGGAGACTTGTGGATATTTGTGGTTGCATGTTGGGCGGTGAGGTCAAGCGCAAAGGTGAATAAAACAGTAGACCTCAAACTAAAAACACCCTGACGGGTTTGCGGGTGGGAATCGGATCTTAGCATATTCCCACAATAATAACAGCGAAAAAAACGCTGATTAGGCAATATTAGATGTCGCTGTATTGGCCTGCAGAGTGGATAACACGATCTTCAAGGAGGCGGTGGCCACAGAAATGACCTAAAATTTTCCAAAAATGTGTACATATCGGGTCTCCGCCGCGGGAGTTGGTGACAGGAGCTCAGGCTGAGAAGGGGGAAAATTCGGTAACGACCGATTGCTCAGATCAGGGAAGCGAAGAGTATCCAGTCTGTCGGACAATGTGAAGTAAAGTGGGGAGAGGGCAGCGATAACCTGATTGACCGGGGGGCGGGGGGTGGGAATGAAAAATTTGCCATTTACCAGTAATTCCTCGGGTCGGATGGAGTTATCGGTATAAATGCAGAGTTTTTCCGCTGTTAATGGAATGGTCTCTTTCATTTTCGATGCCAGAAACATGCAGGTCGCTCCCAGCAATTGCAAGTGGGTCTTTTTCGTTAGTTCAATCGACAAATATCGGTCCAAATAGTTCATGGCGATTGGGAAAACCTCCTCTTCGCATTTCTGCTCCTCGCATACCTGGTAAAAGAAGGTTAGGTGGGAGGATGTACGAGGTTATACCGCTAACAAGACTCCCTTAACACAATCTATTATAGATAAATATTTTGGAGCGTTGGTGTTAGTTTATTAATTTTAAACCATTTCCAAAGCAACGAATTCTAAATGAGCGAGTGTCACACTCCGAAGATATCCCCCCTCTCTCTCTTCCCAGTCGCGTTCCCCAGCCGAGTTGCACTTCAATTTTCACGTCGTCATATTTTCAAAAAATATTTAAAAATATTTAAAAATTAGCCCGGGCGATCGAAATAATTCGAAAACCCTCCCCGTGCGATCCTTTTTCGATTGCAATCTGTCGCGAGGCGTTTCAAACTAAGGAACCCCCTCAAAAGAACTCAATTTCGGTGCCTGGGGTGTCAGGGGTTGCTTTAGGTCCTGGCGATTCTACACTGCGGGTTTGCACCGACATCAGACCAAAGCTGGTCTATGCGCAACTTCAAAAAATGATTAAAAATAGAAACCGGCCGCAAAGCTGGGTGAAAAGGGCACGAAAATATGCCAAAACGTCTGAGGCTTGCGCCCTGTCCTATTTGCAAGCAACTGGCCCCGCGGTTTTCCCCCCAGCTTTACTTTTCCCCCAGACCATCGTTCCTGGTAAGTTCGGCTGAAACGAGAACGTGGGTGCTCTCGTCAGTTTCAACAAAGATTTATATCAATTCCTGCCAGTTCCAATGAAAAATGCCTTGAAATTGATCAACCGTCCCCCCTATAATCTGGCGTTGCCAAGTCTATCAGAGAGGTTATAGTCCCTAGGATTTCAATGACTTTGTTTTAACTTAAAAGTTAGTGAAGCAATACGGAACAAAGATGGCGTATAATACTGGCACACATCGAACTGCATACGTGTACAAGGTTATTTAAGGTTTTAAAATTAATTTCTCAGCCCCAGAAACTGCGGGAGACTTTAGCAATAACAAAAAAAGGTAGGGGGAATTCAGCGTCCGCATTCCCTCAACCCTCCGAACCCCGGCCTTCAAGATGCAACACCACCTCCTGTCTCAGGAAGATAAAGAAGGGTATTTGCAAGAGTTGCACGCTCGGGGCATTAGCGGAAGTGTCGGGCAAGAATTTCACATTGAAGCGGGGGAAAATTCAACAGAAATGGATAAAGATGAGCGAAACCGGGGGGGGGGGGGACGAGCAAGGGGAAGTGTGACATTCCCTCCCCCGCCCCCGTTTGCTGTCAGACTGCACAGTGTCTGCCCAAATCTGGCAAAAATGATTAAAGCCCCCTTGGTAGATGCAAACTCCGCCAAAGTGCAAAATGTATATATGTACACAATATATAGATATATATATATAGATTATTAATATAATTCTCTACACAAACCTCCAGCATCCAAGTCGCAACAATCTTTCTCATGGAAGGCACAATTTCTTTTTGGACGCATTTGAAGTAGCTAATAGAGGGAAGAGAGTTTTCTTCGCTTTTAAGCATATTATGCAGGACGCGATCATTGAGTAAGTTGGGATCCTTATACGCTCTTCTGATGGTGTCTTCTTCACAGCATAATAGCTGATATTCCATTGCTATGGATTTCTCTTTTTCTCTCTCCCTCGTTCTCTTTCCCTCTCTCTCTCTCTCTCTCTCTCTCTTTCTCTCTCTCTCACTCTCTCTCTCTCTCTCTCTCTCTCTCCTTATTGCATTGACTAAAACGGAGGATGCTACTGCCTCTGGAGGCTATAGTTCAGGGGAAGAAAAAAATTAACTATACCGTGCCCACCAGTGACGCAATACCTCTTCGTTGTTGTTATGCAGAGCAGCTGGACTGAGAGATCAAAGGAGAAACGGGGGAGGCCAGTACAGGGGCCGAGTCTATAAACCAGCCCCAATTGCATGGAAAGAGGCAGGCTTTATCGATGTAAATGCGACTATATTGATCGCGGAGACGCAAGAAAAGTTTATGCCGGCAGCTTCCTTCAGTACTTGAGCCAATGATAGAGGGACTACGAAATGACTTTTTAAAATTTTATGTTTAAAAAGTGAACTGATTATTCCATTTTACAAAAGGGCCCTTATTCTAATACAGTGGGAACTTGTAGTCAGTTGTCAATCAACAGTGCGTTGATTGACAGCTCAGTAATCACTCAGTGCAAGAAAGTGGAAGCTTTGAGGTGCAACGGGAACAAAGTTAATTTAATCCACATACTGTATATATCAAACCTGTGGTTCTCTGCTTACCGCCTACTCCCCAACACACACACATTTATAAACTTAAAATTATTTTCCGCCATAGGGTTAAAAACTCTTTACTGCAGATTGCAATTTTCACGCGAATCGAAACGATCCACGCAGTGAAATTATATTCGTGTTTGCTTTTGCTTTAGTTCCCCGTTTGCAGCCGCTTCTGACAAGAGGTCATCTCAGTTTATCCGAGGCTTCCTGAAACCTTTTAGCCCGCCTGTGGTACAAATCCATATATAAAACTAAGACGTTAAGTGGAAAGTTTCGCTCTCTCCCTCCCTCTCTCTCTCTCTCCTCTCTCTCTCTCCCTCTCACTCTCTCTCACTCGCGGGGAGGGGAAGGGGCAGGAAAGAAAGTTAAATTGGCAAAATTTCCTCGATCTGCAGAGGAACTCCTTATGCCGGTAGAAATAAGAGGCTAAGGTATTAGCATAACCAATGACGGGAAAGATTGTTACTAGGCAGATCAGGGAGCCCTCACTATGGATTCTCATCGATCACTCAGGCATCTAAAATCATCCCTTTTGTTCTTTGGAATGTGAAAGCACTTTAATGCTTTTATTTTGAGGGGCGAGCAATCGGAAAGAGGGATCACCTTTTTTTGTCTCCTTATAGAAGCACCGTTTTTTTTATTATAGCGACGCTAAGCCTGGGACTTATTTATAAACCGGTTTGCTTTTGTAAGTGATTGCACTTTCACGAAATGAAAAAAAAGGCAGGGTTTTTTCTTTTGACTGTGTGTCTGCTCCCGTTATATGTTATTTTGCAAAGAAGATATTCCCCCCCCCCATTTGCTCCTTGGGTCTGAAGTAATTTTTTTCCCCCTTCCCTGTGAATCTTGTCGCATGATCATTAATGTGAGCCGGAAAATTCCTCAAATTCCAGACTGCGCCGCCCACATTAACGAGTCCACATGGTCCGCTTGCATCTAATTACCGTAATACAGCTAAGCTATTGTTGCCTAAGAAACCCGCCTCTTGCCAAGCCACCCAGATCATCTGTCAAAACGGATGTGAGGAAGAATCTATGTATTTCACTTAAGACGCACACAAACGAAGCCAGTGCCTTCGGATTCCGACAGCCAGTCCTGCTTTGACCCCAGCATTCCTTTGTATGTGAATAATTATTAGCAAACGTTTCAAATTAAATAAACCGATTATTCGGACTTTGGGACGGAACTTTGGCGTATTTATGGACACAAAGTCGATTAGGAGGCGGAATGGGAGGGAGTCAGTGAATTTCACTGGGGTTCAGCCCCCTCCTCCTGGGGTCTGATGCAGATATTCCCGCGAGAGAGGAAAAAAATTGGAAAACAGCTTTAAGTTTCCTTTTACAGCCGCGATGTTGTGAATTACACCCGGCTATTCTTTAGTGCAGCGGGCTGGGCGATTGAACAAGTAACTAACTGGGATGGCTTAGTTATTGCAGATTTATTCAGTTTTGTTTACATCTGAGCAGCAGTTCAGTTTAGGATTCAACGCTTTTTTTTTGGTTTGGTGACCCAATTAATAAATGAATCCAAAAAAAAAAGTGAATCGCCATTATAAACATCGAAATTAGAAAAATGTTGGCGCGCGAGCGCTTGGAACGCATCTCCAATTCCGCAAGATTCTGCTTGCAATTAACCGATTGTATTGTTTTAATTACTTTTTTTTAATGCATTATCTGCCTTTGTGCTTAAACGTGGAGAAGACTGCATGGGGCAGTAAGATTCTTTTCTCTCTCGGGGACAGGCGGTGTACAACGTGTAATACGGTAACCTGGCAGCGGGCAGAGGAGGGTCTTGGCCGGATACTCGGGATAATACGGTACTGGGTGGGTTTGACGGACAGGTAGGCAGAAACCGCTCCAGGTGAACGGAAAATAACTGAAGCGGCTCCAAGAGTCATTTGGAGACGTTTATTGGAAGATGAAAGATTCATTTGGATATTTAGGCTCAGGAATCTAACCAACAAATTCAAGATAGCAGATATTACGGGAATAAAGCATACTTTGATCTGCTGCGGCCTTTCCGATTGCTGGAACAGTCCTTTCTTTTTTTTAATCAGCTACTTCAATAGAAATTATAGATTTTTGTAAAAAAAATTATGATAATAGGTCATGAATAATTGATTTAAGTCCGATATAGAGATCAACTTGAAAGTATACAACTGTTAATTCAATTGCAATTTAAGGACTTCTCTTACATTTCTAGCAGCCGTCATTTATCCTGTCAAGTCAATACTCGCCTACTGGGCAACCTCATCAGTCACATTCCTAACCTTTTTCCTTGTAACCTGTTCTATCTCACATTCCCATCACTCCTAATCATCCCATTCCCACTTGGTATAGTAACCAATTAACCCAACAAATACAAATAACCTGGTTTGATGCAAACGACACACTTCACTGCAAGTTTCCATGTGTATGGGACAAACAAAGCTAATCTTTAATCTTTCACAAGCACGCTTTTGGGACGTAGGTGGAAACTTGAGCACCCAGGGGAAGCCACTTGGTCTGAGGGAGAATGTACCAACTCTGTACAGTGTAGGAGAAGCTGCAAACCAAGTCACGGCAGCTGTTACTTGATCATAATAGACCAAACAACACACACAAAATGCTGGTGGAACGCAGCAGGCCGGGCAGCATCTATAGGGATAGACCAATCTTTATTTATTGAGACGCTTTGTGGAACAAGCCCTCCCGGCCCCTTGAGCTGCGTTCCCCCAAATTAATCCTAGCTTTATCACGAAATAACTTATAATGACTGATTAACCTATCAATTGATATGTCTTTGGACTGTGCGAGGGAATCAGAGCACCCGGAGGAAACCCGTGGGGTCACGGGAGAATGCACAAACTCCTTAGAGGGAGGCAGCAGTGGGACTTGAACCAGAGTCACTGGTACTGTAAAGTGTTGTGCTAACCACAACACTACCAGGCCACCACCTTTCTTGCAGTTCATTGCTTTATATATCCTTAATAACATTCAACCAAAGAGATTGTGGGTGGATTCCACAGGCTTATCCTAGGCTTATACAGTGGCGATACAAGCGATTGGAGTTGCTGGAATTCTGGACTACAAACTGCTGGGGTACACAGCGGGTCAGGCAGCAACTATGAAGGATAATGGGTAGTTGGCCTTCTGATCAAGACCATTCATCTGGGCTGCCTCACTCCTCCAGTGCATCATGTGCTGCTCTCAGCTTACAACTTTTGTGTATGTGGAACTTGCGTTGACTTTTGGGATAGTCCTCCAAAAGACCCAAGCAATAACTATAGACCACACTGCACCAGAATATGCAGATCCCAGTTCACCCCCTGCAGCTACCTGAGGGCCCAGCAACAGGCAAACCTTTAAGAGGACATCGAAGTACATATATGTCACTGTATACAACCCTGAGGTTCATTTTCCTGAGGACATATGCAGCATATAGTGCAAATTAACAGAGATAAAATAATAGTGAGATAGTATTCGTGGGTTCAAAGTCCCTTTAGAAACCAGATGGCTGCGTGGAAGAAGCTGTTCCTGAATCGCTGGATGTGTTCCTTCAGGCTTCTGTATGTCCTTCCTGATGGTAACAGTGAGAAGAGGGCATGTCCCGGGTGATGGGGGTCCTTAATGATGAACACCAACTTCCTAAGGCACCACTCCTTGAAGATATCTTGGATACTACAGGAGCTGGTACATAGCATTAAATAAATAGATAGCAATAAATAAATAAATAGCAATAAATAACCAGAACATGAAATAATGAGATAAACAGATCATTGGTTGTGTGGATATTTCAATGTTGGGGCACATCATACTTGACTCAAGTGATCACAGTAATAGTTTAAACTTTCAAACAGCACACACAAAATGCTGGTGGAACACAGCAGGCCAGGCATCATCTATAAGGAGAAGCACTGTCGACGTTTCGGGCCGAGACCCTTCGTCAGGACTAACTGAAGAGAAAGATACTAAGAGATTCTCTTCAATTAGTCCTGACGAAAGGTTAGTCCTGACGAAGGGTCTTGGCCCGAAATGGCGACAGCGCTTCTCCTTATAGATGCTGCCTGGCCTGCTGCATTCCACCAGCATTTTGTGTGTGTTGCTTGAATTTCCAGCATCTGCAGATTTCCTCGTGTTTGCAGTTTAAACTTTCTTCACGTTTTCAAGTGGACAACCAGTTTCCCACTATCCCGCACTTCGATACAAGTGTACACATTTTTACACAGCATAGATTGGCGGCATTGATTGTGAGGGTCTGTATGACCCAGCTTGGCTGCTGTTCTTCAGTTCTTCCAGTGATCTGGCATCTGCAATATTAATCATGAAGGGCCAATTACTCTTGCGTTCCGTTGTCCCTTCCTGACCAGACAGAAATATTTAATAAAAGAGGTGTAGGGAGTGCTGCAAACATATTGACTCTCCCAACCTCCCACACCACTTCCCTGTTATGTACTTCATATTTCACCACTGTCTTATTTCACACTTTAGAGGAGTCAGAGAGTTTTAACTGCATGCACTGATTTTAAAATGTTTTAAAAACACTATGAACAAATCATACCCTAACACCACTTCACTGGCTGGGGAATGAATCATATTATGATCAAAGTTTAAAATAGATTTATTATCAAAGTTTGCATAAATCACCATTTACGACTCTGATTCATTTTCTTGCAGGCATTCACAGTAGAACAAAGACGTACAAGAGAATCAATGAAAAATGACACGCAAAGAGTGTCCACATAACTTCTCTCATCCCCCCCCCCCCAATATTAAATTGTTGCCTTTTGGTCCTTGAGCTATCTGCTATTAGGAACAGTGTTCCTGTATTTACCATATCTAAAGCAACAGTGATCTTGTACACATCTGTCAACCTGCTCTTGAAGCCCAGAATACAGTTCTATAGAGAGGTGAACACTGGATTCCCATTTCTTTTTGTCTGAAGCAAGGCTTTCTTATTTACTTCTAACAGAAACCATCCCTAATTTAAAGCCATGTTTTATTCTGGATTTTTCAATCAAAGTTTTTGCAACTCTCTTTTAACCTATTTATCACTTTCATCACTGTAACTCAGATTAGAAAGAAAGATGTTTTAGCTTTATTCGTCATATGTACATCGGAACACGCAGTGCAATGCGTCACTTGCAAAAGCAAACAGCACAGTCCAAGGATATGTTGGGGGCAGTCTGCAGGAGTTGCATTGCTTCCAGAGTCTACACAGCATGCCTACAACTTACTCGCACTAACTCGTACGTTGTGGGAATGTGGGAGGAAATCAGAGCACCCGGATGAAACCCATGTGGTCACGGGGAGAACGTACAAATTCCTTACAGGAAATGAATCCTGGTCGTTGACCACCGGCTCTGTGATGTGTTAACTGTGTAGTCGCTGTGTGGTCTGTATTGGAAAGATTTTGCGAGTTCTAAGGAAACAAAGATCAGTAACACCTCAGTTTGGCCAACAATGCATTTTGGAAAAGTAGGCAGAGCAAGAGTGAGTTTGTGCAGAGAACCGTAAAAAAATTACAGTGTGATAACAAACAGATAATCTGCGGTTAATAATGCTGATTCAGGGACAATATTGATCAGGATACTTGCAAATTCCCCTATATTTCTTCAAAATAGTGCTAATAAATCTGGAAGGCAAAGACATTCTGATGTTTTACCCTAAAGATAACTCTGCTAAACAGCGCAACTCTTTAAAGTTTTATCTTCGACAATAACAATTTTCATTATATTGCATTCTTAATGTTGTAAAACCACCCAAGGTTTCACATCTTTATTATCACTAGAGTTAACATTCCTGAGTTAACTGGTCACCTTGCTCTAAAACAGGGGATAAGTGAGGACAGGAAAGGTGTAATAGAAATGTATTTCTATTTTGTTTCCGTAGAATCCACAGAATTTCTCCTATACAGAAAATACAGCAGTCAATTAGAAGCTAATTGACGTGGTTAAACTGATCAATGGATCCAGCAAAGTAGCATTTTTTTTTCTGATCTTCATCCAGAATTGTTCATTGAAAACCATAATGAGTCACAGTGGACAATTAAGAGGCTTCAATATGATCATGTTCTAGTAAAATTTTGTAGAACAAGTTTACGCCACAGTACTTTATTCACAATTAGGGTATATTGGAAAATAGCAACACACACAAAATGCTGGAGGACCTCACCCCCATGTCAAACAGTTCATCAGGAAGATTTTTTCTTGTTTTTTTATATTGGAAAATGTCAGCACCACGTCTTTACGTGTCAGGTGTGGCTGCCTGGATAGACAGAGTAAAACTGCTGTCTGTACTCACTACCCGATTGGATTGTGATGAACTTTTGACCTTGATTGGACAATCAATGCGGTCACTTTGCTGAACAGTTAACTGCCGGTTAACTGTCGGCTAACTATTACTTGGATTGCACTACTTGTATGTATAATCTAAATTTTCATTTATATTTATCATCTGTTATGAGCAGAGAGACAACATCCACTGGAAGTAAATTCCTTGTATGTGTACAGGTACTTGGCGATTAAAGTCTGATTCTGATGAGGTACTTGCCGCCTGATTGGATCATGGTGAACCTTGCATTTTGATTGGACAATGAGGTAATTGCTACCTGATTGGATTGTGATAAACCTTACTGTCTGATTGGACAATGAGATACTTACTACTTGATCGGATGTGTTGATTCAATACGATCATAGCTGAACTGCTCAGCGTAGTTCATTACCTTCTCCTTTCTGGTCTCTTGATGCAGCCACAACAAGGGCTCAGTGGGGAAGGCCCACAGTATAGGGTTCTTTCACTATGGGAGAGGAAGGGGCTGGGTAAGAAAGCTCAATTGATTAGTGGTATACCACCCCAAGGGGACCATAAAAGATTTGTTATCCCTTGGTGGTACAGTGTAAGCCAGAGATCAAAATCTCAGAATAAGAGATTGCCTGCAGTGGTGGGGAGCTATGAATCTTTGTGGTTTCCCACCCCTGAGATCTACAATGCTGAGCTAACTACTGAGGCTGTAGTAGATGCATTTCTGGATCAGGCAAAAATGTGTTGAGCTGAAAGGTTGGATTATTTGTGATCTTATTAAATGGGAGAGCAAGTACATGGGAATGCAGCCTCCTGCATCCATACCTTATGTTCTTCTATCAGGGTCTGGTTGTCAATGGGCGAAGAACTCGCTGTGATTCAGCAGCTTCCGAATGGAATAATGTAGAGCTTGGTTCAGCTGGTAGCTCTCTTTACTCCATATGAACTATGAGCTCTAAATAATTTACCCAGAAATACCCACCAGCTTACTGTTATACTGGTAAGCTTCACTCTTGCAGCTGAGACCCAGGCAATCCAGTGAATGAAATGAAATTTGTAGACCACATGGACTATTTAAGAAAATGCAAGCTGTTGTCCGCTTTCTGAAAAGCATTCTTCTCTCCGCTCACTGAAGAGGAGAGCACAAGAAATGAGTCAAGTCAAGTTTATAGTCAGTTAACTACATACATGTATACTGCCAAATGAGACAACATTTCTTCGAACCGGGGGGGTACAGCACAGTGGTACACATAACACACATATAACTTAGGAAAGTAAGAATTAAATCTTCAAGTGAGTTACACATAGATAAACGAAGTAAAGAGCATAAATTAGGTATTGCAGAGTACAGTACACGTTATATTTGTGGAAGGGTTTCTAGCATTGAGGGTCTTGTTAGTTGGAGGCATCACCAGTCTGAGTACTCCGAGGCGTTCAGTGGAGGAAACCAGAAAAAATCTGTCCCAAGAAGTTGACAGTATATTCTCTTCCATGGATGCTGCCTGACCTGCTGAATTCCTCCATCATTTTGTGTATGGGTTGCTTTGAGCATTTTTGGTTCAGGTGAGATTATTGAGGTGGAGCTGATTATAAAATGCTATGTTAGCTAACAGCATTGGAAACTTTTAAATAGTGTAATTCTTTTATTTCCCAAAATTTTACTTTTTTCTTAATTCATACAGAAACTACAAATGCCCCAGATATCTTTATCTCTAGTTGCTGTACCAAAAATTCAACATATTTGCTTGCAGTGCATCAGCAAAAATGTGTTTACTCCTGAGCAATGAATTGTTGAGATGCTCTTGCACAGGGCTCAGTCTCTTGGTGTCCATGGGTGGCAGAACCCAAGGCTGTGGTCCTTCCCCACTAAGCCACTTCAGTGGTTGCAACGAACTTCAGCTTGCCCCGCAGGAAGCGCTTCTACTAGTGTCAGCCAGTGGCATTCGTTCATGGACATCTTGCATTGGAAGACCAACAGGTTTTGTCTTTCACTGAGTTGATGCTTTCCCAGAAATGTCCCTGGCTCTATGTGTGCCTGGGAACAGCCAGTCGAGCACAGAATTTTGTGTTCAGGCCAAACCTTGACAAGGATCATTGCATCGGATTCTAGATAGTGTTCATTTGTACAAACAGGTGTGGTAGGTATATGGAACTTGGCACAGGTCAGAACATGAAGAGACAAGGTTTGGATCACTTAACAAAGACTCAGCAAAATGTCAAATGCATCTACCCATATGACGGATACCAAAGTTGAAAAAACTGCGGATCTTGATATACTAGTTCAAAATTCTAAGTACATTTAAGTTGAAAGTACTGTAAGTATATGTTACCTTAAAACTCATTTTCTTGCAGGTATTCACAGTAAAACAAAGAATTACAGTATAATCAATAAAAGAACTACAAAGCCTGACAAGCAAACAATATGCAAAAGAAGACAAACTGTGCAAATAGAAAATACATAAGTAAATAAATAATCCTGAGAACATTAGCAAAGTCCTTGAAAATGAATCCATAGGTTGTGGAGCCAGAGCTGAGGTGAATGCTTGTTTAAGGGCATGATGATTGAGGGGGATTTACCCTTTCCTGAATACAGTGGAGTGGGACCCGATGGTAGCACTAAGAAGAGAACATGGCCTGGATGGTGGGGGTCCTTGATGATGGATGCTGCTTTATTGTGGCTCAGTGGAGGGGAGCACAAATCAATATCTCTTTCTTCATAAGTGTCTCCAAAGCCAAGCTTATCTCATGTGACCTTAAGTAATTCTTACCTTGTACTTTATTTCATTCATTCCTCCTGCTGCTCATTCAGATTTAACTTGATAGTGACTTTGGTATTATGTTGAACCAGTGCGGCGGGGTTGGGGGGGGGGGCGGTAGCACAGACTCATACTTTATATTTCCTATCTTCCTTATCTTACCATTATCTTCCTTCCTTCACCTTGCACCCTCCAATACTGAAGTTGTAAAACCATAGTTTTGTTATTGGAGAACTCAAGCACTCAGTCTATCAAACTTCACATTTTGCAGTCTGTTCAGAACTCCATCACCTAGGTACTGTCTCCCACCATCTCCGCCTTTCCCCTCCATGGCTATCAGACTCTAAAGAAAATGTTGAGATGACTTAACTCGAATACTACGGGTAATATTTGTTTGCCAAGCTTATGAGCTTCCAAAAATTAAAGATTAATCTCGACAACATTCCTGCAAACAACCCAAGAGGAAAATTATGGCACTAGTTTGTAAAGTGTGATTTATTTTTCTTTTCTTTGAAGACCTTTATCGATTATTTATAAAGATTTTCAATAGGCATTTCATAAAGAATTACAAACTAGGAATTAGCAAAATTGTAGCCTGTGGGTGAAGGGGCTGGGTTTGTGTGAACATAATTGGCTAAGGGACAAGGTCTGTGTGAACATAAAAGAGAATACAGTGGAGAGTTTTCATGCAAGAGGGAAATGTTCAGTGGTGTCCCCTAGGGGTCAATATTGAAGCCGCTGCAATTCTTGATATTTGGCATAGATCCAGACTGGAATATATCGGCATCATTTCAAAGTTTAAAGAAAATACGAATTGCAGAAATGCAGAAAAAGGTAGGCAGAGGGGTAGGAGTACAAGTTGGAAGGAAATAGATAATCTATACTCACTTATCATCTGTCAGCTTGTGCTCCTCCTCCTCCCCTACTGTTTTTATTCTGACTACTGCCCCCTTCTCTTCCAGTCCTGAATAAGGGTCATTGCCAGAAACATCAGCTGTTCATTTCCTTCCATAGATGCTGCCTGACTTGCTGAGATCCTCTGGGGTGTGTGTGTGGATCAGGATTTCTAACACCTGCAGAATCACTTGTGTCTCTGCTTCACTGTTATTCCAGGATCATCATTCAGAGTGGATGATCCTTCATATGGGATGAAATTTAGGTGTGGCAACACAGCCTTGGACACCTGAGGAAAAGCCTGTTTGAAGATAGAGGAGGGAAACGAAAGAGCCGATTATTGACCACAGCAGGAAGGAGCTAGAGGTCCATGAGCCAGTCCTCATTAGGGGATCAGAGATGAAAATCAGTGGCTTTGAATTCCTTGGCATTGTCACATCAGGGGATCTGTCCTGGGACTGTGATGCACCATCAATAACTCTTGGAGACGTGAGGCGAGATATAGGCGAGATATAGGCTTTTATTGGCTGGAAGAAAGAACAAGCAGCAAGTGACCACCACACAACATCCTGGAGACTGAGGCCGGGGCTGTGCCTCCAATCGCCTTTATAATAGGGTCTGTGGAAGGAGCCACGGTCTGTGGGAGGAGCCACAGGAGCAGTCAGCGGTGGGGGGGGGGGGGTCGTGTCCAAACAGGTATATGTAGCTCACCACAGACTGGTACATAATTGTCACCGTAACAGCACCTCTACTTTTGTTAGAAGTCTGCACAGATTCAGCAAGTTACCAAAATCACTGACAAACTTCTATATAGGTACAATGAAGACTATCTTTGCATTCTGGCCTGATATAGAGACACCAATAACCAGGCTACAGACTGTGGTAGACACAGCCCAGTCCATCACAGGGAAAGTTCTCCTCACAGTTGAATACATTTACATGGAGTATAGCATCCATGAAAAAAAAAGAAAGAAGCATCAATCATCAAAGAGACCCTCCATCAGGGGCTCACAGACCACTCGGTTAATGGTAAGGATTTATGACATAAAAAAGGTTGGGAATCCCTATCTACCATCTAGGCTAAACCCTCTTCTCACGACTATCATCAGGCAGGAGGAACAGGAACCTTAGGCCTTACACCATAGGTTAAAGAACAAGTATTACCCTGCATCCAGCAGGCTCCTGAACCAATGTGGATAACTTCAATTACCTCTACTCTGAACTATTCCATGACTCACTCTTACAGACTCTTTAAAATTCATGATCTTAGTATTAATTTTTATTTGCACAACTTATCATCTTTTTGAATATTTTTAGTCTTTGTTTATGTATAGTTTTTTATTTCATAAATTTTATTGTACTTTTTTCTTCTCTAATTGCCTGCAAGAAAATAAATTTCAAGGTAGTGGCTGGTTATATATACTTAGTTTGATAATAAATTTACTTTGAACTTCGAAATCTGAAGATCAAGACTCAACAAAGTCATCTACAGGACAGCAGTGATCCTTGATCTCCTCAGTGTTTCTGAGGCATAGATTACCTAGAGTAGACACCTCAAAGCACTGGGGAGGTACCATCAAAGTCTCTCCAAATTCATTAATCACAGAGAGCTGCAATGTGGAAAGAGGCCATTCTGCCCATTGAGTTAGCACCAACCATCTACCACCCATTTCCACTAATGTTGCATCACTCCCAATTTTTACTCCTCCCCCCCCCACCCAATTCTCATCAACCTCTCGCAGATTTTCCCTTTCCTCATTGCTATGCACGAGTAGCAGTTTACTGCTGCCAATTAATCTCCCCACCTGCAAATCTGGGTGGTGTTGGACGGAAGCAGAACATCCAGGGAGGAAGTTCATGGGGTCACAGGGAGAACATTCAAACTCCACAGATAAGTCTGGAGGTCAGGATTGAATGCGGGTCTCTGAAGCTGGGAGACATAGACAATGTCAGAGGTAAGCAAAGCATCATCAGTTCCCTCTTCGGGCCAGAATCCCCAGAAATAAGGCCCTGGTTACATTCCATGAACTCCCATTTGTGCACCAAGAATTACGAATCAGGCACTCTGCTCCGAGCTGCATCACGTGAAGAGAGTACTCAAAACATGGAGTCAAAGAACACTGCGGACCTTTGGCCTATTGAGTTTATATTGAATCTATATTCCCATCAGCCTGCAGCTGGACCTCAGCCCTCCATACCCCCACTATCCATGTGCCTATCCAAACTTCTCTTTAACATTGAAATTGAGCTCACATGCATCACTTGTGCTGGCAACTCATTTCACACTCTCACAAACTTCTGAGTGAAGAAATTTTCCCTCATGTTCACCTTAAATTTTTCACTTTTCTCTCTTAACCCATGACATCTGGTAATAGTTCCACCCAACCTCAGTGGGAAAAGTCCGCTTGCATTTTCCCTACTTATACCCCTCATAATTTTGTATACCTTTACCAAATCTCCTCTCAATCTTCTACATTCTAAGGAATAAATTCCTAATCTGTTCAATACTAATAACACGTTTTTCAATGTTATTTTCATCTTTCCTGTAGGTAGGTGACAAAAACTTCACACAATACTCCAAATTAGGCCTCACTGATGTCTTATACAACTTCGACATAATGTTCCCACTGACTTGTGGAGATCGCTGTCTACCAGCTACCTAAAACAGACAAAAGAGCTTCCAGGATGATACTTGGAACCTTGAGTCTCTTTGTCAGGAGTGTGCAGAAACCCACCTCCCATATGATCTGCCCATGTAACTCCTTCCCTCCTGTGGTGGAGTCCATCCTTTGGCTTCAGCACCCAGCCCAGAAAGCTCATAGCTGGAGTGGAAAAAGTCATTACAATTCCTAGGGATTGACTGAAATGAAGAATCCATTCAGAACATCCTTTTGGCTTGGGATGGTGTTAAATAATGAAGGGCAGTGTCATGGGACAGCTTTCTTGGCCCTGACACCAGGAGAACTTCCAAATGGACCTGGAAACCTATGTTACGGGGTGTACAAAAATGACCACATTTATTGTCATAAGCCATCACATCCCCACATATTCTCCTGATAGGAGTTTATAAGGTAGACAGCCAGTATCTTTCTGTCAGGGTTAAAATGTTTAATACCGGAGGGCATGTATATAGGGTGAAAAGGGAAGATTTCAAAAGAGAGGCATGTTCTTTACAAGTTGAATATTGGATGCAAGGAAAGAGTTGCCATGGGTGGTGGTGGGCGAAGACATGACAGAGTTGTTTAAGAGACTCTTCGATTGGCACATGAATATTGCAAGGGAGGGTTATGGACCATGTGGAGGCAGGAGGGATGAACTTATTTAGGTGAAACTAACCTATGTAGTTTGACATAACATTCTGGAACAAAGGGCCTGTTCCTGTGTTGTCCTCTTTGATGGTTTGCTTTCTCTCGGAGAGAAAGGAAAAATAAAATAAAAAGATGAATGGAGTGTCACTGTATTTTTGATCTGATTTGTTTCTGACAGAAAGGAAAGTGAAGGCTCTCTTAACCATTTCTCAAAATAAAATTTTGTTGACAATGAAGTTCGAAGAACAATCCGGATAAATTTCATAATTGCACAGGCTGGACCAAGTAGACTTGTTCTATTTATTTGCAAGTTATGGACGCAGCTGGCAAGCTTCACATTCATGGGCTGCTGCTACTTGCCCTGATATGGTTGTGGCGTTGAGGCATCTGCTTGAACGTTGTGCTGTGGTGAAGGAACTCTCACTGGGAACTCCTGTGCGTGGATCCAATGTTGATGACTAAATGGCTCCTTAAGATCACTTTGTCATTCTTAGTGTCATTAAGCAACCAGAGTGTATGCATTTTATGAAGGCAATCTAATTTTGAAAGCATTCCAAATGATTTGATAAACTGAAATGATACACAGAGCCTTGGACTCTGGGCAGATATGTTATAAAGTACATTGAAAAGAAATGCAATAAAGCTTCTCAGTACATTAGATTTTAAAAAATAATAACATTAGTTAGCTACAGATACATAAATTCCCCTTCATATGATCAACGCACCTGAAAGCAATCTTGTCCATTAAAATAAATCTGTGTCTTCAAGGTTCAAAGCAATTTTGTTATTGAAACGTGTATATGTTATCATATACTACCTTGACATGCATTTTCTTATAGGCATTTACAGGAAAATAAAGAAATATCATAGAATTTAAGAAAACAAACTTATATGTAACAAAGATTGACAAACAACTAATGTGTAAAAAAAGACAAATCGTGCAAATACTGTAAATAAATAGTACTCAGAATATGATTTGCAGTGTCCTTGAAAGAGAGTCTATAGGTTGTGGAGGCAGTTCAGTGTTATTTCTTTCATCTTGTATCATTCACTCCTGTTTGAATATACCTGCAAGCACTGAAGAACATTAAATGTCAGTAAGACTGAGGAATTGATGGTGGACTTCAGGAAGGGGAAATCGAGGGAACACACACCAGTCCTTATTGAGTGATCAGCAGTGGAAAGAGTGAGCAGTTTCAAATTCCAGGGTGTCAACATCTCTGAAGATATGCAATATGCACAACAACAGCACTTGGAGTTTGTTGAGGTTTAATACGTCATCAAAGACAGTCTCGAATTTCTACAGATGTACCATGGAGAGCATTCTAACTGGCTGCATCACTGCCTGGTACTTAAATTATTGATTGATTATATAGCGCAGAATAAGCCATTAAGCTGTACTACCCAGCAATTGCCGATTTAACCCTGTAACAAATTACTATGACCAATTAACTTACCAACCGGTAGGTGTTTGGACTGTGGAAAACAGAGCACCCTGAGGTAAACTCCTATCAGACAGTGGCAGGAATTGAACCCAGGTCTCCTGTACTGTAAGGTGTTGTACTAACCACTGTGCTACCATGCTGCTCTTCCTGCATGAGCTCCTGCAACTCATGTTCTCAGCATTATATATTAACATATTTTATTATTTGCCTAATTTGTCATCTTTTGCACATTAGTTGTTTGTTAGTCTTTGTTACATATCGTTTTTTTAAATAAATTCTATGGTATATCTTTATTTTCCTGTAAATGCGTACAAGAAAATGAATCAGAAGGTAGTATACCGTGACATATACATACTTTAATAATAAATTTGCTTTGAATTTTGAACTTTGAACAACTATAGACAGTTTATTTATTGAGGGGCCACTGCACAGAATCGGGAAAAGCTGCAAGAAGTTGTAAACTCAACCAGCTCCATTATGGATACTAACCTCCCCAGCATCGAGGACATCTTCAAAACACAATGCCTCAAAAAGGTGGCCTCCATCATTAAGAACCCCTATCACTCAGGACATGGCCTCTTCTCATTGCTACCATCAAGGAGGACGTACAGGAGCCAGAGAACACACACTCAATGTTTTAGGAACAGCTTCTTCCTTTCTGCCATTGGATTTCTGAATGGACAATGAACACATGTACCTCACTATTTTTAGCCTCTTTTTACACTGATCATTTAATATATATCTCCTAATGTAACTTACAGTTTTTTTAATGTCTTGCACTGTACTGTTGGTGCCAAACAACAAGTTTCACAACATATGCCAGTGATATTAAATCTAATTCTGAAAATATATATAAAATATATAAATAAGTACTGCAAAAAAAACCCAGCATCAGTGAGTTGGTGTTTGTGGGTTGGTTCATTGTCCATTCAGAAATCTGATGGCAGAGGGGAAGAAGCTCTTCCTAAAAAGTTGAGTGTGTTCCCTCAGGCTCCTCTACCCCCTCCCTGATGATAGTAATGAGAAGAGGACATGTTCTTGGTAGCGGTCTTTAATGATGGATGCCGCCTTCTGGAGGCATCATCTTTTGAAGATGCGCTTGATGTTGTAGAGGCTCGACATAAACAATCTACTAGAATGGAATAAATAAATAGTGCAAAAGATGAAAAATGCGGTAGTTCCATGCAAACCTATTAATGCTACAGCTGTCAAAATGGGTCAGGTTCTCCTACAGAGAGTGTTTCAGCACCCCAAGGATTTTCTACCAATTACTGAGAACAAGTCAAGTGTGTGATGGAATATACTCCACTCTGGATAAAAATAGCTCCAGCAACAGTCAAGAGAGTTAACACCACACAGGTGAAAGAAGTCCACTTGTCTACCATCTCTTCCACTAACCTAACTATTCAAGAGCTCCCACAGAACCCATCACCTCACCTTGCCAACCCATATACCCAGCCTCTTGCTCTTCGGTGTACCCTCTAGAGCTGTGCTGTTGCTAATCTGTTAATCAGACAGCACCTCCCAAAACCATGCCCTAGATAGAGAAGGGGAGAAAACACAGGTTCAAAGTTGAAATTATATTTAATTATCAAAACAGTTGTATTTTATACAACCTTGAGATTTGTCTCTCTGCAGGCAACCACAAAACAAACAAACCCAATAGAACCCATTAAAACAAAAGACCTTCAAACACTCAATGTGCAGAGAGAAAATGCAAATCGTGCAAACAGTAAAAGTAAGCAAATAGCATTCAGAACTGAATTTCCAAAGTCAATCACTGCAGCTGATTTAGGATTCAAGATTGTTTAATGTCATTTCCAGCACTCAAGTTTAAAAGAGAACAGGACATGCTCTCTTTTCACTGCTGCCATCAGGAAGAAGGTACAGGAGCCTCAGGACTCACACCTTCCGATTCAGGAACAGTTATTACCCCCCAACCGTCAGGCTCTTAAACCAAAGGGAATAACTTCACTTAATTCCACTTGCCCCCATCACTGAAATGTTCCCACAATTTATGGACTCACTTTTAAGGACTCTTAATCTCAATATTTATTGCTTATTTATTTATTATTATTATTTCTTTTCTTTTTCACAGTTTGTTGTCTTTTGCACAGTTGTTGAATGCCCACGTTGATGTGGTCTTTCAATGTTTCTAATGTGGTTATTATTCTATTACGGATTGACTAAGCATGCTTGCAAGAAAATGAATTTCAGTGTATGTATATGGTGACATGTATGTTCTTTGATAATTTTACTTTGAACTTAATTGTTACTTTGAGTCCGATGTTGTACAAAAATAACACCAGGTATAGAACACAATAATAATAAAACGTGATAAATATGGATACATAAGATAGCTTACAGATTGATTTATATACATAAAGTGATGCTAGGCACAGGAGTGTCTGGGCATAACACCATCCTGATTTGGAAATTATTGCCCTTCCGGATTGTTTCTGGGTCTGCATCCAGAAATTCGCTCCCAACTAGAATAACTGTTTGAGAGTGGGACTCTCTACCTCCTTCTCAAGGGCAAATAAATGTCAGCAGCAGAATTATCCTGCAACTGAGTAACAAAAGTGCACTGGCCTGCTTGCACTTAGCATTGAGAAGCTGACCTTCTACATCACCTCTGGAAGATAATACCTCTGACAATCCTTCCCTCAGTGCTGCAGTGAAATGTTGCCTGGAGTGAGGCTTGAACATATGACCTTCAGACTTTGTGGTATTAAATATTCATGGCTCCACAGTGGGAATGTGTGCCTTCTGTTTAGTTTGCCCGGGTAAAAATAAAGGGAGAAATGAAGAACAAAGACAGGAAGATGGAACAGTTTAATGGTTTGGGCTATTAAACAATATGAAAAGCAGCCCTAATGATTTCAACTGCCGTCCTGTTGGAGAGTTTCAGCCCGAAACGTTGACTGTACTCTTTCCCATAGATGCTGCCTGACCTGCTGAGTTTCTCCAGCGTTTTGTGTGTGTGTTGCTCAGATTTCCAGCATCTGCAGATTTTCTCTTTTTGTTTTTTCAACTTGGTCTCGGAGTTTTTCTGGAAGGGGCGGCAGATCTTTTGTCTGTTCTCAGGAAGATTAGCAGTGGTAAAAGTGCACTAATTAAACAGGTGAACGAATTGATCCAGGTTGGAGAGGAAGTGCCTGATGGGTGGATGATGTTGAACTCCTATTATTTTCTCTGGGTTTCTGTCAGCACCTAACAACAAGATCCAAGATTCTAGGTGTTATACAGGATACTCTAGTATTTTGAACACACTCAAACCAGTCATTCTTTGAGTTGGTCTGGATATCGGAATCAGAATTAGGGTTATTAATCACTGACGTATGTCCTGAAAGTTGTTGTTTGTGCAGCAATATAGTGCAAGACGTAAAATTACTCTGTTACAATAACTAAACAAATAGTGCAAAAGAGGTATAGTGATCATCGTGAGGTAGTGTTCACGGGTTCATGGACAACACAGAAAAGTCATGGCAGAGGGCAAGGAGCTGACCTAAGCCACTGAGTGTGGGTTATCAGGCTCTTGTATCTCTTCCCTGATGGTAACAGTGAGAAGCATGGATGATGAGGGTCCTTGATGATGGATACTGCCTTCTTGAGGCACTCTCTTTTGAAGAAGTCCTCAACAGTGAGTATAATTAGGGTCATGATGATGTTGGCAGAGTTTACGACCCTCTACAGCAGGGTTTTCCAAGCTTCTTATGCCGTGGACTAGTACCATTTAGCTAGGGGGTCTGTGGTCCCCAGATTGGGAACCCCTGCTCTTTTGCCTCTTTCAATCCTGGGCATTGGACCCTGTATACCAGGTGGTAAACCATCACACACTTGCCCCACGTGTGGGAGATACTTCCTAACCTGGACTGAACTCGTCAGTCACCTCTGAGTACACAAATAACAAA
The DNA here is from genome assembly GCF_030144855.1 of Hypanus sabinus. Lineage (NCBI taxonomy): Eukaryota > Metazoa > Chordata > Chondrichthyes > Myliobatiformes > Dasyatidae > Hypanus > Hypanus sabinus. The sequence goes on along the minus strand of NC_082712.1, from coordinate 166,442,452 downwards.
CATACCCACTCAAGGATGTCAATGGTCCTCATCACTCGCGATGGACGTGTACGCACACTCTAGGCGGTGATGCAAGCAGTCAGAATACTCTCTGCCATGTCTGAAGAAATTTGCTGACACTTCAAAACTTCTCAATCTCCTAATGAAATTCAAGTATAAACGAGAATGAAATAGTTGTATCTCTGGACCTGAAGCAGCGCAAAACTAAAAAAAAAACAAAAGATAAAGAATACAATAATATAAAAAACACAATAAGCATATATACACATGAATATAGTACATATGATAGCTGATATAAATATATTAAATGTATGACCATAAGTCTGTGCATAAGGTGACTGACAAGAAATAATAAAGCTTTGGTGGAGTTAGTGAGTGGAGATGTTGATCAGCCTCATTGCTTGGGGAGAGTAACTGTTTTTGACTTTGGTTGTCCTGGTCTGGATGCTATGTAACCTTCTCCCTGATGGGAGTGGGACAAAGAGTTCATGAGCAGGTGGGATCCTCCATGACGTTACTGTGCCACCGAGCCGCTGGTATGCTTTCTTCTTGATTGTATCAATGTGTTGAGCCCTGCATAGATTCTTTGAGATGCTGATGCCCGGGATCTTGAAGCTGCTCACTCTTTCCATCGCCGACCCCTTACTAAGGGTTATGCGTTCCCCTGACATCTCCTTCCTGAAAGCCACAGTCATTTTCTTGGTCTTACCGATGTTGAGTGCCACCAGCTCAACACCACTCAACCAGCTGATCCATCTTGCTCCAGTATTCCTCTTTGCAACCCTCTCAGATTCTGCCAGCAATAGTGGTGCCAATTGGCACATTTACAGACAAATTTATAGATTTACACACTCAAAATGCTGGAGGAACTTAGCAGGTCAGGCAGCATCTAAGGAAATAAAGAATCAACATTTCAGGGCAAGCCCCTTCATTAAGACTGGAAAGGAGGTGGGAAGAAGCTAGAATTCTTTATAGATTTACATTTTCTCAACAAGGCTTTGAGTACATCATTAAGCATTTCTTTTCTCCTCCATGTAATCTCTTTTTCTAATGGAGCTGGGTGTTGAATACCTGCTTTGGGATTCTGGTGTCGGTTTTATACACAATCTGGCTGTCCATTGGAATTGTCTGAGTATAATTAGAACCTCAGTAGTAGGCATGTGGGGCTGGAGAAGAGGACACTTATGTCGCTGGTTAATTTGGAAGATCTTATGAAGATTATATTGGTGGCAAATATATTGCTCTCCTGAATATTTTTGAGGTATTTTAAGTATCAGGATTATTGTCTCTGATGTATACTGTATGTCTTGAAATTTGTTATTTTGCAGAAGCAGTACAGTGCAATGCATAAAAAGTTACTATTGGTTACAATAAGAAAGGCACTCATTGGCCACTTTATTAGGTAAGCCTATCCACCAGCTCATTATCTATGTAATCAGCCAATCATGTGGCAGCAACTCAATGCATTAAAAACATGCATAAAAGTCCAGGCCCGGAAACAATAAATAAACCGATGTTTAGCCTTCTTAAACACTGAGCCTGATTTAAAAGATTAACACGTCGATGCTGAGGTCATGATGAGTAGAACTCATCTCACTTCACCGAGGCTTCACTCGTCTCAATGCTGAGCTGACTCTGCAGATGTGGCCTGCTGCCATTGGCACTCACCTCTGTTCTGAACTGACTCCATGGCTATGGACTTAACTTTGAGGATTCTGTGGGTCATGGTCTGTGCTTTTGTTTACTTTTATGTATTGTTTGCATGATCTGTTCTTTTTTCGCACATTGGAGGCATGATGGTTTCTCTGGTGTGGAGTTTTTATTGGATTTCATTCTGTTTCTTTGGTTTTTTTTTGTTGCCTGCAAGAAAATGAATCTCAAGTTTGTATAAGGTAGACATACTTTGTTAATAAATGTACTTTGAACTTTGGACTTTGACCATGGTCAGAAGGTTCAGTTGTTGTTCAGAATGGAGAAGAAATGTGATCTAAGTGAATTTGACTGAAGAATGATTGCCGGTGCCAGACAGCATGGTTTGAGTATCTCAGAAACTGCTGATCTCCTGGGATTGTCACACACAGCAACAGTCTCTAGAGTTTACAGAGAATGGTATGAAAAGCAAAAAAAGCATCCAGTGTTGTGGGTGACAACATCTTGTTAATGAAAGAGGCCAGAGCAGAACGGCAGACTGGTTCAAATGGACAGGAAAGTGTCAGTAACTCTAATAACCACACGTTACAACAGTGGTGTGTAAAAGAGCTGCTGTAAATGCAGTTAGTTAGTTAATTAAGCCTATCAACCCTACTAGAGCATATACTGCCACCAGAAACTCACCAGAGTCTTCTGTTGCAGGACAGTCTTTCTAGCTGTTCCCTGGTGTAGCCCATTTTCTTGGTGTCAGCTTCAAAGTCATGTTACCAGGTGGTCTTTGGCTGACCTCTCTTCTGCCTTCCCTGGGGATCCCACATTAGTGCTTGCCCGGTTATGTTGGTACTTGAGCTTATGCAGCGCATGTCCTGGCTATCCCCATCTTCTTTTCCTTAATTCCGTTGGGTGCTGGTGTGTTCGCTGCCATCGATCAGTGTTGCAGATCCAGATGATTTTTCTCAGATAGCTACTAGTAAAGGTCTACACTTCCTTGATGATAGACTTTATGTTCTTCATGTCTCTGCCATGCAGAAGAACTGACGTCACAATAGAGATGAACAGCCTGATGTTATTCAGTGACAGCTCCTTGGAGGTTCAGATGTTCTTGAGCTAGATGAAGGCTGCCCTAGCTTTGCCAGTCCTTACCTTGGCATCAGTGCCGCCTTGTATGTCAATGACACTACCCAGCGAGGAGAAGGCTTCTACCACCTCAAGTGGACATCTCTCACGGGTGATAGGGCTGATGCAGTTTGAGTTGATCTTATGGACTTCAGTTTTCTCTTTGTGGATGTTAAGGCCAACTTGCACTGATGTAGTTGCCAGGTCTGTTGTTCATTCCTGCATCTTTTTGTGGGTATGGAACAGGTGAGCTATATCATCTGCAAAGTCTACTGGATCCTATTCCTTTTCTGCACTGTAGATATCTTCATGATCTAGTCAATCACCAGAAGGAATAGGTAAAGGATCATCAGACACCCTTGTCTGAGTCCTGTCTTCACCTGAAAGCCACTGGTGAGTTATTCAAGATACTCTTATGAATTCTTGATCAGTCTGACCGCCTTGTTTGATACTGTAGTGCGTGTGCAGCAGGATTCTCCACACACAGAGTCTCTTTGTCTGCAGAGGTGAAGTCCACTCAAGTGACTGCTCAGCTAAGATGTGTAGTGTTAGATCTTGAATCATGACCAAAGAAAAAAAATGGCTGGAGTCAGTTGACACTATAGTGCTAAGGTGTTTTTTTATCAGTGTATCAAAAATCAAACTCACAAAACTTAGCAAAACTAGTGAAAAGAAAACGGCCAATTTTTACAAAAATAAATCATACCAGAAAACTCAGTAACAGCTCCATATCTTGTTCAATGTAAACTCCTGGTTGCCCAATCTCTGTCACTACTGAAAGTAAAGTGTTCCTTTAAATTGGCATTAGGTCATACCATCTTTAATTACCAACAAAGATAACTTAAAATCACACAAATTAGAAAATGATACACCCCACAAGGTAGTTACAATCATATTACAAAATAAACAGTATTATTGACCTTAAATACAGTCTACAAACATCATATGCACATTTACACTTCTCTACTGCTAAAGAAATGGAATATTCGCTCTGCATGGTGGGAAGCTTCATAAAGCCAACCCTCGTGGAAGCCTGATTGCTCATCTCTTAGTTTAGTGTCTAAGACATCCTTCGTACTCTCTAGTATTATCCTGTAGAAGACTTCCTGGAACTGACAAGAGTGTGATGCCTTATAGTTGGAGCAGTTGCTGCTAAGGTTTTTACTCTTCGGAATCTTGACAAGACAGTCCTCTTTCCAGTTTGCTGATGCTCGCTGTTCTTCCCAGAAAGCGAAGCATTCCTCTACTGTAGTGTCCAAGTCTGCCTTGTGAGCTTCTCCAGGAAGGTCTACTGGACTAACTGCTTTACCATGCTTTAGCAGCTTTATTGCTTTCCTGATCTCCTCTCTGCTAGGCTTGTCGAAGTTTATAGGCAGGTCAGTATTGGCTGGAGAGACGTCAGGTGTGTTTAGAGGTGTGGGCCTGTTCAGCCTACCTGTTCAGCTGCTGCTCTGTTTCCACTATTGTCCTTCCCATTCTTGTCCTTGACTGGCCTCTCAGGCATACTGTACTTGCCGGACAGTTTCTTGGTGGTGTCATGCAGCTTCTTCATATTGCCTCATCATTGCATCTTCTGTTTCTTCTGTCAGGACATCTCTATAAGTGCGCTTGTCTGCTTTAACACTCTTCTTCACTAACCTCCGAGCCTCTGCATGCTCTTCACGTACTTTTGTTTTTCCTTCTCTAGCTCTGCAGTTATCCATGACTGATTTCTTCTGCCTCCTTGCCTCCATCTTGCGTAACGTTTCAGCTACGATCCATTCTCCCTGCTGGTTTGTTCTGGCACCTGGTACCTCTTGGACTTGTTGAGACTAGTGTCTCCTTAGCTTTCCACCACTCGTTGTGTAGATCTTCTTCCTTGTGCAGTTCCTGACGCACTTGGCACTTGTTGCTCGGAACCAGTTTGGATGTTTAGTGGGTCTGCACATCTCCTAACTTCTGCTTGTTGATGCTGATTCCATCCAGTTCTTCAGCTGGAGTTTCAGCTTCGCGACCAAGAGCTGGTGTCGAGATGCGGCATCTGCTCCTCTCTTCACTCTGACAACTTGAAGTGATCTCCTGAAATTGTTGGATATACAGATGTGGTCTATTTGCTTCTCTGCTCTATTGCCAAGTGACATTCAGGTGTTCTTCTGAACTCATATGGGGAAAGATACTACCTCCGATAACCATGTTATTTAATTCGCACATGTCAGCAAAACGCACTGTATTCTCGCTCATCATACCCAGTCCGTATATTCCCATCATTGCTTCGTAGCCAGTGTTATCCAGTCCTATTTTTGCATTAAAGTCACCCATGAGACTGTTAATATTTCTCTCAGGATATGCTTCTAAGATGTTCTGGGGTCTGTTGTAGAAAATGTTCTTGCTTTCTTCATCCCTGTCATTAGTTGGTGCATAACACTGTATGGTTTGTCTTAATTTTTTTTTCTTTGTTCTGAAGGATGCTGAGCTGATGCAGCGACCATGGACATCCCATGCTGCCAATGCCTTGCGTAATACTTTTGATAACATGAGTGCAGGGCATCATCTTCGTCATGCCCTGAATAAAGCAGTAGTTCCTTTGCCTTCAGCCAACTCTGTCCAGACAGTGTCTATCTTGTCTTGCTGATGCTGAGCAGGCATTCTTCATTTCAGCTGCCACTTGCACTGTCTTTCCATTTCCATACATGATCTTTACATTCCATGTTCCAGTGGTGGTGGTGCAGGATGATAAAAGGTTAAACAGCCTTGTGACTTCGGCCTGCTCTGCTTTCACCACACAACTTCATATGTCTTTTAGGTGGAGATCCTTCCTCTCCCGGAGATGAGGCCTTTGGAGATTCTGTAGCTCTGGGTTTTTACAGGGTGGTGTTGCTAACCCTCCCCCTTTTGAAGGCAGTCTTAGTCCACTCCATGGCAGAGTTAGAGCATAGAGGCTGCTGCTAAAACAGTTGAGATGGATGTTATAGGTTCTTGGTTTGAGGATTTGAAGGAATAACAACAAAAGTATCCTTGGTGTCCTGATCAAAATCTATCCCTCACTTTATATTATTGAAACAGATAGTCAGCTTATTGACACTGTGAAACATTGCTTAGCACAACATTGCTGCAGAATTTCTTACGAAACAACGGTAACATCACCCCAAAAGTAATTGATCGGCTGATAAGTTATGAAATGAATGCTATAAATCCCTCTACTTTCTGAGGGGTTTCCAAAGATATGGCATGGCATCGAAAACTTTGATAAGCTTCTATGGATGTGTGGTGGAGGGTACATTGACAGGCCGCATCACAGCCTGACACGGAAACACCAATGCCTTCAGATGGAAAACTCTACAGAAGGTAGTGGATATGGCCCAGTCCATCACTGGTAAAGCCCTCCCCGCTACTGAGCACATATTTACAAAGCATTGCTGCAGGAAAACAGCGTCCATCATTAGGGACCCCCCACCACCCAGGTCATGCTCTCTTTGTGCTGCTGCCATTAGAAAGAAGGTACAGGGACATCAGGACTCACACCACCAGGTCCAGGAGCAGTTATTACCCCTCAGTCATCAGGTTCTTGAACTAAAGGGGATAACCACTCAATTTCATTTGCCCCATCATTGAAATATTCCTACAACCTATGGATTCACTGTCAGGGACACTTCATCTCACGTTCTCATTATTTATTGCTTATTTATTATTAATATTTCTTTCTTTTCATATTTCAGTTTGTTGTCTTTTGCGCACTGGTTGAAAGCTCAAGCTGGTGTGATCTTCCATTGATTCTGTTACGGTTATTATTCAATTATTGATTTATTGACGGCAAGAAAATGAATCACAGGGTTGTATATGGTGACATATATGTAAAATAATAAAATCACTTTGAGCTTTGAAATTCTTGTCCCCTTTGAATTCCTGTACAGTGGAGAGCATTCAGACAGGTTGCATGGTATGGAGGCTGCAGAAGGTTGTAGACTCAACTAGCTCCATCGCGGGCACAATCACCATCAAGGACATCTTCAGAAGACGGTGCCTTATAAAGTTGGCATCCATCACTGAGGACCCTCACCATCTGGGGAATATCTTTTTCTCGTTACTATCATCAGGGAGGAAGTACAGGAGCCTGAAGATCCTCACTCGACGTTATAGAAACAGCTTCTTCTTCCCCTCTTCTTCCCATCAGGTTTCTGAATAGTCCATAAAACCATCAATACTAACCTATGCAGTTAAATTCTGTCCCAAGTCTTGTAGGCTCATCAGGCCGGTGCTTATGAAGCAACTGAGAGTACGAGACTCCCCCCCCCCCCACCCCCCAGATAGGACATCAGTCTATCAAGAGGTTAACCCCCAGCGTTTTGCATTTTGGGTGGACTGGAGCAATGTGTGGTTAAGTGCCTTGCTCAAGGACACAACACGCTGCCTCGGCTGGGACTCGATCTCATGACCTTCAGATTGCTAGTCCAATGCCTTAACCACTTGGTCACGTGCCACACACCTTCCTATGCAGCACATACAGAATGCTGGAGGAACTCAGCAGGTCAGGCAGCATTTACAGAAAAGAGTAAAGAGTCAACGTTTTGGGCCAGAACCCTTCATCAGGACTGAGAAGGAAGGAGAAGATGGCAGAATAAAAAGGTCGGTGGAGGGGAAAGAGGCTAGCTGGAAGGTGATAGGTTAAGCCAGGAGGGTGGGAAAGGTCAAGGGCTGGAGAAGAAAGAATCTAATAGGCAAGGAAAGTGGGCAATAGGAGAAAGGAAAGGAGGAGGAGACTGGGAGAAGTAGTAAGCAGGCGATCAGAGTGGGGACGAGAGGAGGGGGACATAATTTGTTCACCAGAATGAGCAATCAATATTCATGCCTTCAGGTTGGAGGTTATCCAGATGAAAGATGAGGTGTTGCTTCTCCACCCTGAGGGTGGCCTCATTGTGGCACAAGAGGAGGCTCTGGAACAACACATTGGAACGGGATTGGGAGTTAAAACGTTTGGCCATTGGGAAGTCCCGCTGGTGCTGGATGGTGCAGAGGTTCTCCAATTAACCTTGAGTCTCACCAACGTAGAGGAGGTCACATCTGGAGCGCTGGACGCAATAGATGACCCCAGCAGACTTGCAGGTGAAGTGTTTCCCCAGAAGACTGGCTGAAGACCCACAGTCAACATTTTAGAAACCGGATTTCTGAATGGTCCATAAACCCAGCAATACTAGCCTATGCTTGGCATTATTTATTTGCTTTTGTAACTTGTAGCGATGTGCTCAGTGCTGAAATAATGACATGCAGTCGGTAAGTCGTTTCGAGACTAGTTTATTCAAACTTCACGGCGCTGGCATTTAATCCCTAGCGCCCGCCCTCTCCGGGCGGAAATGACTTCAGGGGTACATTACCAAAGTCTCCCCCCGTGCGCTGGCTATTTGTGAGCCGGTTCGCCTGCGCAGAAAGTGGGTCGCCACATAACTCCCCCCCCCCCAGAACCGGCGATAAACCCCCTAGTGTCCACAGTCTGGATCAGCCTCTGTTTGGGAGGTCTGCCTCTGCGCCGCGGTGCCTGAACCTCAACCGGCTGTGCCAAGTCCACATGGGCTGGTTTGAGACAGTCCACCGTGAAAACCTCCTCTCTCTCCCTCCAATGCCCAGCACGTACGTGGACCCGTTGTTGCTGATTACCTTGAACAGCCCCTCGTATGGCCGCTGTAGCGGTGCCCAGTGTCCGCCCTTTCGTACAAACACAAATTTACAGTTCTGCAGGTCTTTGGGTACATGGGTCGGGGTCTGTCCGTGCTGTGAAGTTGGTACGGGGGCCAGGTTGCCGAGCCTTTCGCATAGCCTGTCCTGGACTGCTGCGGGTTCTTCCTCTTGCCCCCTTGGGGCTGGTATGAACTCTCACGGGACGGCCAGGGGTGCGCCGTACACCAACTCGGCCAACGAGGCGTGCAGATCCTCTTTGGGCGCTGTGCGAATTCCAAGCAGGACCCAGGGAAGCTCGTCCACCCAGTTAGGTCCTCTCAGGTGGGCCATGAGAGCCGACTTCAAGTGACGGTGGAAGCGTTCCACCAGTCCGTTCGACTGTGGGTGGTAGGCAGTTGTGTGGTGCAGCTGTGTTCCCAACAGGCTGGCCACAGCCGACCACAGGCTGGAGGTGAACTGGGCGCCTCTGTCGGAGGTAATGTGGGCCGGTACCCCGAAGCGTGCTACCCAGGTTGCGATCAGTGCTCAGGCACAGGAATCGGCAGATGTGTCGGTGAGCGAGACCGCCTCTGGCCACCTCGTGAACCGGTCTACCACCATTAGGAGGTATCGTGCTCCTCGGGACACTGGTAGGGGGCCCACGACATCCACATGAATGTGATCAAACCCCCGGTGGGTGGGTTCGAACTGCTGTGGCGGGGCTTTAGTGTGCCTCTGCACCTTGGCTGTTTGGCACTGCGCGCACGTTCTGGCCCATTCACTGACCTGCTTGCAAAGTCCGTGCCATGCGAACTTGCTGGAGACCAGCCGGACGGTTGTCCTGATAGATGGGTGCACCAAACCGTGTATGAAGTCGAAAACTCGCCGCCTCCAGGCTGCCGGGACAATGGGGCGAGTTTGGCCGGTAGACACGTCGCACAGGAGGGTCCTCTCACCTGGGCCTACGAGAAAGTCCTGCAGCTGCAAACCCAAGACTGCGGTCCTGTAGCTGGGCATCTCGTCGTCTGCCTGCTGCGCCTCCGCCAGTGCTGCATAGTCCACCCCCAGGGACAGGGCCTGGACAGCTGGTTTGGAGAGTGCATCTGCCACAATGTTGTCCTTTCCCGAGACATGCTGGATGTCCGAGATGTAGGACAGATGTCACTGCTGGCGAGCCGACCAGGGATCGGACACCTTCGTGAATGCAAAGGTCAACGGTTTGTGGTCCGTGAATGTGGTGAACGGCCTGCCTTCTAAGAAGTACCTGAAATGCTGGATTGACAGATACAGTGCCAACAGCTCCCGGTTGAAAGCACTGTACTTGAGTTCGGGTGGTCGTAGGTGCCTGCTGAAGAACGCCACCGACTGTTGTATCAGATGCGTCCACCATGAGTGCAGTCGGAACTTCTGTTCTGGGGTGCACCAGCATCGCGGCATCTGTCAAGGCTTCCTTGGCTTTAACGAAAGCGGCCTTGGCCTCCTCGTCCCAAGTAATGTCCTTGCCTTTACCCGACATCAGGGTGTACAAAGGGCGCATGATATGGGCTGCTGAGGGGAGGAAATGGTAGAAGTTCACCATACCAGCCTTTGACCGTGTTGGGCTGGGCAAAGTGGCGGATCGCGTCTCGCTTGGTGGGCAGAGGTGTTGCCCCGTCTTTGGTAATCCTGTGGCCCAGGAAGTCAATGGTATCGAGACCGAACTGGCATTTGGCCAGGTTGATCGTGAGGCCGAAATCACTCAGGCGGGAGTAGAGCTGGCGGAGTGGGACAGATGTTCCTGACGTCAACTGCTGGCTATAAGGATGTCGTCCAAATAGATGAACACAAAGTCCAGGTCACGTCCCACCTCGTCCATTAGCCGCTGGAACATCTGTGCGGCATTCTTCAGGCTGAACGGCATTCGGAGGAACTTGAACAGGCCAAACGGGGTGATAAGTGCTGTTTTGGGGATGTCTTCAGGGTGCACCGGGATTTGATGGTATCCCCGGACGAGGTCTACTTTGGAAAAGATTCTTGCCCCATGCAGGTTTGCTGCAAAGTCCTGTATGTGCGGCATGGGGTAGCGGTCTGGAGTTGTAGCTGCGTTCCGTCTGCAGTAGTCGCCGCATGGTCTCCGACCCCCAGCTGCTTTTGGGTACCATGTGCAGGGGGGAGGCCCATGGGCTGTCGGATCTCCGTACAATCCCCAATTCCTCCATCCTCTTGAACTCCTCCTTCACCAGGCGGAGCTTTTCTGGGGGGAGCCTCCGTGCGCGGGCGTGGAGGGGTGGTCCCTGGGTCCCCGTGTCTGGGCATGGCTGCCGTGAACTGCGGTGCCAGAACCGATGGAAAGTCCACCAGGATTCTGGTGAATTTGTTGTCCGACAGCGTGATGGAGTCCAGGTATGGGGCCGGCAACTTGGCTTCACCCAGGGAGAATGTCTAGAAAGTCTCGGCATGTACCAGTCTTCTCCCTTGCAAGTCGACCGGCAGGCTGTGAGCACGCAGGAAGTCCGCCCCCAGGAGTGGTTGGGCCACAGCAGCCAGTGTGAAGTCCCACGTGAACCGGCTGGAGCCGAACTGCAGCTGCACTGTGCGGGTACCGTAGGTCCGTATCGTGCTGCCGTTTGCGGCCCTCAGGGTGGGTCCTGGCTTCCTGTTGCAGGTGTCGTACCCCGTCGGGGGCAAGACGCTGATTTCTGCTCCGGTGTCGACCAAGAAGCGGCCTCCGGACTATTTTTTCCCAGATGTACAAGAGGCTGTCCTGGTGGCCAGCCTCCATAGTCATTAGTGGCAGCTGGCCCTGGCCCTGGCCCTTGCAGGGCGGGTGACAACGGCAGGCTTTTGTGCCCCACCACTGGTGGTAGAAACACCACTGTTCACTGGCCTCTTCACTCCTGCCTCTGTGTTGTGTGCGCCCCCTTGCCAGCCCTGGTCTGGTCCGCTGTTGGGCGCGTGGCCTGGTAATCTGACGGACGGATGCCACGCTCTCCCTCTTGGCTTTCCACAGCACGTCTGCCCGGGCCACCACCTTCTGGGGGTTGCTGAAATCTGCGTCGGCCAGCAGCAGATGTATGTCCCCGTGCAGTTGCTCTAGGAACACTTGCTCCTACATGAGGCAGGGTTTATGTCCGTCAGCCAGGGACAGCATCTCGTTCATCAATGCTGATGGCAGTCTGTCTCCCAAACCATCCAGGTGAAGCAGGCGGGCACCTCGCTCACGCCGTGAGAGGCCAAAGGTCCCAATGAGCAGTACTTTGAATGCTTCATATTTGCCTTCTTCCGGAGGCGACTGTATGAAATCCGCAACCTGGGCGGCCGTCTCCTGGTCAAGGGCACTCACCACGTGGTAGTAATGCGTGGAATCAGAGGATATCTGCCGAATCTGGAACTGGGCTTCTGCTTAGCTAAACCACACGCGTGGTCGCAGCGTCCAGAAAGTCAGCAGTTTTAGCGAAACTGCGTAAACAGATGAAGAGTCGGTCATCTTTGGTCCAAATCCTGTTTGGACCGTTACGGTCACCAAAGTAGCGATATGCCACACACAGCACTGAAATAACGACACGCAGTCGGTAAGTCGTTTCGAGACTAGTTTATTCAAACTTCGCGGCACTGGCATTTAATCCCTAATGCCCGCCCTGTCCAGGCGGAAATGACGTCAGGGGTGTATTACCAAAGTCTCCCCCCACGCGCTGGCTATTTGTGAACCGGTTTGCCTGCACAGAAAGTGGGTCCCCACAAGATCATAATTATTTTTTACATCTTAATGCTGCAAAACAACAGATTTCACATAACTTAAGTTAGAGATAATAAATCAGGTTCTGATTCTGACCTCCTAATGTGGCTTGGTGAGCAGTCTTATTTGATATCTTTCAAGTTAAACACCTTGGGCTACTTCACTATGCGAAAGACACTGCATTAATGCTATGTGTGTGTATATGTCTGCTTCGGACTTCTCTCTGTTGTATCAAACAATTGAGCAACCTCTCTGTCAAGATTATTGGACATTTCACTAAAGCTGGATGAACATCTGCGACTAGCATTCCAACAAGGAGTTCACGGAGAGAGCAGGGAGTGTGAGGAAATGCTGAGGAAATAATATCTGAAGATGGAGCGAACAAAGGGTAAATCTAATGTTTGTGATTAGTGCGACAGTGATTAATCAGGAGGAAACTGAGATGCTTGTTGCTTTGGTGCAAGAGCTAATAAGCAGGACCTATAATTGTAACCTGGAAACTATGAGGAGGGCTTAAGTTCAACTCTTCCACATTTACCATTGCGCATTTATTGAATAACCCGAGGACCAGTGTGTGGAATGAATGCAAGATCTGTGAAAACTTTAAAGAAGGAAATAGTGAATTTCCTGATTAGTGAGAGAGCGAATGGATGCAGGGCTGGGACTGAGGCAGGATGGAGACAACGGCGTCTGAAGCCGAGGTCCAAAAAAACAGATTTCAGTCAGAGTGGACTGCATTGGCCAGTTCCATCCTTAATCTTTTTCCTATTAAGAGTTTCAGGTTTCAAAATGTGGGGCAAAAAAGGAAGCTGCAGTATTGGCAAATCCGTTCACTTGTGTGACCTCTCACCTCTCTCCATAAGGGACACAGGCATCATTTGTGCTAGAAGTAAGTACACATTATGCAAAGGACTGCACACTTTCCCGTTTGTTTTCATTTGAATACATCACTGTTTTACATCTGAATGTAGTTAAACATCAAATTCGTGGGGCCATTTCTGTTAAAAATATGGGTTGTTACTTCACCCAGCCAAGGGGCAGATAGGAATTTGTAACTATGTGTCCAATTGAATAATGCATTAAACTCTCCAGTTCAGAATCGAATCAAGTTTAATATCGCTGACATATATTGTGAAATTTGTTGTTTTGCAGCGGCAGTACAGTGCAATGGACAAAAAAACTAAAATTACAATAAGAAAAATAATTTTAATTTCATTTTATATACAGTGGATTCTGGCTAATAGGGGCACATCAGGACCAGTATATTTTGGCCCAATTAATTGGTTGCCCTAATTAGCAGAAGTTTCATGGAAATAACTAAAAGGTATGAAAAAGACAAACTACTGCTTACTGAGTAATTACTTATGTATTTCAATGAAATACAGAACAAATTAGAACACTACCAACACCTTTACCACTACAGTGGTATAAAACTGTGTATTAGTTCCCAATATCACACTCAAAATGCTGGTGGAACACAGCAGGCCAGGCAGCATCTATAAATGCTATAATCTATAAATATAAATCTATAGATGCTGCTTGGCCTGCTGTGTTCCACCAGCATTTTCTGTGTGTTGTTTGAATTTCTAGCATCTGCAGATTTCCTCGTATTAGTTCCCAATAGTTTTCAACGGAGGAATTTCTCTGCCAGGTTCTTTTGACTGACTGTAAATGAACCAAATTAGTGCAGATAATGGACTGCCTTCATTCAATGCTTAGACAATTGCATCCTCCAAATCTTCATTTTCATCGTAACATTTAATATGATTAACTTGTTGAAGTAGGGAAATTGTTTCACTTTCGCTCCCAGTTGGTTCTAGCATCTCCAAGCCTGAGTGCTTGAAACCACGGTGAGCAAAACAGTTCCGGGTTGTCTTACTGCTTATTCCTCGCCAACTATCGGTGACAAAAATCATTGCTTTTGAACCCAACCACATGCAATTGACACTCTTTTGAAACTAGTTTGCTCTAAGCATGGTGTAGTGTCTAACTGCCGCCAAGTGCATGCAACTGTCATTAGTTAAAAACAGTCTCCTGCCCCAGTTCAGCAGCATAGTGTCCCAAATAAATGAAGGGAATACCAGCTATTTTCTCATTTTAGTTTTTGTTCTTTTAGTGTTGCCCTAAATAAATGGCTTCCACAATTATCCGGAATTCACTGTATACAGTATGCAGAATGAAGTGAAATTCAATAAGTAGTGGGAAAAAAAGAGCAAAAACATAGGTATTGTACATGGTTCAAGGTATGGTCTGTTCAGAAATCTGATTGCAGAGGGGAAGAAGCTGCTCCTAAAAAAGCATTGAGTTTGTCTTCAGGCTCCTATGACTCCTCCCTGAAAGTAGAATTGAGAAGAGGGCATGTCCTGGCCGATGGGGATCCTTAATGCTGCCTTTTTGAGGCATCGCATTTTGAAGCTGTCCTCAATGATGGGGAGGCTAGTGCCCATGATGGAGCTGGCTGAGTTGGCATCCCTCTGTAGCTAATTCCAATCCTGTTCAGTGGTCCCTCCATACCAAACGGTGAAACAACCGTGTCTGAATGCTCAGCATGGTATATTAGTAGAAAATTGCAAGAGTCTTTGGTGACGTACCAGGAGAATTGAAGGCTTGGAATAAAAGCAGCTGGGGGATAGAAAGATCTTACCTTAATGTAGTGATTTACTTTCAGGACAGGGCTGCCTGGAAGGAAATTTCAAAAGGCAGCTAGAATACTGCCAATACCTTTGGGAAAAGGATGAGTAGACCAGCTTGTTCAAAGATCTTCCATGTTTGCAAAGGTCCAAAAGGCCTTTTACTTATACTTGTATTCTAACAGGCCAGTACAGGAAGAAATCTGAGCCATGTCAGACCTAGTGTTCCAGAGGTGAGGTGATCAACATAGCTTGCTGTTGAGGAATATCCATCACATTTTTATGGTGGTGCCTGTGGCCATTTCAGTAGCAGTAGTATATGCACCAGTTTCTGTCATATAAATATCTGTTAGCATTCAGACTACATCCATAAATCCATAAGACACAGGAGCAGAATTAGGCCATTTGGCCCATTGACTCTGCTCCACCATTTCATCATGGCTGATTCATTTTCCCTCTCAACCCATTCTCCTACCTTCTCCTTGTAACCTTTTGTTGCAGACATTCACAGTAGAACAAAGAAATACAATAGAATCAATGTAAAACTACACGTGAACAAAGACTAACAAACAACCAATGTACAAAAGAAGACAACTGTGCAAATACAAATAATAATAATAATAATAATATTAAAACCCCCAGAAATAATCCAACACATTACAGGATCCTGTAGCAGTTTAACACAATCTGATTACTTACAAAAGCATAATAAAGTGGCATCATTCATCAAAAAATTGCTTTAAAATACAAACACATAAATGAAATCACACCTCACTATAAATACAAGCCTGATCCAGTTTTAGAATCAGAATAGCTCAAATTATGCTATGATTGATCAGTTATTACAGATAGGATGATCCATAATAAGCATCCAAATATAATAATACAGGATAACCAAGCAAGGACAACTTATTTAAAAGGTATAGCCATTCTAAAGGCACATAACTTACAGAAATCAATAAGTGAAAAAATATCAGAAATATGCTGAATTAAAAGAGGAAATTAAAAGACTTTGGAACATGAACAGGATATTCATTGTCTTGATAGTAATATCTACAACTGGTATCATCCCAAAGGCACTACATGATAGCATTAAAGAATTAGGGCTACACAACAATATCTATGTAAATCTCCAGAAAGCCACAATACTAAACACCACTAGAATAGTCTGAAAGTTCCTAGCAACTGACAAATGAGTGTGCTTGGCTATGCCCGTACCTCAGGTTTTACCAGTTTGAGCTAAGAAAAAAATAATTATAATAGTAAGAATCAGGTAAATAAATAATATTGAGAACTTGAGTTGAAGAGCCCTCGAGAGTGAATTCATAAGTTGTATTCAGAGTTGAGGTGGGTGAAGTTATCCACACTGCTTCAGGATCCTGATTGTAAAGGGTAATAACTGTCTCTGAGCCTAGTGACATAAGACCGAAGGCTCCTGTGTCTCCTGCCCAATGGCAGCAGTGAGAAGAGAGCAGACAAGGATGCTGGGCGTTTGTGATGCAACCAGTCAGAATGCTTTCCACTGTGCATCTGTAGTTTTGTCAGACCACGTGTAAAGGAGCACATCACTTCACAAACTACCCAGGACCCACGCCATCAGCAACCTCCTACCCTATCTGTGAAAGAGTCTGCAGTACCCACAGTGGCCTCATGGTCCTCTTCAGAATCCACAGAACTGGGGTGGAAGTCATCTTCAATCCAAAGGGACGCCTGAGGAGAATTTCAGTAATGTATTGTGACCTGGGAACCTTTTTATTTCATTGGAGTTCCATTATTGCTTCGGCTTGACAGTGTCTGCTATTGACAACCACAGCAGAAGACTGGGACCTTGATGAAATGGTAGAAAGTAGTGTTAGCATGTCATGCTGTGGTCCTTTTGTGTGTATTAGAACATAGAGCATAGAACAGTACAGCACAGGAACAGACCCTTCGGCCCACAATGTTGTGCTGAACCAGTTAAATTAGCAATCAAATGGCCAACTACTCTAATTCCTTCTGCCTACACAACGTCCAGATCTTTCCATTTCCTTCACATTCATGTACCTATCTGAATGTCTCTTGAGTCCCTCATGTCTCTGGCTCTACCACCACCCCAAGCATTAATATTGGATGGAGTAGACAAATTTTAAAGGCTGACATATTGTATTGGGGCAAGGAGAATTAAAAATAGTCTTTTAGTTAACTCTATTGTCAGTCAAAAATAAAAATTCAAGTCTTAAGAAGAATTATAAAATTATCCACAAGTAGACACAGAATGTTGTGAGAGTTTGACTACAATAGTTCTTTTTCTCTTTTTCTACCAGAATAACTGCAAATGAAGGCAAAGCACTGAACTGAAAGGGCATCTTAAACCAAATAAGAAAGCCAATATAGACAATGAATTGCTTTGGTTCATGGATTATGCATGTCATAAAACATTAAGCAACAATGTGCATGCTATCAGTACTTGGTTGTGTATTGTGTTGGGGATAAGTAATGATACAGATTCAGGGTGGAAATCTGTTCCAGGGTCGGGGAGATCACAGGGGAGTGAAATTCAGGGTTGGTTGGGGGGGAGTTTCTGGTGAATCATTGGGAATAGGAATCTTCAAAAAGTGACGGCTCAACAAGGTGGCATCTATCATTAAGGCCCCCCATCATCCAAGACATGCCCTTTTCTAACATCGGGTTGGAGATACACAAGGCTGAAGACACACACACTCTCAATGTTTTAGGTACAGGTTCTTCCCCTCCACCATCATATTTCTGAATGGACTATGAACACTACTTCACTATTTCTTTGCTCTCTTTTCCTGCAACTAATTTAGTTTATATACATTACTGTACAAAACCCTTAGGCACATATGCAGTATTTAGCTAGGATGCCTAAGACTTGAATAATACTGCAATGATTTTATGTATTGTGCTGTACTGTTGGCAGGAAGAAAAACAAATTTCATGACATATATGAGTGATGATAAACCTGATTCTGATATGGGTCTCTATTGTGGACTGAGAGTGTGAAGGTGGCAGGGAGAGAGGAATCATGGTTGGGAAAAGGGGAAGTGAGAAGGGAGACAGAGAGACATTCAGTAACGATCAATAAGCCAATTGTTTGGAATCAAGTGATCTTGCCCAGTGTCTGCACCTGCGCCATTCCTCCCTCCTCTGGCACTCCTTCTCTGCCACCTGACCCACCCTGCTCCCATGGAGCTCCACCCTCTCCATTCCCTACATCCTTTAGTTCTGCCAGATTTACAAACTCGCTCTCTACTCCACATTGGCAAATACAGTACTGTGCAAAAGTTTTAGGCACCCAAGCTATATGTATGTTTGGCTAAGACTTTTCTACAGTACTATATATATAATATATTTATATATATAATTGTAATTTATAGATAGATAGACAGATACTTTATTGATTCCAAAGGTAATTACAGTATCACCATAGTATTACAAGTGCACAGATATAGATATTAGAAGAGAAGTTGAAAGAATGCAAAATAAGTTACCACGAATAGAAGGGTGTCATCACTTCCCTGGGCTATAAGTTGACATAAAGCCTGATAGTCGAGGGTGAGAATGACCTCATATAATGCTCTGTGGAGCAGTGCTTTAGTAATAGTCTTAGTTTGTTACTAAAAGTGCTCCTCTGTTCAGCCAAGGTGGCATGCAGAGGGTGAGAAACATTGCCCAGAATTTCCAGGACTTTCCTTAGGGTCCTTTGTTCTACCACAGCCTCCAGTGTGTCCAGTCTGACTCCTATAACAAGAACTAACCTTTCTAATCAGTTTATTGAGCCTTTATAGTTCTTTTATGTGCTGGTGCCAATAAACAACAACTTTTTCATGACATATGCCAGAAATATAAAGCCTGTTTCTGATTCTGATAGGTGACACATACTGTATGTAATTTGATGATAAACTTTGAACTTTGAATACAGAATTGGTACCAGGGTTGGATGTTGGATGAGCTAGGTGCTCAGGAAATCAGTGAAAATTTTGTTAATTTGGGGGGAGATTAACTTGGGAAGTACCATAAATTGTGAATGGTTATGGTAGTCTTGGGTACCTTTGGGAAATAGATGTGATAATCCCAGTGATTATTGTCACATGTATCAAGAAGCAGTGAAAAGTTTGTCTTGCATACTATTCATATAGATCAAATCAGCCCATGGAGGTAATACAGTAACAGAGTAACAGATTACAGAGAAAGTGCAGTGCAGGCAAATGATAAAATGCAAGATCATAACGAGGTAGATTGTGAGGTCAAGAGTCCATCTTTTTGTACAAGAGTCTGATAACAGTGATAGAAACTGTCCTCGACCCTGGTGTATGTGCTTTCAGGTATTAGCATCTTCTGCCTGACAGGTGAGGGGAGAAGAGAGAATGCCAGGTGTCGTTGGGGTATTTGATTATGCTGATGGCCTTACTGAGGCAGTGAGAAGTAGAGACTGAGTCCATAGTGAGGACGCCTGTTCTTGTGATGTGCTGAACAATTTTCACAACTCTCTGTAGTTTGGTATGGTCTCGGGCAGAGCAGCTACCACATCTAGTCATTATGAACTTACACAGAATGCATCCATAAGAAATCGATGGAGACATACCAGATTTCTTTACCCTCCTGAGGAATTAGAGGCTTTTATGAGCTTTCTTAGCTGTGACATTGGCATTGTTGTAAATACGAGTAAGATCGGTACTCGGAAGGCAGTATAGATCGTTGGGGAAGTTAAGATCAGTGGTCTGGATGGTAGGGTGTTGTGACTAGCTCTTGTGGATGCGGCTCAGGACTGCTAAGAAGCAAAACAGATGAACGAATACTACCTCACAACCAACAGTTTGCCAGTCCTGTCACAAAGGCATCCTGGTAGCAGAGTGGTTGGCATAACTACTACAGCACCAGTGACTTGGGTTCAAGCAGTCTGAAAGCAGTTTGCCGGTTCTCCCCGTGGGGATCGTCTGGGTGCTGCAGTTTCCTCCCACATTCTGAAGATGTACGGTTAATAATTCACATGAGTAGAAATGGGAGGCGCAGACTCCCTGAGTGGAAAGGACTTTTATCATGCTGTATCTCAAAAGAAAAAAAAAAGGATTCTGCAGATGCTAGAAAACTTGAGCTCGGGCTGAAATGCTGACTGTTTATTCCCCTCCATAGATGCTTCTTGACTCGCTGAGCTCCTCCAGCACTGTGTGTGCATCTGGTGAGGAATGCCGAGCACTGGGAGGATAGCCTTAGCTGTGCAGAGTATGTTCAACAATTTCGTGAAATCGCATGGGATTAAATCAAACTGGCTGATGACCAGCTTCTAGATCTCTGGAGGAAGCTGAGCTGATTCACCCATTTGGCATATCTGCCTGAACATGTTTGCAACGTCTTCAGACTTAGTCATGTGCTGAGTCCCACCATTGTTGAAGACAGAGTTCACCCAAGAGCCTACTCCTTCGTTAGCTGCTTATTTACCCTCCTGATGTGACAATCCTGCAGAGCTTTGAACTGATGTGTTAGCTGTGAGGTCATTTTAGGTCTGTCTATCACAAGCTGTTTTGTTGTTTTGCATGCGGCTAGTCCTGAGTTCAACTTCATTGTGTTAATGCTTCAGTTTTAGATAAACTTTCCAACATGCCTTGTGCATTTGTTTCTTGAGCCAATGTTGATACCCTAGCTTCAAAGTTAATGCAAAATCAAAATTCACTGTAAATATTATACCAACATATCGATGCAACTATAAAGAAGGCAAGACAGTGATTATATCTCATTAAGAGTTTGAAGAGATTTGGTATGTCAACAAAAACTCAAAAATTTCTATAGATGTACCATGGAGAGCATTCTGACAGGCCGCATCACTGTCTAGTACTGAAAGAAGGTGCAGAGGGTTGTAAATTTAGTTGGTTCCATCTTGGGTTCTAGCCTACAAAGTACCCAGGGCATCTCCAGGGAGCGGTGACTTGGAAAGGCAGTGCCCATTATTAAGGACCTCCAGCACCCAGGGAATGCCCTTTTCTCACTGTTACCATCAGATAGGAGGTACAGAAGCCTGAAGGCACACACTCAGTGATTCAGGAACAGTTTCTTCCCCTCTGCCATCTGATTTCTAAATGTACACTACCTCACTTTTAAAAAATATGTATTATTTCTGTTTTGCACAATTTTTAATCTATTCAATATACATATTCTGTAATCGATTTATTCATTTCCTTTCTTCTATATTATATATTGCATTGAACTGCTGCTGCCAAGTCAACAAATTTCACAACACATGCCAGTGATAATAAACCCAATTCTGATATATGTCACCATATACAATGCTGAGATTCACTTTCCTGCAGGCATACTCAGCAAATTTATAGAATAGTAGCTATAACAGGATCAGTGGAAGATCAACCAGAGAGCAGAAGACAACAAACTGTGCAAATGTAAATATAAATAAATTGCAACAAATAACAAGAATATGAGATAATGAGATAGAGTCCTTAAAGTGAGATCATTGTTTCTTTGAACATTTCAATGATGGGGCAAGTAAGTATTGTGATCCTCTTTTATTCTGAGCCTGATGGTTGACAGGTAGTAATTGTTCTTGAACCTGGTTGTGCGAGTCGTGAGGCACTTGTACCTTTTACCTGATGGCAGTGGTGAAAAGAGAGCATGGCCTGGCTGGTGGGGATCTCTGATGATGGATGCTGCGTTCCTATGACAGCATTTCATGTAGATGTGCTCAGTGGTTGGGAGGGCTTTACCCATGATATAAATGAGGGATAGTTGATGTCAACAGGTATAGGTTGTGGTGGTGACTATGTTTGAAATTGCACATTATTCAAAGCCCTTTTTTAAGCTGCTAAATCTGTACTGAATGTATCCGACTTACGCACAACTTAATGATGCACAACAGCGTTCAAGAGGTCCTCAATGCAAGACAAGATCATGAGATCATAAGACATAGGAGCAGAATTAGGCCATTTGGTCCATCGAGCTGCTCCAGCATTCTATCATGGCTGACTTAGTATCCCTCTCAACCCCATTCCTCTGCCTTCTCCCCATAATCTTTAACACCCTGACTGATCAAGAACCTATCAACCTCTGCTTTAAATATACTCGATGACTTGGCCGCCACATCTGTCCATGGCAAGAGTTCCACAGGTTCACCAACATCTGGCTCAAGAAATTCTTCCTTATCTCTGTTCTAAAAGGACATTGCTCTATTTTGAGGCTGTGCCCTCTTGTCGTAGACTCAACACTCTAGGAAACATCCTCTCCACATCCACTCTAACTTGGCCTGTTAATATTCAATAGGGTTCACCGAGATCCCCCTTCATCTTTCTAAACTCCAGCAAGTACAAGTCCAGAGCTATCAAATGCTCCTCATATGTTAAGATTGCAGTTAAGATCGCGCTACCAAACGTGTGCGACAGCTCTCTGGGAGTCAAAAAGCTACGAAATCCAACTAAAAACATCATTAAAATTACCTGTCCTGAGGTAAATTGTGTTAAGTTACCAACACAAACAGTCAGGGGGCGAGTGATGGTGAGGCAAGTTCAGGGGATGAGTCGAGATGGTGCGTTGCAGATGGAGTACCGATAATCTGGGAGCGAGGTTGGATTGTTCTGGGCACCTAACGGAGAAGTTGGAGCAGTGGGCAGAGAAGTTCCGATGCCCTGGTGCAAGGTTGGATCGCTCTGGGTGCCGAGCATACTTTTAAGAGCTTCAGAGTAGCTTCGGGCTGGGTGATGAAATCTGGACCCAGAGCGAGTCACTAGGCTGCGTGGTCTAGGCCCAGAGCCTTTCGCTACTGCGGTGCCTGAGTCCTAGTAACAGGTATGATATGCTGTTTAGACAATTTACACGCCGGCTGATTTTGCTCGCTCTCTGCGATGTTCACTCCTCTCTCCAGGGTGTGGAGCCTTTCACTGTTCCGTTGCTGAGTCAATCTAAATGCCAGCCCAGATAGACTGAAAAGACAGGGTACTGGTTGGGATGAGTGCCCGCTAATATGATGAACTGAGAAGCGAGGTTTTGGACCTACTCTGGGCTGATCCGGGGTTCAGATCTGAGGGCTCAGTTTTGGATTGGAATGCTGTTGTTTGCTTCAATTGTTTGCATGATGTAAATTTTTTTCCTTTCTCTTGCACATCGAGTGTTGGCCTTTTATTTTAATTTTTATTCTTTTTTTTTCTTTAAGTTCTTTTTGGTTTCTTGCTTTGCGGCTAACTGTGAGCAAGCAAATCTCAAGGTTGTATAATTTATACGTTCTTTGAAAATAAATGAATCTTGAATATGTTAAGTCTTTCATTCCTGGAATCAATCTCGTGAACTTCCTTTTCTTAGATAAGGGCCCAAAACCACTCACAATACTCCAAGTGCAGGCTGATTAATGCTTTATAAATTTTTGAATTTTCTCCCCATTAGGAAAATAGTCTATGCCTTTATTCCTTCTATCAGCTTGCATGACCATACACTTCCCTACACTATATCTAATCTGCCATTTTTTGCCGATTCTCCCAATCTGTCTGAATCCTTTTGCAGACTCTCTGTTTCTGCAGCACAACCTGCCCCTGCACTTACCTTCATATCATCCATAAACCTGGCCACAAAGTCATCGATTCCATCATCCAAATCATAGACGTATAACATGAGAAGAAGTGGTCCCAACACCAAACCCTGTGGAACACCACGAGTCATTGGCCCCTTTTATTCACACTCTTTGTTTCCTGGGGGGGGGGGGGTGTTACCTATGATGGATTGGACTGTACCACCCACTTTTTGCAGTTTTTTTTCCATTCCTTGGCATTGGTGTTTCCATACCAGGCCATGATGCAACCCATTCGGATGCAACCATAGTGCTTCTGTAGAAGTTTGTCGAAGTTTCTGGTGTCATGCTAAATCTACACAAACTTTTAAGAAAGTAGAGGTGCTGTTGTACTTCCTTTGCGATGGCTCTTATGTGCTGGTCCCAAGACAGATCCTCTGATATGTTATACCAAGGAATTTAATGCTACTGACCTGCTGCACCTCCATTCCCCTAATGAGGACGGGCTCTGACTGATTCCTGTTTTAAGGAGCACTGTCACTGGAAAACAGCATCCATCAATAAGGACCCCCCTGCCCCTCCCATCCAAGTCATGCTCTCTCCTCTTTGTCTCCATAAAGAAGTGGGTACAAGAGCCTCAACTCCCACACCACCAGGTTCAGGAACAGTTATTTTCCCTCAACCATCTGGTCTTGAACCAGAGGGGATAATTTCAAATTCTCCAACATTCCACAACTTATGGAGTCACTTTTAAGGGATCTATGTCTCATGCTCTTGATATTTATTGCTTATTTTATTATTGTTATTAGTTTTTTCTTTTCTTATTGTATTTGCACTTTTGGTTGTCTTTTCCACATTGGTAATTCGTCTGTCTCTGTTATGTGCAGTTTTTCATTGACATTATTGTGTTTCTGTCTATTTACCATAAATGTCCACAAGAAAATGAATCTCAGGGTAGTATATAGTGATATATGTGTAATTTGATAATAAATTTACTTTGAACTTTTTGAACTTTGAACTTTTGTGAGCACACATACAAACAACGCAACACAGGACATTGATCCAAGATTGGATCTTCAGCCGTCGTGTCCTTTTCCTGGCTTGCGGTCCAGATGTCAAGTTGAGATAACCCTCCTTACACTCTAACAAAATCAATTGCCTCAACATTCTTCGGTGCTTCCTTTAATATCTGTTTTGAGGAACCACAAGTTTACTTCCTTTATCTATAAAGTCAAAGAGCGAGAGAGAGAAGTCCCTGTGAAAAGCAAAATAAATATTCTTTATCCAGTATGTATGCAAATAAAATCTATCAGAAAGAATACATGCAACGGGCATTGATACTTAAAAGGCAAGTTCTTAATCATAAAGCTTCGGATGTTATGATTGACATTTGGCCCTTAACGAAGCTGCAAATCTTCTCTGGATCAGATTTTATCGAAAGGAACGGGGAAGTTTTATGCCTGAATTATTTTGCACCTTGCACAAAACCTCAGTGCTGCATCCTATTAATAATGAATGTTGCTGATGTAAGAAGATTTTGGAAAGTGTTCTGAAAAAACTGTGCAGCAGGCAAATTTTAGTTGTTTATTTGATTCTGTGTCTATGAGTCTGAAGTCCAGTGGGGAAGTGGGAGGCCTGTTGTCTGTGAGTTTGTCGGAGGCCTAGAGGACTGTCCTTGGGTTGGAGGACTGGCTATGGGGATGTGTGGGTGGTAGGAAGCAGGAAAGGGAACAACACACACAAAATGCTGGTGGAACACAGCAGGCCAGGCAGCATCTATAAGGAGAAGCACTGTCGATGTCTCGGGCCGAGACCCTTCGTCAGGAAAGGGGCTTGTTTTGCTGTTGTTGTTAAGTTGCTTGTTGTGTTGTGGTTTGAGGTGATCTGTGTTGTTCTGTCAATCACTGTAGGCATGCTGGAATGTGTTGTGACACTTGCTGGCTGCCCCCCACCCCAGCACATCCTTAGGTTGTACTAGTTGTTAATGTAAACAGCGCATTTTACTATATGTTTCTATACACCTGTGATAAATAAGTAATTTAGAACTTGAATCTGATGTAACACTCCCTAGAATAACCACAAAGTGGCTCAGCCCGTTTACTTGGTTTGATTCTGAGAAAAAAAGAGTGGAAAAGTCCCAGAGCCATTTTCCAAACAGAACAGAGTTATTGATTCTAACTGGAATGACAATGGGCTTGCCGCCCACTGGAGTGAAACAATTTCACATGAGCCTCTGCATCTGGCACGTCATTCTGTGTGACTTCCACCATCTCCAACAGGCACATCCTTCCCTCCCCTCCTCCTTTTTGCCTTCTGTATGGATTTCTCATTCCACAATCCTTTCTCCACTCACCTGTCCCCACTGACCTACCTCCCTGCCAGCGGGACAAGTGCTACACCTGCCCCTACACCCCGTCATTCCCCATCAATTAACATTGAAGGTGGCATTCAATTTCATCATCAAAGCCTGCCTTACCAATAGATAGCTCCAGGATTTGAGGCTGACTTTTTTTTCCAGGCTCTCACCATGAACCTTCATTGCTGGAGGGAAATAGTGGTACAGAAGTCTGATTTGCATTCTATGGCTCATCTTCTTGTCTGCTTCAGTGGAAGGGTTGCCACTGACTTGGAGCCTGCAGAAGCGTCTTCTGCAGATTGCAGCTTGACTACTAACTCTCTGATCCCCGATTACTTGCAGTGGAAATAGGAATATTTTGAATGAATCAAAATCAGGTTTATTATCACAGACAGGAGAACATCTGCAGATGCTGGAAATCCAAAGAAACACACACAAAGTGCTGGAGGAAATCAGCCCGAAATATCGACTGTTTACTCTTTTCCACAGATGCTGCCTAGCTTGCTGAGTTCCTCCAGCATTTTTGTGTGTTGCTTCAGGTTAATTATCACTGACATATGTCATGAAACTTGTTGCATTGTGGGAGCAGTACAGTGCAATACATAAAAAGTTACTATAAGTTACAAAAATTTAAATAAATAGTGCAAAAGAGAAATAGTGAAATAGTGTTCATGCCTTCATGAACCATTCAGAAATCTGATGGCAGAGGGAAAGAAACTGTTCCTAAAAAGTTGAGTGTGGGTCTTTAGACTCCTGTGCCTCCTTTCTGATGGTAGTGATGAGGAGACGGCATGTCCCTGGTGGGGATGGTCCTTAAAGATGAATGCTGCTTTCTTGAGGCGCCACCTTTTGAAGATGTGCTTGATGGTGGGGAGGCTAGTGGCTGTGATGGAGATGGCTGAGCTTACAACTCTGTGCAGCCACTTGCTATCCTGGGCATTAGAGCCTCCATATCCAGTCAGAATGCTCTTCACTGTACATCTCAAAAGACTCAAAGTACATTTATTATCAAAGTATGTACAGAGACTATGACTCCAAGATTGACCCTCCTGCAGGCAGCCACAAAACAAAAAATAAAATGTCATGCAACCCACTCAAGAAAGCACCAAACCATGAGAAAAGAACAAATTGTGCAAATGGCAAAAGTGAGTGAACAGCACACAGAATGTCAGAATTCAAACCAAGAGCCCAGCGGTATTCAGTTTAGCTCAGTTCAACGCAGCACTGCTTGCGAAGCGCCTCAGTCCATATCGATCGCCCCGATCAAACAGCGTGACCAGAACCCAGAAGTAGATGCACCATGAACCACAAAGTCCCCCAAAATGAGTCCCCAACCTCACTGATCAATCCTTGCCGCATGGCACCAAGGGTCCTGTAGTTTCCTCTGACTGCAGTGGACGAGAGGAATACTGGTCAGATGCAGGCTGATCAACTGCTCGTCTTCAGCCCTCATCCTCATCGGTTTCCACTTTGCTTGACGCCTCAACTGGAGAGAAACAATGAAGTCAATCACGGGCTCGCACCCTCTGTGGTGAACTACGTATACCTGTCTGGACACCCCCCCCCCACCCCCGCTGACTGCTCCTGTGGCTCCTCCCACTGACTGTGGCTCCTCCCTCAGACCCCAGTATAAAGGCGATCGTCGGGGCCTGAGCCCGGCCTCTCAGTCTCCAGGATGTAGTATGGTGGCAAATTGCTGCTTGTTCCTTCTTCCAGCCAATAAAAACCTATATCTCGCCTCACGTCTCGGAGAGTTATTGATGGTGCATCGCCCTTGACACCTCATTCAGAGAGGAACAGTGGAGTCAATCATGGTCTCTGGGCTCCCCAGCCTCCAGGCTGCATGCTGTGCTGCAAACCTCGCTGAGCTCCCTCGGAGAGAGCAAAATGCCAAATCGCTCAGTCGGCCCAAAAACACACCATCAAAATGTAACTCACAGGTTCCAATCATATGCAGCTTAGTAGCAGACCCATATAGGAAAGGAGAAGAAGTAAAATAAGTGGTTTTGTGAGCTGTCTGCAGGACGTTACCATGAGCAGCGTTGTTTGCTGGCACCATCTTGCCACATCTATTGAAGTTTGCTTGGATATTGGTGACATTGAGGACCTTGAGACCTGGTGTCAGGATCACACAACTCCTTCGGGGAAATTGCCAACACAACTGACGGGATACAGTGATACTGACACCAGCAGGAATGTGCCACCTCAAAAACTACCCCCACCCCCCACCGCTTATGTCATCCTCGAACCACATCTACTCCCAGAACACCCAGAGCGCAAGTGTGTCTCCTCATATCCAAGCGACTGCTTAATCAGTGGGAATCCTAACTCTGCAAGGGCTTGCTGGATAAGAGAGGAAATTGCTGTTAAATTATTAAAAGAGAAACGTAGCTTTCAGTAACAAAATATCTGCAGCTCATTACTTACATTTAGACCTGTCAATCAACTCCGCACTTGTCTGACAGACTACTGTCTAACAACAACCCATGGCTCCTGGTCACAATTCCTTTATATTTGTGTAGAGAAATGTTATGCTGCACAATGTACGTGCTTAAACATTACACAGGCTTTATGACATTTTAACTTAGCAATTTTGTTTTACAAATCATGTCAGGATTAATTTTCTGACGTGCAGAATGAAAGCCCTTTCATTTACAAAGGTGCTTGCGATAGCAACCACAGGGCTTGTTTCGTTTCCTGCTTTGCCGTGTGATGTTGTAGGCTGATGATTATCAGATCTTGAGGTTACTCCCCCACCTCCGCCCCCCCCAAAAAAAAACACAATGAATGGATTCAGAGCTAGCTCTCGCTGGGGACTCCTTATCAGGTGGAATGCGATCATCTATCACAGAAACTGCCAGCAGCTGATTTTCATTCATGGTTTACCTTCTGAGAGGAAAGGGTGGTGATAGATCTAACACCTGCTGGCATCGGGCGCTCTCATTCCCTTTGGTTCAGTCATGCTGCCAATTTGCACTGACACATCACACATCCTCAACGAGCCCTCGCAGTATGTGGTGAAGGGCCCAACACTTTGTAGACCGAGTCAACATCCAAACAATTTGTGTTTGGATTTTTGTCACCTTTACCTGAGAGAAAAAGCAAAATTGGCGTTTACTTGACCCGCTTGACAGAACTTAAAAGTTCATTGAGGGTTATAGATAAAGTTCAGAGTTCAAATTTCAGCATGCTGCAAGGTTGGGTGAGACTAGAACTAGAGGTCATAGGTTAAGGGTGAAAGGAGAACACACTCACATTGCTGGAGGAACTCAGCAGGTCAGGCAGCATCTATGGAGAGGAATAAAGAGCAATGTTTCCAGCCAAGATCCTTCAGCAGCATTGGCAGGGAGGGGGAAGAAAACTTTCCAATCCAGATGAAGAAACTCAGCCTGAAAGATTGGTTCTTTAACCCTTTCCATAACTGGTGTCTGACCTGCTGTGTTCCTCCGGCATTGGACTCGCTGGGCCAAAATGGCTTAATTCTGCTCCTATAACTTCTGGTCTTTATGTGTGTTACTCTGGATTTCCAGCATCTGTAGAATCCCTTGCATGTTTATATTTGAGGGGAATGTGAGGGGAACTTCTTCACTTGAGGGTGGTATGAGTGTGGAAAAAGTTGCCAGATGTGGATTTTATTTCAATATTTATGAGAAATTTGGATGGGAGGGGTAAGGAAGGAGGGCTAGGGTCTGGTTGAAGATCAATGGGACTAATAGATCAGATAGGATTAGATAGGGTGGAGGCCTGGATCTGTTTTGTAGTGCTCTAAGGCTTTATGACTCCATTTGGTAGTTAATGACAATTTAGTGCTTAAAATGCACTAATCTCTATCTAGGGACTAGAGGGATTTGTCCAATGAATTCAAACTCATCTGATGTAAATCTTCAGAGTGAAAGGGGGAGTAATAAGTGGGGGAAGTAACAAACTACTGGAGAGAGCCAGGTGGTCAGGCAGCATCAGTGGAGGGAGAGGGGATGGTCAAAATTTCAACATCAGAATCCTCTCATTGTTTAGTCTCCATCTGGTATTGGCTGACATAGAATTATACAGCCATTCATCTCAAATAGTCTACACTGATCAGTGAACACTTTTCTGTGTCAGCTCCATTACCCAATACTTGGTCCATGGCTCTCTATTCTTTAGCGATTCAAGTACTCATCTAAAGTCCTGATGAAGGGTCTTGGCCCAAACCATCGACACTTTATTCCTTGCTATAGAGGCTGCCTGACCTGCTGAGTTTCTCCGGCATTTTGTGTGCACTGCTCTGACTTTCTAGCGTCTGCAGAATCTCTTGTGCTCATCTAAAGATTAGCCTTACATCAAATGATGGGGCAGAACGGTAGCATGGAGGTTAGTGCAATCAAGGTTCAATTCCTGCGGCTGTCTGTAAGGAATTGGTACATTCTCCCGGTGACCGTGTGGGTTTCCTTTGGGTGCTTTGGTTACCCCTCTCATTCCAAAGATGTACTTCTCCTTATCACCATCTGAGATTCTCCTGACAATATTTATGTCATTGGTGAATTTATAGATGACATTCTGCCCATTAGTAGCTGAGAGAAGATGGCATGGTCCATATGGTGGGAATCTTTCACAATGCCTTCTTGAGGCAACACCTCCTGTAGATATGAACATTGCTGGATCTTCTCCATGTCCACTATATCTAGGCCTTCTGGAGCAGACATAGTATACCCACAATGTACTAACCCTAACTCTAACTGTGCATCTTTTAGAATGTGGGAGAAATCCAGAGCACGCAGAGGAAACCCATGTCATCCTGGTGATGTAGACAGGAGCATGTGCGTCTCCCTCCTTCCCGAAGTCAATGACCAGCTCTTTTGTTTTGCTGACATTGAAGGAATGCTTGTTGTCCACACCATGTCACTAAGGTCATCATTTAATTTAATGCTAAGACAGTTCCACATAAAATCGGGTATCTTGGGCAATATCATTTGTCTATAATTCAACAATGCCTAAAGTTACTGGCTGGTCAGTATCATTGTTGGTGGGAATTTTCTGGGTGTAATTGGCTGCTAGGTTTTTACATTGCAGAATTGGATCAGTCAGCATGTGAGGGTTATGAAATAAGTTTCAAAAATGCACATATTTTGTTCCTTTATCAAAAATTGGTTCCATATTTCATTTCCTTACTAGTAACAATGAAATGCCAATTCCTACCCTGGAATGAATAAGTTCAAGTTCAAGTTTATTGTTATTCAGCCATATACGCATAAGACTAAATGAAACAATGTACCTCTAGGCCAAGGTACACAACGTAGTGTATATAACTCACACACAGAAAGTACCACAGTAGCATAGTGGCCAGTACAGCTCGGGGTTTTGGATTTCAGTTCTGGCATCCACTGTAAACAAGTTGTTCTTCCTTCCTGTTTGCATGTGGGTTTCCTCCGGGTGCTTTGATTTCCTCCTAGAGTCAAAAGTCATACCAGTTAGTAGGTTAATAGGTCATTTGTAAATTGACCTGTGATTAGGCGAGGGTTAAATATGTAGGTTTCTGAGCGACGTGACCTGAGGAGTTGGAAGAGCCTATTATGTGCTGTGTCTTTAAATAAATAAATAATGTGATTTTACAAATTAACAAAGTCACAAATTAATTCAGTTACTAAAGAAATTAACAAATAATAAAATATATTCCAGAAGATTGACATAAGGTGCATCTACAACACAAGCTTAAAAAGTAAATAGTATAGCACGACTGTCACTTTACGTGTGATGAGACCTGGTTGTGACAGGGAGTTCAGTCGTCCCACAGCCTGGGGGAAGAAGATGTTTCCTATTGTAACGTTCCTTGTCATAATGCTGCAGTACCTCCCACCTGATGGTAGGGTGTCAACGAGATTGTTGGATGGACGGGAGGGTTCATTGACAATGCTAAAGGCCCTATGTTTGCAGCACTAATAGTAATTATCTCGGATGGGTGGAGGAGAGACCCCAATGGTCCTCACAGTCGTCCTTGCAATCCTTGTGTTCAGGTGCCTTGCAGTTCCAGGTGGTGATGTAGTTAGTCAGGACACTCTCAATGTTGCTCCTCTAAAAACTGGTTAGAACAAAGGGTGGGAATAGAGGAGACTTCACAGATGCTGGAAATCTGAAACATAAACAGTCAGCGTTTCAAGTCTGTGATCTATCTTAACCAAAATATTTCTTAAGATTTCTATGGGGACATTCACATCTCCAAATGCTTTCACAGTGTCCAAACAACCAGATTTCACTGATCACCTTCAACTGCTATTTTCTTTCATTGCCATTTATTTTTATTTAGAGATACAGCACGGCCACAGGTCCTTATGTCCCAAAGAGCTCACACCATCGAAAAACAACCATGTGAGCAATTACCATAGTAACCTGTACATCTTTGGGATGTGGGAGGAAGCTGGGGAAACGTACAAACTCATTGACTATGGCAGAACTTACCCCGAATCACTGGCGCTGGAATAGCGTTACACCAACCACTATGCTACAGGGCTGCTCATATTATTTGTTTTATCTTCTCCTGAAAGCCCTCCCTTGCTATTATTGTTCAGCATCTGATGTCTTTCCCTCCAACTCAACTGCCTTTTCTTGCTTTGTGATGCAAAACAAAGGATCACCATTTTCCATTCTCAGTCCCTCAGACACGAGAATTCTCTCAGGGCCATTCTTAACATGTCACCAAGTGTTAATTCATATTAATGAAGAGTTAATTGTTTCAGTACATTAACACCTCTGATCCGCTGTTTCCTTTTTAATCAGGTTCTGCCTCATGCAATGTAATTGCCTGCCTGCTTTGAGAGGCCAGTCACTTACATCAATTGAGTGCCAATGATACGAAGGGCTGATTGTATCAGACATTACTTGTTGAACTTGTGTGCTATTTTTTTTACCTTTCAATGTTGGACATCAAGTAATCTCCACAACTTTATTTTATCGTTCCATGCAACTTTGCTTCTGTCTTGCTCTGTGTTTCTACCTCCATCTTGGTTTTCAAGAAAGACTGTACTTGCACTAATCTCGTAGGCTGATAAAGGAGACTCATAAAGTCGTGTAGATATAAATGGGACCCTCAGCCCATTGCACCAACCATTAAACGCTCATTTACAATAATCCTACAACAATCCCATTTTATTGTTCCCACATTTTCTTTAGAAATTCTTTATTCCCATCAACTGCTCACCAGGTTCTGTAATGCACTGATATACTAGGAGCAATTACAGTGGACCATTAACCTGCCAACCCAGATGTCTTTGGGATGGGGTTGTGGGCGGGGGGGGAGGGGTTGCCCTGAGAACTGGAATACCTGGAGGACACTCTCATGGTCACAGGGAGAACATGCAAGTTCCACGAAGCCATCACTAGAAGTTAGGACTGAACATGGGTGAGGACACAACTCTACTGGCCATTAACCTTGCCGATGTACTGCTGAATTCTCCTCACAGGTGAATCTCAAAACTGGGGATTTTTTTTACTCCTTTAAAATGGGAATGCAAAGGCATTTCTTTTCTTAAAGGATCATGAATCCTGGATTCCAGAAAGTTGCAGAGATTAAGTCATTGACAAAGTCAACAGGTTTATTCCACAGCAGAATCAAAGATAACAGGGTAGAGGAAGAAAAATGGAGCTGAGTAGAAGACGCTATGGAAAATATATTTCCTCATGGGTGAGGAAACAGTGGAGTCAGTTTGAGCAACCCATAGAAACATAGAAAATAGGTGCAGGAATAGGCCATTCGGCCTTTTGAGCCTACACCGCCATTCAGTATGTCCATGGTTTAAAAGGCATGTGCTATCACGAGAGGCTGGATAAACTTGGGTTGTTTTCTCTGGAGCATCAGAGGCTACGGCAAGATCTGATAGAGATTTACAAGATTTTGAGAGGCATAGTTAGACAGAGCATATCTGTTTCCCACAGTTGAAATGTCTAATACCAAAATGCATTGAGGGTGAATGGGGTGGGGGTAGGTTCAAGAGGAATGTAAAGAGTAAGTTTTCTACTCAGAGAATCTTGGATGCTTAGTATGGTGGTCGAGGCAAATACATTTGCGACTTTTAAGAGACGTTTGGATAGGCACATGGATGCAAGGAAATGGAGAGATATGGACATGGTGCAGGTAGGAGGGATCAATGTTTGGGTGTTTTTGATTTGCCTTTTAGCTGGTTCAGCACAACATTGTGGGCCGAATGGCCTGTTCCTGTGCCGTACTGTTCTACATTCTATGTTTCAATTAGAAAGTTCAGCAGAATTAAATCATGTTAAAAATCCAGTAAATGTAACTTATAAATGCTCAGTGAAGCAAACAGGTGCAGTGCTCTGGAAGTGGAGCAATCAACCAATGTTCAAATATCTACAGCAAATAAAAGTTGCGAGAATTTTGGGTTCAGTACACCTGCCGCTGGACTACTGATGCATCAAAAAAAAAGAGTCAAAATACATTTCTATTTCCGAGAAGAAGATGAAAGACTTCGTGGGCCCTATCATCAGGGCTATACGATGCACTTTGAACTCAGTTATCAGTCTGCAGTTCAAATCAATAATACTAACAGCGGAGTGATTAAGTGGTATACATCAGAGCAACCGAGTCCATGAGTCAATAAACACCTCTCTTGTGCTGAGTAAGCCACAGGGACACTGGGGCCGGATCATTTATGACAGCAGTCCCTGCTGCTTTTGTCAAGCAGTGGCCTGTGACGTGTGTAGCTGTTGCTCCACCAGATATTATCATGTATTTTTCTGTCTCCTGTTTTGCTAAAAATATTTTGTAAGTCAGCAAGTGGACGTTCAACTTCACTTTTCTTAACCCCAGCACCGGCTGTGTTCGAGCATAAGAGTGATACAGCACAGAACGGGTCCTTCTGCCCACGATGTTGTGCTGACCTTTTAAGACCCAAAAGCATAGGAGTAGAATAAGGCTATTCACCTATCAAGTCTTCTCTGCTACCCACCGTTGCTGATTTATTATCCCTCTCAACCGTATTTTCTCCTACCGTCTCCCCATAATTTTTGACACCCTTACTAATCCGGAACCCTTCAACCTCTGCTTTAAGTATACCCAATTACTTGCCCTCACAACTGTCCATAACAATTCCACAGATTCAACAGCCTCTGGTTAAAGTTCCTCCTCAGCTCTGATCTATAGAGAAGTCCTTCTATTCTGAGGCTGTGCCCTCTGGTCCTAAACTCCCCCACCATAGGAAATTTCTTTTCCATGTCCAACATATCCAAGGCTATCAATATTTGATAGGTATCAATTGCATATCCTCCCCCCGTTCTTCTAAACTCCAGCTAGTACAAGCCCTCATACCTTAACCCTTTCATTCCCAGGATCATTCTCCTGAACCTCCTCTGCACCCTCGTCAATGACTGCACATCCTTTTAAGCTATGATGAGATCAATCTAACCCCTCCCTCCAACATAGCCCTCCATTTTTCTATCACGTCCTGAAGAAGGTTCTCAACCAAAAACATCCGCTGTTTATTCTTTCCCACAGATGCTGCCTGACCTGCTGAGTTCCTCCAGCGTGTTGCGTGTTGCGCTTTGGATTTCCAGCATCTGCAGATTTCTTGCGTTTACCACTTTGTCCAGTGTCTGTGTGGTGCAGTTGTGTCAGGGTTTTCTGATGCTCAGGAAGATATCATCTGGGCTTGAGAAGGAGCATCTCCAAGTTTGCAGATGACACGAAGCTGGGCAGCAGTGTTAGCTGTGAGGAGGATGCAAGGTGACTTGGATAGGTTAGGTGAGTGGGCAAATTCATGGCAGATGCAATTTAATGTGAATAAATGTGAGGTTATCCACTTTGGTTGCAAGAACAGGAAAACAGATTATTATCTGAAAGGTGGCTGATTAGGAAAAGGGGAGATGCAACAAGACCTGGGTGTCATTGTACACCAGAACTGTATGCAATACTACAGATGTGGCCTAACAAGAGTTTTATAAAGTTGCAGACTTCTAATTATTTTACTAAATGATTTCAAGGTACCCACCTGTACAATTTCATTCTGTTTCATGTGTTAGATTTATGTTATGTTCAGTATTTCTTGATTCATTCCAACATTGTACCTTCTTTCATCTTGATCCTGTACCTCTCAGTTCAACTTCCCAACTTAGATTGAGTTTTCCAAAAAGTTTAATTAGTATATGCAATTTGCTGGACTATACGTTTCCGTAGAAAAGTCCTCAGAAACCTAACTTCCTTTTTCATTCATTTATTATGGCCATGTCGTATGACATGGGCGATCATGGTCTTCACCATGGTTGTTTTTGGCAATTATTTTTGGCAAATGGTTTGCCGTTGCCTTCTCCTGGGCAGTGTCATTAGACCCAGCTATTATCAATACTCTTCAGAGATAGTCTGCCTGGCGTCAGGGGTCACATATCCAGGACCTGGGATAAGCACCAGCTGCTCATATGATCACTAACCACCTGTTTCCATGGCTTCGTTTGGCCCTGATCGGGTGGGAGGGGGGCTAAGCAGGTGCTACACCTTGCCCTGGGGTGACCTGAGGAAAGCAGTACCTTACACCTTTCTTGGTAGAGAAGTATCTCTACCCCACCACCCTTCTCTGCGAGCTAGCAGAGGGAAGGAGCACCCTACACTTCCTTTAGTAGAGACCTATTTCTAACCTACCACTTCTTCTACCCTTGCTAACAGTGCTGACATGCATCTTGAGGTCTTGAATTTTATGTATCTTCAAACAGCTGCAAGAAAAACAAACGTTTGTAGATGGAGTCGCAAGAGATTGCAGATGCTAGGTGGGGGAACTCTGTGGGTCAGGCAGCATATTTGGAGCAAAATGAAGTGTCTTGACTTGAAACATCGGGTGTTCATTTCCTTCCATAGTTACTGCCTGACTCACTGAGATCCTCTGGCGTTTTGGATGTTGCTAAATTAGACCACCCAACCAATGGATTTCATTGATAGTGAAGTGCTTTAGAAGTATCTGAGGTTGTGATCCTTGTATGTAAATCCAAGTCTTTGCATTCTGCAATATCAGAGGTGTGATTCTGACTTTGATATATCATTGCCCATCTAATGCCTTGGTGTCATCATCATTATCATTATGTGCCATGTCCTATGATGTGGACGTTCTTAGTCTTCCATCTGTCTTTAATCTGAGAAGTTCTAATAAGCTCTTCAAAACTTTTGCCTGTCCATCCCTTGATGTAACTCATGAATGTCATGTGCTGTTGACCGTGACATTTTCTTCCATCAATTTTTCCCGTCACTGGTGTCGAGGACTCGATTAGGGTTCTCAAAGTGCAGAAGAAACTCACTGTGTTAAGCAACAGCTACGGAGGGGAATAAACAGTCACTGTTTCAGGCTGAGCACACAAACACAA
This sequence comes from Hypanus sabinus, assembly GCF_030144855.1. Classification (NCBI taxonomy): domain Eukaryota; kingdom Metazoa; phylum Chordata; class Chondrichthyes; order Myliobatiformes; family Dasyatidae; genus Hypanus; species Hypanus sabinus. Next base: position 166,405,526 of record NC_082712.1, on the reverse strand, counting down.
ATGCAACTTGTATGTGTCAGAATCAGAATCAGGTTTAGTATCACCAACATATGTTGTGAAATTTGTTAACTTTACAGCAAATATACAATACAATACATGATAAATACAGAAAAAACTGAATTACAGTAACTATATATGTATATTAAATAGTTAAATTAAATAAGTAGTACAAAAACTGAAATAGAAAGTAGTGAGGTAGTGTTCATGGGTTCAGTGTCCATTTAGAAATCGGATGGCAGAGGGGAAGAAGCAGTTCCTGAATCGCTGAGTGTGTGCCTTCAGACTTCTGTACCTCCTACCTGATGGTAGCAATGAGGAGAGGACATGTTCTGGGTGGGGGGGTTGTAGGTTCTTAATGATGGATGCTGCCTTTCTGAGGCACTACTCTTTGAAGATGTTAAGATTTCCAACATCTGCAGAATCTTTTGTGTTTACAAAGACACTTCTCCCTAGCTGTTCTTTGTTTTGGTTGTGAATCTCCATAGATGTCGTATCTAAGCTGAGCGATTTGAAGTCAGGTCGATTTCACCCTGTTTTGTTCAGTGTGGTTTCTGTGTCTGCCAGTGTTGGAACTGACTGTGTCAGCACATGGCAAGAGAGATGGCATCAGTGTGTGCATATTTCTATTGTATATGTATGTGTGTGACTCATGGAAATCCCTGGTCCACAACTGCTCAGAATGACACAGGAGCATTGAGGGTGGCAACGAGAAGCTAGCTCCCTTTGTCAGGGCATTATGAAGCCCAATACAGGTAGCCAAATCAGTGTATTACCTTCCAAAATACCACCTGCACATTTCATTCAGCACCTTCTGCCCTCGTCTTGAGAGTTCACATTGGCTTAGTAGTCATTTCAGAACCCATAAGCTGGGGTGGATGCAAGAATGGAAGAAGGTTAGGGTGGCACCTCAGCATTGTGTTTAGCATCACATGATAACAGTACTAGCACTCCAGGTTCTACTCCGTTGCTTGTTGTAAGGAGTTTGTACGTTCTCCCTGTGACCGCATGGGTTTCCTCCCACATCCTAATGACCTACAAGTTAGTAGGATAATTGTTCACATGAGGTAATTGGGTTGTGCAGGCTCATTGGGCCAGAATTCCTGTCACCGTTCCGTGTCTCTTCTACGATGGTCGTCACCTTGTCATTCTGGAGAGGACTGTGTGTTCCTGAGATGCCAAGGGTAATGCTGTCTGGAGCTTAGCTCCTATTGGGGTCCTCCATGGCAGTAAGGTCAAGGGGGAGGATCCAGACGAAGAGCGATCTAACCAAGATCTCAACGGTGGAGCTGGCTGGAGATGATGGCACATCACAACGACAGTGAAAGTCGAAGAAGACTGCAGTAGTGAAGGGTCCCCAGTTGTCTTCCCTGACCCCAATCTGTCAACGACCATGTGCACCAGCCTCCGCAGGTGAAACAAAGTCATGCACAGGCATTCTTCATTGAGGGAATAACCCCTTGCGGGGAGGGGAGGAGAACATCACACTCAACTCGAGTGATCGTATTACTACTATCACTAAATAAAAAATATATAATGTTGTGGTCAAGCCCATGCATGAAAACTAGATCTTCAGTTGGCCTGAATACCTTCCTACTCCACCAAACCTCGCCCTGTCAAACAGATGGTGTGGAATGGTCAGCTCATCTCCTAATAAAGTTATCATCCACTCCTCATTGTTATGGAATCAAGCCATCACTAACCTTAGTATCATCCTAAATGAGTGAGATAAAGAGCTACACATTCCATTCACTTGATATATGTACTGTTATGGAACAATATTTGAGCATTTAATATCATACTTGTATTCCGTTTTATCCCAAGGTTTTGCTTCTGTTCATGGACAATATGGGAACCATTTTTCCCTTGCTGTACCTCAGATTTATCGGTAATTGATTTATTACTATCATAGGTACAAAGTGAAAAACTTTGCTTGCATACCATCTAAACAGATAATTTCATAGAAAAGTACACTGAGGTAGTCTTACAGTTACAGAGCAGGTAGACGTTTAAGGTGCAAAAGTTTGTCTTCATCATATAAAAGGTCCATTCAAGAATCTTGTAACAACAGGATAGAAACTGCCCTTGAGCCTGGTGGTACGTGCTCGTGAGTTTTTGTTTCTTCCTCATGATGGGAAGGGTTATAAAGGAGAATGACTGGGGTGTGAGGGGTCTTTGATCATGTCGGGTGCTTTACCAAGGCAGTGGTCAGTGTAGACCATCAATGAGCAGAGGCTGGTTTTCCAAGGTACATGGGGCTGCCTTCACAGCTCTCTGCTATTTCTTGCATTCTTGGGCAAGGCAGTTGCCATAACAAGTTGTGGTGGCGCATCTAGATAGGATGCTTTCTATGGGGCATCTGTAAATCTTGATGAGGGTTGGTGGGGATGTGCCAAATTTTCTTAGCATTCTGAGGAAGCAGAGACATTTGTCTGCTTTCTTGGCCATAGCATCCATGCGGCTGGACAATGTCAAGTTGTTCAAAGTTCAAAGCAAGTTTATTATCAGAGTACTTACATGTCACCATATACAACCCTGAGATTTGCTTTCTTGTGGGCGCACACGGTAAATCCAAGAAACACAGCAGAATCAATGAAAGACCACACCCAACTCAATGCACAAACAACCAATGTGCAAAAGACAACAAACTATTTAAAAAATAGTAATAAATAAACAAACAATAAATATTAACAACATGAGACTAAGAGTCCTTGTCAATGAGTCCACAGGTTATGGGAGCAGTTCAGTGATGGGTCAGGTGAAGTTGAGTGAAGTTATCCCCTCTGAGCTTGCCTGTTGAGGGATAACAACTGTTCCTGAACCTGGTGGTGAGAGTCCTGAGGCTCCTGTACCTTCTAGCTGATGGAAGCAGCAAGAAGAGAGCATAGCTGTGTGGTGGGGGTCCTTGGTGATGGATACTGCTTTCCTGTGCTAGCACTGTACGTAAATGTACACAAAGGTGGAGAGGGCTTTCCCATGGTGGACTGGGCTGTATCCATTACTTGTTGTAAGATCTTCTGTACAAGGGCATTGTTATTTCCTTACCAACCTGTCATGCAACCAGTCAATATTCTCTCCGCTGCACATTTATAGAAGTTTGTCAGTTTGTCAAAATTTTTGATGTTATGCCAAATCTTCACAAACTTCTAATGAAGTAGAGGTGCTTTCTTCGTAATTGCATTTTTTGTACTAGATCCAGGACAGGTTGGCTGAAATTATAACAGCAAGGAATTTAAAGTCGCCGACCGCTTCCACCTTTGATCCCCTGATAAGGATTGGCTCATTGACCTCTGGTTTCCTCCTCCTGAAGTCAATAATCAAATCCTTGGTCTTACTGACATCGAGTGAGAGGTTGCAGTTGTGGCACCATTCCACCAGATTTTCAATCTTTCAATTTTCAAAAATTGTTGATGTATGTACCTAGGAACTTTAAGCTCTCAATCATTTCCATCTCATCACCATTAATAAAGACTGACAGGGGTGAGTACTCAGCCACATTTCATTGAGTTATAAAGTCATAGAAAAGAACAGCACAGAAATAAATCTTTCAGCCCATCTAGTCCATGCCGAACCATTTAAACTGCCTACTCTCATCAACCTGCATCAAGACCAGAGCCCTCCATACCCCTACCATCCATGTACCTATCCAAACTTCTCTTAAACTTTGAAATCAAGCTCACATGCACCAGCTTTCATGAAGTCAATTTTGGTTTGCAGCTTCTTTCGCTATAGAGCGTGAATCTGTGGACTTCACTGCCGCAGATGGATATGGAGGCCAAGACATTGAGTGTATTTAAAGTGGAGGTGGATGGATAGATTCTAGATTAGTAACTGTGTAAAAGGTTACGAGGAAAAGGCAGGAGACTTGGGTGGATGGTGGAAATTATTTAATGATGGTCGAATGGCAGGACAGACTCAGTGGGCTAATGGCCTAATTCTGTAGGTTAGACCCTAAGGCCATAAGATGTAGGAGCATAATTAGCCATTTGGCCCATCTAGTCTTCTTTGCCATTTTAACATGGCTAGTCAATTTCCCTCTCAGCCCCAATCACTGGTGTTCTCCCTGTTTCCCTTGATTCCCTGACTAATCAAGAATCTATTACCCTCTTGCCTTAAATATGTCATGGCCTCCACAGCTGTCTGTGGCAATGAATTCCACAGATTCACCACTCTCTGCCTAAAGAAATTCCTCATTCCCATTCTAAATGGACATCCCTCTATTGTGAGGCTGTATCCTCTGGTTTTAGACATGAGTTTTATGATCTTGTAGTCTTATGGACACTGAAGGAAAGGTTGTTGTCTTTACACCATGCAATTAAGGCGTTGTATTTTCTTACTGTACCTTGTTTCGTTGTTGTTTGACATCTGGCCTGCTATTATGGGGTTAACTCCATGGGAAGCGTTGAGCTGAGGATGCAGTTTTGTAGTGCACTATTGTTAAGATTATTCATGGTGGAAGCATTGCTGCCTATAGAAGAGGTATCGTTGGTCAGGAAATCAAGGATCCATTTGGAGACAGAGGTAACAAGTAGTTACCAGTTGTAAATTCCAACTGGATATTTTGTAATACACACAAAACGCTGGAGGAACTCAGCAGGCATCTATGGAAGAGAGTAAGCAGTCAAGACCCTTCAGCAGGACACCATTTTGTTAATAGATTTTCTGAGCTGCCTTTTCTCAGTCCATTGTTACTCTGGATTTGGCCACATCAACAAACATTCAATGTTCCTCTAGGTTCTGAATCAATCATTACAGTATTTTAGAAGCTTCTCTGGATCCAATACTGATGTAATTCCCACTTACAGAATGAATATCCAATGGAAAAGATATTGTACTGCTAATAATATTGTGTTGGTTAACAATGATATCTACTTCTAACATTTGTACGCAGGCAGTTAAATTGTTGTTTGCTTCAACTGTTCGCATGCTTTAAAAATTTTTTTTCTCTTTCTCTTGCGCATTTTTTTCTGTAATTGGGTTCTTTCGGGTTTCTTGCTTTGTGGCTACCTGGAACATGCAAATCTCAAAATGATATAGTTTATACATTTTATATGGATTTAAAATCTTGAATCTTGAAATATGAAAATTAGTGTCAGCAGTAGATAAGTACAAGAGATGCTGCCGATGCGGGAAATCCAGAGTAAACATCCTGGATCCCCTGTTAATTGACCTGCTCCCAGAGCTATAAATACTCTGGACGGGCAACATATTGTAATACTAATAAGTTCCTCCAGCATCTTATGTGTGCTAGTAAATATACAGTATCTGCTAACTAGCAATGAATGTATTGCTTTGCTGCAAATATTCACAGTGCAAAATCTAGAAAATTGTCTTCTATCCTGTACTTGATATTTTTTTTTCAACAAAAAAAAATCCCCAAAAACTCATATCTTTGTTGCAACAAATGAGGTGAACCCAAGCGCAGGACACCGGCACGGAGATTTAGTTGGGATGCAGACGCGGCCATGAGCGTTGAACGGCAAACAGGAGGAAGAGCAGGAAGGCAGAATTTATCTTGACACGGAGAGACTGAGTTTCACAGATAAATCTCGATACTGAAGCAAAACTTAGGACACACAATCCTAAGTGGCCGGGGAGTGTTAATTACCACACTAGCAAAACCAGCGACCTGGCAACTAGTGGGTGCAAAGCCGGAGTTCTTATGATTGCAGGTCTTATTGAAAACCATGTGTGTCATCATCAAAGGGAATTAGGAGAAAGTAGGGAATTAACGGTCAGAACCATGGCACAATAAAAAGGAATTAGGAGAAGATGGAGAGTTAACAGTCGGGACTGTGACAATCTTTGAGCTGAACTCGCAGATTTTCAAGATAGTCAAACTATACCCTTGGAAATAAAGGCAACACCATACCTTCAATGGTCACTGCTCCCGCGACTCCTCGGCCAACTCAGGAGCACTGTAAACAGAGCCCAGAGTCACTCTGTTTGCTGCCAGGTCAGGGAAGCTTATAGATCGACGTGTATCGTAGGTTTTGCTCTGCAGCTCAGTAGCAGCAGACATCAGGAGCCTGCTGTACATCTGCAAGAGAATGTGGTAACTGCAGTGTGGTATCTGAGCCAAGAAAAATACAGAAAGTAGAGGATACAGCCCAATGCATCACAGGTAAAACCCTCCCCACCGCTGAGCACACCTACAGGGAATACTGTCACTGGAAAGCAGCATCCATCATCAAGGACTCCCACCACCCAGGCCATGCTGATTGCTGATGCCATCAGGAAGGAGGTACAGGAGCTGTAAGTCCCACACTACCAGATTCAGGAACGGTTATTACCCTTCAGCCATTAGGCCTCTGAACCAGAATGGATAACTCCACTTAAACTGATTCCACAACCCATGGACTCACTTTCAAGGGCTCTGCAACTCACACTCTCAATATTATCTAATACTTCAATTATAATTACGAATTTGCTTTTCTTTTTTGATTGCACAATTTGTCATCTTTTGCACATTAGTTCTTTGTGCATCTTTGTGTGTAGTTATTCAATGAATGGCTATATTTTATTAGGAGTTTGAAGAGATTTGGCATGTCAACAAATACACTCGAAAACTTCTGTAGTTGTACCGTGGAGAGCATTCTGACAGGCTGTATCACTGTCTGGTATGTAGGGGCTACTGTACAGGACTGAAAGAAGCTGCAGAAGGTTGTAAATCTAGTCAGCTCCATCTTGGGCACTAGCCTACAAAGTACCCAGGACATCTTTAGGGAGCGATGTCTCAGAAAGGCAGTGTCCATTATTAAGGGCCTCCAGCACCCAGGGCATGCCCTTTTCTCACTGTTACCATCAGCAAGGAGACACAGAAGCCTGAAGGCACACACTCAGTGATTCAGGGACAGATTCTTCCCCTCTGCCATCTGATTCCTAAATGGACATTAAATCTTTGGACACTATCTCACTTTTTTCATGCTTTTAAATTCTATTCAATATACAGAATTGATTTGCTTGTTTATTTATTATTATTTTCAAAATTTTATTATTTTTTCTGCATTTATGTACTACATTGTACTGCTGCTGCTAAGTTAACAGAATTCACTTCACATGCCAGTGATAATAAACCAGATTCTGATTCTAAATCTGTTTTGCTTCTTTGTACCTACTGTGAATGCCTGCAGGAAAATGAACCTCAAGGTAGTGAATTTTGATGTATATGTACTCAGACATTAAATTTACTTTGAACTTTGAAGAAACTCTTCCATGTAACCTGATCTGTAATAATCTGCAGCCTTCACCTTAGGATTATTACTAGGCCAAAGTGAAGAGCATGGTTGGAGCAGCACCAGGTGTATCTAGAAATGCCAGGCTGTTTTATTACGTGTGTTGATAGGTGTTTCAGGTTGGATTTGCTATTATTTTATTATTGTCAAATGAACTGAGGTGCAATTCAAAGCTTTCATTTCAGATATAGGTACGGGTTTTGTCACAGAGAAAAATGTGGTGTAATGCTTATGGAAAATTGGCACATTAGAGACTGTATTAAATCCAATTCCATGCATTGGAGTTGGAACTAATGTCTAGTTCTGATTCATCTTTGCAGCCTTGAACACAAGGATCTAGGCTGTTCCTTCAGTAACCAAGGGAATTCATTGCTGCCAGACGGAATAAAATGGTTTGGTAGCCTCCAACCCGATGGCATGAATGTTAATTTGTCCAACACCAGTACTTTCTTTCTCCCCACTTCCTCTTCTCTCCTTTGCCATTCCCCATTCTGGTTCCCCTCTTACCCCTTATTCTCTCTCCTCACCTGCCTGTCAACTCCCCTTGTCTTCCTCTTCTTTCCCTTTCTCCCATGGTTCACTCTCCTTTCTTGTCAGATTCTTTTTTCTTCAGCTCTTTACCTTTTCCACCTATCAGTTTGCAGCTTCTTAATTCATCTTCCCCCTCCCACCCACTTAACAGCTCTCTCACCTGGCTTCGCCTATCACTTTCCAGTTTGTACCGCGTACCCATGTGACCAATTTACCAACTGACCCATTAATCTTAGGTATATGGGAGGAAACTAGATACTCAAAGGAAACCCATGTGGTCACAGGGAGATGTACAAACTCCTTACAGGCAGTTGCAGCATTGAACCCAGGTTGCTGGCACTGTAGTAGCATTATGTGAACCACAACATTTATGTGACGCACCATATTATCTTAGTACATGTGACAATACTGAACCAATTCTCATTCCAACCAGCAGGTTAATACAAAGAGAACGTGCAGCTTTAAAACGAAAATGTAAGCTCTGCTTAATATACAGTAAGGCCGAAAGAAACATACTTTCTTTCTCCGGGAAGTAAACCCGGGAAATAGATGTATCCTAACAGCGCTGCAGCACGTACACCTCTGAAGAACATACAAATTCTTACCAAGATAAAATCACATTTATATAATGATAAAGCGTGGATTTGCACATTAGGTAAACAGGAAATCCATGCAGGAATCTCAAGTCATTTTGCTTTAGATCCTCGGGCACATTGATTGACTTTCATGTGTGTGGGAATAAACTGTAACAAAAGTAAGAGTGGATGGTTGAATACTTTAGAATCATAATTTTACTTGTGATTTAGAATTACAATGTGTAAAGTACCATGTAAGTTTTATTATCAATGTATGTACGTGAGATTCATTTTCTTGTGGCCATACTCAGCAAATCTATAGAATAGTAATGAAAGATCAACCAGAGTGCAGAAGACAACAAACTGTGCAAACACAAATATATAAATAGATAGCAATAAATAATGACAACCTGAAATAATGAGATAAAGTGCCCTTAAGATGGAGGAGCCGGTCTCAGAAAAGCCTCGGCAGTGCATTTTAAACCATCAGCATCTGAAGCTATGAGGATCTCCTGTTCTACCTAACCCTCTTTTACAAGCCACCAAACTCTGAACTAGTTCAGTGCATCAGGCTTTGGAGAAAATCAAACCTGGTGTTAAACAGTTCTGCTCCATTCCAGAATAGTTGAACACCTCATGGGGAGTGGCCAGAACATTAGTACCACACTATTTAAGGAGATGAATACTATTAGTGATTGTATTTTCTAATGAACGTATGAGATTCTGCAGAAAATCCGGAGCAACACACCCAAAATGCTGTGTGCACCAAGGGTCTTGGCCCTAAACGATTCTCTGTTTTCCTGCCTTTCCCCAAGACTCAAGCGTCCGTTAGGAGCTATATGAATAATCATACACTTGTTGGGCACTTTACTAGGTATAACTGTACATCTGCTTATAAATGTAAATATCCAATCAGCCAATCACAATACAGCAACTCAATACATGGTCATGAGGCTCAGTTGTTGTTCAGACCAAACATCAGAATGGGGAAGAAATATTATCTAAGTGACTTTGACCATGGAATGATTGTTGTTTGTATCTCAAAAACTTCCGATCTCCCGGAATTTTCTAACACAACAGTCTGTGGAGTTTACAGAGAATGGTGCATAAGACAGAAAAAATCCATCCAGTGAGTGTCAGTTCCGTGGGTGAAAATGCCTTATTAATGAGAGAAGTCAGAAGAGATTGGCCAAGTATGTTCAAGCTGACAGTAACTCAAATGTCCATGTGTTACAATAGTGGTGTGCAGAACAGAATCTCTGAAAGTCCAACACATTGATCCTTGAAGTACTGTAGATGGGTTACAGCTGCAGAAGACTATGAGCATGTAGTTCCCTGCACTTTGGTTTTAATTGCAAATGGGAGAGTGAATATTGCTGTATTGGAAAAATTAAGTCATGAAGTAGACTCTTTTCTCAGTTCCAGCTCATTCAGTGATTGTACTGAATTACAAATATAATTTAATGCTGCCTCTGCATATTACAGTGGAACCTGGGGGATTGCATTGGACTTAACAGAAGAGAACTGTTCTCCATCCTCAGTCACTCAACATCATTTCTTCTATACTTCTCAGTAAATAGGTAGCTTTTCCCCTGAGACCACCAGCTCACCAGTTTCACAGAAAGAAACGGAAGAAATTGCAGAATATAAACCTCAAGTATTCCCCAAAATTCTATAATCTTGTCTAGTAAAAGTTATTTTTGACTGGATTTAATTACTGATGGAGCATGTTCTGGAATGCCATATGCAAATTACTGGTAATTCTGAAAATTCCATTTTCACAAGTTTATAAAGTTGTTATTAGTAAAAATTCTTTGAATCCTATTTTAACACACCTGCAGGTTTAAAATGTGGACAATTGATTTGGTACTATAATTAGTAATTGTTAATAAGTTTGTATACATATGACAATAGCAAAAACTATTTTTTCTCTCTTTTTGAGCTACATATTTAATTTAAATTTTTAATATCTATGTAAACTACTTACTATAATTTACAGTTTTAATTATGTATTGCATTGTACTGCTGCCGCATAACAATTTTCCTGATATATGCCAGTTATAGTAATCCTGATTCTGATTCAGTGAAAACTTTTGTTTGCATACCGTGCAAACAGATCATAGCTGGTCAGGGAAAATTGTTGGGGTGTCATGGTAGCATAGCAGTTAGTGCGACGTTATTACTGCTCAGGGTGTCAAAGTTCAGAGTTCAATCCCAGCGTCCTCTGTAAGGAGTCTCCTTTTGCCCTCCTCTTTTCTCCAGGTGCTCTGGTTTCCTCCCACAGTCAAAGATGTGGCAGTAAGTTAATTTGTCATTGTAAATTATCCCTTGATGAGCTTAGGGACAAAATCAGGGTTGTCAGAGGTTGCTAGGCAGTGCAGCTTGAAAGGCCTGAAGGGCCTATTCCATGCTGTTTCATTAAATAAATAAAATAAAGTCATTCCATACACAATACATACATGGTAAATGGTAGGGCATTGAGGAATGCAGTATAACAGAGTGATCTAGGAATAATGGTGCATAGTTCCTTGAAGGTGGAATCTCATGTGGATAGGGTGGTGAAGAAAGCTTTTGGTATGCTGGCATTTATATATCAGAGCATTGAGTATAGGAGTTGGGATGTAATGTTAAAATTGTACAAGGCTTTGGTGAGGCCAAATTTGGAGTATTGTGTACAGTTCTGGTCACCAAATTATAGAATTTACCTGTGTTTCAGCACCCAAGTTACAGAGAAAGGTTGAACAAGATAGGTCTTTATTCTTTGGAGCGTAGAAGGTTAAGGGGGAACTTAATAGAGGTATTTAAAGTTATGAAGTTATGAGGGGGATGGATAGAGTTGACGTGGATAGGTTTTTTTCCATTGAGAATAGGAGAGATTCAAACAAGAGGACATGAGTTGAGAGTTGAGGGGCAAAAGTTTAGGGGTAACACAAGGGGGAACTTCTTTACTCAGAGAGTAGTAGTTGTGTGGAATGAGCTTCCAGTAGAAGTAGTAGAGGCAGGTTCGATATTGTCATTTTTAAAAAAAATTGGATAGGTATATGGACAGGAAAGGAATAGAGGGTTATGGGCTGAGTGCAGGTCGGTGGGACCTGGTGAGAGTAAACATTCCACATGGACTAGAAGGGCCGAGATGGCCTGTTTCCGTGCTGTAATTGTTATATGGTTATACAAGTCATTGAGGTAGTAAAAAAAATATAGAATATCACTTTATAGTTATAGAGGAAGCTCATGCCTGGTAGACAAAGAAAGGTGTTAGTGCTATGCAAAGGCAGACTGAGAGAAGTGTACATACTATAGACCATACATCACATAAGAGGTCTGTTCAAGAGTCTTATAACAATGGATAGAAACTGTCCTTGAGGTTTGTTCCACTTGTTCTCAAAGTTTTGAACCTTCTGCCCAACATGAGGGCAGAGAAGAGAGAATGACAGGGGTGGGAGGCTTTATGATCATGAGGGTTCTAGAACTTGAATTTAAACATAGAATGTTAATTGCTAAATAACAGAAGCCCTGGCCACGTGCACTAAACTACACTCAAACACAAAGTGCACAGACATAATCAGAAGATCTCTGCTTTAATATTTTTGGTGTGTGATATGCCAGTAGGATCAAATAACTCTGAGTTTACTTTCAATGTGAAGAATCAAAAGTGTTGGTGATTATAATCAAAGCCTTCAACCAAAGGCAACTGTTGACATTATGACAGATAAGGTCTTAAAGCAATCAGGAAAAGTCAAGGCGGACATTACCCACCCAGCAAATTACCTTCTCCTAAACTCCCTTCTGGAAACCACTATAGAGCTCTTAAAACAAAAACTTCACCCCGTCTTAAAAGTTTTACCCTGCAGACAGTTAATCTTATTAACCATTCTGGTTAGCTCCCCACCCCATATATCTATTACCGGTCAGCGCACTGCACTGTAAATGCTTTAAAACAATTTATATATTACTGTTTATATAGTAAATTCATGCTGGCATTTATGCACATTTAATTCCATATTTGCACTTATAACTTTATTTTTATATTATTATTTATTCCATATAATTATTGAATATTGTCACTTTTTGTTGCACGTTGCACCAACATGCCACTAAAATTTCCTAATACTTGTAACTGTATATGGTGAATAAAGTTGATCCATAATCCCTGATCCTTGATCTTGATTCTGGTGCTAAACTTGCCTACCTGAACCAGCATCTTACAATTCTGCTACATATTCTTTGATTTTTGTATTAGCCAAAATCTTGAACTAAATTGTAAATGGTGCAATGTGTAAGTAAAAATTGTACCTTAGATTTTTCATTCCCTTTTGACTATTCACTGGAGAGTTCAGCAATGAGAACTGAACTACTGTGCAGTGTTAAAAGGCTGATCCCACATTGCTGAGAAAGGAGGCATTATAAAAGGACCCTTAGAAAGGAAAGTTCTAAATCTGTATGAGATTTCTAACTTAACCAACGGAACTCCTACAGTCATTAAGGCATACAAAGAAGCCAATTCCATATTATGTCTTTGTAGATTTTATTAAATATTATTCTCTTCCATCATGCTGACAAAGACAAAAATAAAGGTTAACTTTGTTTGTCACACGTACGTTGCAACAATGAGTGAAATGCACCGTTTTGCCTCAATAATCAACACAGTCTGAGGATGTGCAGGGGGTGTCTCATAAGTGTTGCTATGATTCTAGTGTCAACGTAGCATGCCCAGAACGTACTAATCCTAAACCATACATCTTTACAATGTGGTAAAAAACCAGAGCACCCGGAGGAAATCCATGTGGTCACTATGTACAAACCTCTTACTGACAGCAACTGGAATTGAATCCCTGACCGCTGGCACTCTAAGGTGTTATGCTACTGTGCCACCTTCCTTCTGCGTTTTTTGTAAAATTAGGGATGGGTATAAATGATAGCTTTCTCAGGCTTGCCCAGATCTCATAATATGAATGAAGACATCAGTCAGTGTAAGCCATTGGAATGATCAACAGCTCCGTACATTAACCAGCCTCTCTACCTCTACTGCCAAATTAGCCAAAGTCAGTCAGCATATTTTCGACCACTCATCTATAGATGCTTGATAAGGTTTTTGATGACATGCCAAATGTCTGCAGATTCCTGAGGAAGCAGAGGTGCTGTTGGGCTTTCTTTGTAATTATATTTATATGATAGGTCCAGGACACGTCTGCTGAGACAGTGACACCCTGGAATTTAAAGTTACTGACCCTCTCCATCTCTGATCCTCCGATGATTACTGGCTCATTGACCTCTGCCTTCCCTCTCCTGCTCCTTGGTCTTATTGACATTGAGTGAGAGGTTGTTATTATTACGCCACTCAACCAAATTTTCGATCTCTTTCTTGTATGCTGATTCATCACCACCTTTGATACAGCTTACAACAGTGGTGTCATCAGCAAACTTGTATATGGTTTTGGAGCTGAATTTAGCCACACAATCACAGGTGTAGAGCGAGTACAGCAGGGGGGCTAAGAACACATCCCTGTGGTGCTCCTGTGCTGATAGAAATTGTGGAGGAGATGTTTTTGACAATCTCAACTGACTGGGGTCTACAAGTGAGGAAATCCAGGATCCAATTGCACAAGGAGCTATTGAGGTCCAACTCTTGGAGTTTACTGATTAGTTTTGAGGGGATAATGATATTAAATGCCATGCTGTTATCGATAAACAGCATCCTGATGTATGCATCTTTGCTGTCCAGATGTTCCTGGGTTGTGTGAAGAGCCAGTGAGATGGTATCTGCTGTGGGCTTATTGCTTCTGTAGGTGAATTGGAGCAGATCCAAGTCACCATTCAGTCAGGAGCTGATAAGCTTCAATGTCAGGCTCTCAAAACACTTCATCACTGTGAATGTAAGTGCCAATGGGTGATAGTCATTGAGACAGGTTACCATGCTATTCATGATTGAAGCTTGCTTGAAGCAAGTGGGTGCCACATGTTACGTGAGCAAGAGGTTGAAGATATCCAGGAATACACCACCCAGTCGGTCTTCGGTACTCGGCCAGGTATTCCGTCAGGATCAGATGCTTATCCAAGCCTCTCTTACTATGGAGCGGCACGGTAGTGTAGAGCACAACACTTTACAGTAACAGTGACCCGGCTTTAATTCCCGTCTCTTCTGTAAGAAGTGTGTACGTTCTCCCCGTGACCGCGTAGGTTTCCTCCAGGTGCTCCGGTTTCCTCCCACAGTCCAAAAGCATACCAGTGGTAGGTTAATTGGTCATTGTAAGTTGTCCCATGATTAGGCTGGGATTAAATTGTGTGTTTGCTGGTCAGCATGGCTCAGGGTCGCTGGAAGGGCTTATTCTGCACTGTGTCTCAATCAATCAATAAATAAATCTTACTTTAAATCCTCTTGACCAAACCAAATATAAGATTCGGCTTTACATTGCACCTCCTCCAATGTGAAAACTTTATGATTTCAAACTTGTACACAAATCATCTCTTGAAACTTGATAGTGCTGATCTCTGTCAACTACAAGGCTGTTATACAAAGAGGCAATTTCATTCAGTTATGTACTGCTGTGGAAGTTCATTCTTATATTGTACTGACATATAATGGATTACACCAGCAACGTTTCCTTTCAATGAGAAATTGCCTCTAAGGCTCCCTTACCTCTGGAGTATAACGATGTTTTAGATTTTCATTCTCACAGTTATGGTTTTCCTTACACAATTATTCTTGCCCTCTGGCTCAGATCTTAGGTTCACTTATGGAATTACCTTGAAACCTTTATTAAAATGGCAGAATATTTAATCTCTTCCCTGATAGTTGACAGTTATTTCGGAATACATCAGTCAAGATAGCATGAGAATATGAAGAGAAAATGCTGGAAACTGGTCCGGTAGCATCTGTGGAAAGAAAAATAATTAACATTTCAGCCTGGATGTGTCCAGTAAAATATGTTCAACCTGCAACATTATAAATGCTAGAGATTCTGCAGATGCTCGAAATCCAGAGTAACACACACAGAATGCTGGAGGAACTCAGCAGGTCAGGCAGCAACTATGGAGAGGAATAAAGAGTCGATGATTTGGGCTGAGACCCTTCATCAGGACTAGAAAGGAAAGGCGGAGGAAGCCAAAAAAAGAAGGGGATGGGAGGGGAAGGAGTACAAGCTGGCAGGTGATAGGTGAAATCAGATGTGGGGAAAGTTCAGCGGGTAGTGGAGGGGGAATGAAATGAGAAGCTGGGAGGTGATAGGTGGAAAAGAAAAAAAGCTGAAGAAGAAGAATTTTAATATGAGAGGACAGTGGTCCAATGAAGAAAGAGAAGGAGAAGAGGTACCGATGGGAGGTGATGGACAAGTGAGGAGAGGAGAAAGAGTAAGAGAGAGCCAGAATGAGGAATAGAAAAATAGAAAAGCGAGGTTATCAGAAATCAATGTCTACAACATCACGTTGGAGGCTACACAGATGGAATATGATGTGTTGCTCCTCCAACCTGAGAGTGGGATCATCATGGCATTGGAGGAAACCATAGACTGACATCTCAGAATGGGAAAGGGAGGTAGAATTAAAATGGTTGGCTATAACAGGAATCATGCCTGTTATTAGCTCTGTTGAAGTTTTCACAGACACGGCCTGACTTTCAATGTGTCCCCACCATTCTCTGCTTTTATTTTGGATTTCCAGCATCTGCAGTATTTCTTGTGTCGAACTTTTTGGAGTTTCACATGAGAGGAACAGAGATGATGGACCAGACAGTATTGGTGTCTTACTGGAGACGCTCTGCACCACTGCTGTCTTTGCGGCATTGTACAGCAGCACTGCAAATCTGGGACTACATACACCTGAGCCTGGCCAGTTGCTCTGTCGCTCGACACATCACTGAGTTCAGGGAGGCTCCGCAGCCAAGGGTTAAATCAACTGAGTTTAGGTGCATTCTATACAGTCCCGTTCTTTTGAATGGCACCACTGACCTTCATTTGAAATATAGTAACCTTTCGCTTACTTTCTATTATTGCATGTATATTTATTTTGCTGGGGTGTTTCGGCCTGAAACGCCGACTGGTTACTCTTTTTCATAGATGCTGCCTGCCCTGTGGAGTTCCTCCAGCATTTTGTGTGTGTTGCTTTGGATTTCCAATGATTGCAGGTTTTCTCGTGTTTGCATTTTTGTCTTTTCATTAACTAACAAGTAAAATTATTTTAAATAAACTTATTGTTGCAATATTTTAATTATTTGAGTTTATTTTCCAATTACTTCAATGAATCTTTATAAGACCACGAGATATAGGAACAGAATGAGGCAATTCAGCCCATCGAGTCTGCTCTGCCATTCCATCTTGGCTGGAAAATTTTCCCTCTCTCTGCCTTCTCCCCATAACTATTGATGTCTCACTAATCTAGAACCTATCAATATCCACTTTAAATATACCCAGTGACTTGGCCCCCACAACTGTATGTGACCATGAACTTCACAGATTCACCACCCTCTGACTAAAGGAATTTTTTCTGATCTCTGTGACCTGTCAAAGGCCGCGGGGATAGGGCTGGAGTTGGAACCACAGGATGCACCAGGATGCATCTGGATCACCAGCAATCACTTGCATCCTCCTGCATCCCCACCCCCCCCCCCCCCCCGGATGACTGTGGAACCGAATGCAATGGGCATCACACTTCTGGAAGCACTAGTTAGGTTGTGGGACAAGTGCAGGAGTTCGTGTGTTTGCAAGGCCGTGGCTTGTTATAGAGCATGATCTGGTTCAAAGCATTTGTCATCACTCTGCACTCTGTGTTAAGTAACAACGCTCTTCTTTGTCTCAGCATTACAAGCAGTGCTTTATTTTTAATCTTACTCTATTTTAGCACTGTAGCAAAGAGTAGGCCTTTCCAGCCCTTCAAGCTATGCTGTCCCAGCAACCCCCAGCAAGCCCAATTAACCCTTTCCTAATCATGGGACAATTTACAATGATCAATTAAGCAAATCGGTACATGCTTGGACTGTGGGGGAAAACCAGAGGACCTGGAGAAAACTCACACATTCCCCGAGGAGAACATAACAATGACACCTTACAGAATGGTGCCAGAATTAAACTCTGAGCTCTTGGAATGCCCTGCGCTGTATGAGTGTCATGCTAACCCCTATGCTACCGTGGTGCCCTGTGCCTGTGTTTGAGTGCCATTTGATAATTAAAGCATTAACCTCAACCTCGTGTTCCTCTGCACACTTCTAGTTTTAGCTTCAGTGACTTTCTTCTCTTAATCACCGGAAGCCCTACCTTCAAACTCTGGGATAAAATTTCCTCCATAAACCTCTCTCAGCCTTGACTTCTGCTTTAACACCCACATTTTTGACCTTGTGTTTGTTCAATTGTCTGAATATTATCTCATTACAGAGTCATAAAGACCCATGAACCCATGAGCACAGGAGATGCTGGGAATTTTGAGCAACACACACAAAATGCTGGAGGAACTCAGCAAGTTAGACAGCATCTATGGAAGGGAATAAACAGTTAATATTTTGGACTGAGACCCTTCATCAAGAGAGTAATTTCTCATGGAAAATGGCCCTTTGATCCAACTCAACCTTGCTGACCAAGATTGCATCTAAGCATAATCCTGTTTGCTTGTGTTTGGCCAATATCCCTCCAAACCCTTCCTTACCATGTACCTGTCTAACTGTCTTTTAAATGTTATTTTTGTATCTGTCTCAACCTCTGCCTCTTGCAGTTCATTTCATATATGCACCAACCTCTGCATGAAGTTGCCCTTCATGTCCCTCCTAAATTTTTCTCTTCTCCCCTTGAAGATATGCCCTTAAGTTATTGATTCCCTTTCCCTGGGGAAAAGGACTGCGTGTGTTCACCCAATCTATGTCCTACATGATTTATAAACCTCTACAAGGTCACCAGTCTTTCGAAGTTCAAAGTGAGATTTATTATCAGAGTATACACGCCACACTCAGCTTTGAGATTCTTTTTCCCGTGGGCAAACTTAGCAAATCTATAGAACAGTAACTGTAAATAGGATCAATGAACAGCAAACGGTGCAAATGCAAATATAAATAAATAGCAATAAATAACAAGAGCATGAAATAACAAGATAAAGAGTCCTTAAAGTGAGATCATCGGTTGCGGGAACACCAGAAGCAGAATGAGTGTAGTTACTCCCTTTTGTTCAAGAGCCTGATGGTTGAGGGGTAGCAACTGTTCTTGAACCTGGTGGTGTGAGTCCTGAGGCACTGGTACCTTCTACCTGATGGCAGCCGTGAGAAAAGAGCATGGCCTGGGTGGTGAGGAACTTAAATGAAAGATGCTGCTTTTAGAACGTAGAACATAGAAATTTACAGCACATTACAGGTCCTTTGACCCACAATGTTGTGCCAACCAGGTAACCTACTCTAGAGACTGTCTAGATTTTGCTTAGCGCATAGCCCTCTATTTTTCTAAGCTCCATGTACCTATCTAAAAGGCTCTTAAAAGACCCTATTGTATCCACTTCCACCACCGCCACTGACAGTGCATTCCATGCACCTACCACCTTCTGCGTGAAAAACTTACCCTTGACATCCCCTTGGTACCTATTTCCAAGCACCATAAAATTGTACCCACTCATGTTAGTCATTCCAGCCTTAGGAAAATGCCTCCAGCTATCCACACAATCAAAGCCCCTCATCATCTTATACACCTCTGTCAGGTCATCTCTTGATGCACCATCAATAACTCTTGGAGATGAGAGGCGAGAGATAGGCTTTTATTAGCTGAAAGAAAGCACTGTCATCAGCAAGAGACCATCACACAACTTCCTGGAGACGAGGGAGGAGCAGTGCCTCCAATCGCCTTTATACAGGGTTCTGTGGGAGGAGCCACTTGAGCTTAACATGCCATGGGAAGAACACATGGAGGAGGCCTACAAGCGGAAAAGAGCCAAGTATGAAGATCTGAAGAACAACTGCTGAAGAAGAGGCTAAAGAGCAAAGTGTTGGCCTGTGGAGGTCGGGTGTCGTGGTTTTGCAGGCCATTTGCTCTGCAATGTATACACTGCACTTGGAATCACGGGAAAGAGAAGAAGGAGAACCATTTCTACCACCACAGATGCAGCAGAGAAAGTGCCAAGATGGCTCTGGATAAAGAGGGCAGATCTGTGGGTTGCTACTAGGGCACAGGCTGGGGTCTGATCAACCCCGGTCAAGTTGCCTGTATATGATGTTGAAAGACCCGAAACACCTGATGACCCCAGGTAACATCATTGATGATGTGTCCTGGCTTAGCATCATGCAGCTGTTTCTGTAAGAAAAGAAAGAAGAATCATATACACGAGGAGTAAAAATCTTTATATTACATCTCCGTTTAAATGTGCAATGTGCAATTTATAGTAAACTATAAAAAATAGTACATACAACAGGACAGTCTATATAACATAGAAATACAGTTGTGTCAGCGAGAATTAAGCAGTCTGATGGCCTGGTGGAAGAAGCTGTCCCAGAGCCTGTTGGTCCTGGCTTTTATGTGGTACCATTTCCTGGATGGTAGCAGCTGGAACAGTTTGTGGTTGGGGTGGCTTGGTTCCTGATGATCCTTTGGGCCCTTTTTTATACACCTGTCTTTGTAAATGTCCTGATGCGTTTGGGCTGTCCGCACCACTCTCTGCAGATTCTTGTGACTGAGGGAAGTACAGTTCCATACCAGGCAGTGATGCAGCCAGTCAGGATGCTCTCAACTGTGTCCCTGTAGAAAGTTCTTAGGAGTTGGGGGCCCGGACCAAACTTCTTCAGCTGTCTGAGGTGAACAAGGTGCTGTTGTGCTTTTGTCACCACACACTTAGTATGTACAGGCCACGTGAGATCCTTGATGATGTCTATGCCAAGGAACTTAACGCTGTTCACCCTCTCAACCTCAGATCCATTGATGTCAATAGGGGTTAGCCTGTTCTCCATTCCTCCTGTTGTCCACAACCAGCTCCTTTGTTTTTGCAACATTGAGAGAGAGACTGTTTTCTTGACACCACTATGTCAGGGTGATGACTTCTTCTCTGTAGGCCACCTCGTTATTAATTGAGATTAGACCAATCAATGCAGTATCATCAGCAAATTTAATTAACAGATTGGAATACAACAACCAGGACTGCACACAATACTCTTAACGTTGTCTAATCCAAGTCTTACACAGCCTGCAATATGACTTCCGGATTTTTATACTCAAAGCCCTAACTGATAAAGACAACTATGCCATATGCTTGCTTTAGGAAGGATATATTGGCTTTGAAGTTGGTGCAGAGGAGGTTCACCAGGTTAGTTCCAGAGCTGAGGAGGTTAGACTTTGAGGAGAGATTGAGTCACCTGGGACTGTACTCACTGGAATTCAGAAGAATGAGAGGAGATCTTATAGAAACATAGAAAATTATGAAAGGGATAGGTAAGATAGAGGCAGGAAAGTTGATTCCTCTGGTAGGTGAGACTAGAACTAGGGGACCTAACCTCAAGATTCAGGACAGTAGATTTAAGTTGGAAATGATGAGGAACTGCTTTTCCCAGAGAGTGGAGAATCTGTGGAATTCTCTGCCCAATGAAGCAGAGAAGGGTACCTCAGTAAATATATTTAAGACAAGGTGGGAGAGAAATTTTTGCATAGTAGGGGAATTAAAGGTTATGGGGGTAAGGCTATTAGGTGGAGATGAATCCATGGCCAGATCAGCTATGGTCTTATTAAATGCTGGAGCAGGCTCAACGGGCCACATGGCCTACTCCTGCTCCTATTTCTTAAATTCTTATGTTTACCACCCTATCCATTAAGTTACAACCTTCAGGAAGCTATGAACTTGCACCCCAAGATCCCTCTGTACATCACTGCTCAATAGCTTCTTGCTATTTGCTGTGTACTTTCCTCTAAAGTTTGATCTTCAGAAGTGCAACACATTGATTAGTCCAGTTGAGGCGCTGTCTGCCATTTCATTGCACATATTTCCAATAGGTCAATTTTCCATTAAATCCTTCAACATTCCTCCTCCCCATCCACAACTCCACCAACTTTTGTGCCATCTTCAAACTTCTTGATCAACCCACCTACCATCTGAACACAAAACCATTCTCATTATTGTTTTTAGTGACATCAGGTGCCCATGGTTGAAAGAGGTCACTTGTGTTGTCAGCTGGAGGGATGAGTCATAACCGGATTGGGATTTTTAAAAAGAACAGTTCTCAGTAAACAATCCTCTGCAAAGTGAGGAAAACATGATGGGATGGACTTGATAAAACTTGGAAGAAAGAATTGCCAGGGTGGAAATGGTCAATGCAAGGGGACATAACTTTATGGTGTTGGGGGGAAAATATGATGGGAATGTAAGAGGCAGGGTTTTTTACACAGTGAGCAGTGGATGCTGCCAGAAGTAGTTGGAGAGGCAGATACTTTAGGGAGATTTTAAGAGAGTCCTTGATAGGGACATGGATGAAAGAAGAATGGAGGGCTATGTAGGCTAGATTGATCTTGGAGTTGGTTAAAGGGTCAGCACAACATTGTGGGCCGAAGGGCCTGTACCATTCTGTGTCCTATGTTCTAAAATTTAAGATATTAGCAAAAGTATAGTGAGAAGCTTATTTAGAATAATTTAGCTGAATAAGGTTGTAAGCCATATGACTCATTTTTATTGGGAAGGGATGGAATTGATGTCCAGAGAATCAGAATTTGCGGCGATGCTTAAGGACAATGGCTTTGGTCTTCCCATTACTTAATTGGAGGAAACATCTGCTCATCTATTGCAAAAGGGAATTGGATTTGTACTTGGAAAGGAAAAAATTGTGAGGCTATTTGGAATAAATAATGCAGTATGAAGAATTGAATTGTCTTTAACAAGACAAACAGCACAAACATAAGACACTGATCAGTTTCCTTCTGTGCCAAATAGTTCATTGACATTGCAGTGTCCCATCGGGTGAACCTTGGACACTGATGGAGTCCTGATAAGATTTACTTGGAATAACTGGACTCAGGAGCTTGGAACAAGGGTGTCCATTCTAACTCTCACAACAGGAAAATATCTTTATATGCTGGTGATAATGATGTTTCTATTCTCCAGCCACATGACTCGTTTACATAATTGAACAAAAATGCACAATACTGCTCTTCCCATTTAAAATAAAGCCTATGTAAACAGTGTTCAGAGTTATGCACTGTGAATCCAGTTTCATTCTGGCCTCCTCAGTGTGACCTCCTTAACTCTGTACACGTTTCTGATGTATTAGTTTCTGATCCAGAGGGACTTATAATTGACTTTGCAATTGACCTACAATCCCTTGTTGGTCACCACTTCTGACAATGTTCCTTCTGTGGCACAGATCCATCCCAGCCCTTCAACTGTAAGCCTGGCTCCAATCCATTTTGAGTGTGTCTTATAGAGTTATACCAAGTGATGTGGGATATAGAGAGGGTGAATGCATGCAGGCTTTCTCCACTCAGATTGGATGAGTCCAGAACTAGAGATCATAGGTTTAGGATGAAAGGTGAAATATTTGAGGGGAATGTGAGTGGAACTGGTGGATGAAAGTTCAATTGAACCAGAATCAAAATCTGAATTAGGTTTATTATCACTAATATATGTCATGAAATTTGTTGTTTTGCAGCAGGAACAAAGTGAAATGCATAAAGTTTGTATACCTCCATCAAATCTCTCCCTCAATTTTCTACATTCTGGAATAAAGTCCTAACTTATTGAGTCTTTCCCTACGCCTCAGGTCCTCAAGTCCCAGTGACATCCTTGTGAATTTTCTCTGCACTCTGTCAATCTTATTTATACCTTTCCTGGAGGTAGGTGGCAAGATTGGACACAGTTCTCCAAGCAACACACACAAAATGCTGGAGGAACTCAGAAAGCCAGGCAACGTCATGGAAAAGAGTAAAGAGTCGGTGTTTCTGGCTGAGTCCCTTTAGGTCTTGATGCAAATCTGTATTTTCTGCACTTGTAAATTTTCCCTTCTTTGTCACAATACTCCATATTAAGTCTTACCAACGTCTTATACAACTGCAACATAACATCCCAACTCCTGTACTCAATACATTGATTCATGAAGGGCAATGTGCCGAGAGCTTTCTTTATGATCCTTTCTTCCTGGGATTCCACTTTCAAGCAATTATAGATCTGTATTCCCAAATCACTCTGTTCAACTCCTCAGTGCCCTACCGATGAAACCATCTAGAAAAGTAGTTCCTAACCTTTTTTATGCCATTAAACAAGAGGTCCATAAACCATATAACAATTACAGCATGGGAACAGGCCAATTCGGTCCTTCTAGTCGGTGCCACGTTGGGAATCACTGAACTGGAATAATGATGGAATAGCCATTACTGCAGGTCATATGATGACATTTTCTGCATTCTGTAATTGCTTTTAACTTGCATCTGTTGCTTGTCGCATGGATAACATACATATTCCTCTGTATAATATGCATACACCTCAGTATAGCATGCATATATCTTAGTACATGTGACAATAATAACCATTTATTCTAGATTATTTATTGAAAATCTTCAG
The DNA here is from genome assembly GCF_030144855.1 of Hypanus sabinus. Lineage (NCBI taxonomy): Eukaryota > Metazoa > Chordata > Chondrichthyes > Myliobatiformes > Dasyatidae > Hypanus > Hypanus sabinus. Next base: position 166,381,699 of record NC_082712.1, on the reverse strand, counting down.
TACATGAGCGTCAAGGAGAACAAAATGTTTAACACTCTGGATCCGATGTAGCATAAAAAACACATTAAGTGTAAAGAATGCTGTTGTGTATGTGGCCTGCTTACACAACTACATTATCAATAACAATGCTGGAGACGGGAACTAATTTTCATGGCTCTTTTACTAGTAGAGTCCAAACTTGACATGGTTATACAGTATAGATCAATACTTACACTTATATACTTATACTTTACTTTATTGTCACCAAACAATTGATACTAGAGCATACAATCATCACAGCGATATTTGATTCTGCGCTTTGCGCTCCCTGAAGTAGAAATCGAAGTGAATATGATAAAAATTTAAATTATTAATCATAATTAGAAAATAGAAAAGGGAAAGTAAGGTAGTGCAAATCAGGTCCAGATATTTGGAAAGTATGTCCCAGATCCGGGTCAGGATCCGTTCAGCAGTCTTATCACAGTTGGAAAGAAGCTGTTCTCAAGTCTGGCTGTATGAATCTTCAAGCTCCTGAACTTCTCCCAGGGGGAAGAGGGACAAAAAGTGTGTTGGCTGGGTGGGTTGTGTCCTTGATTATCCCGGCAGCACTGCTCCGACAGCGTGTGGTGTAAAGTGAGTCCAAGGATGGAAGATTGGTTTATGTGGTGTGCTGGGCTATGTTCACGATCTTCTGCAGCTTCTTCTGGTTTTGGACAGGACAACTTCCATACCAGGTTGTGATGCACGCTAGAAGAATGCTTTCTATGGTACACCTATAAAAATTAATGAGGGTTTTAGGGGACTGGCCAAATTTCTTTAGCTTTCTCAGGAAGTAAGGCGCTGGTGGGCCTTCTTGGCAGTGGACTCTGCTTGGTTAGACCAAGTCAGGTTACTTGTGATATTCACCCTGAGGAACTTAAAGCTTTTAACCTGTTCCACCTGCACACCACCGATGTAGATGGCGTCGTGTGGTCCGCTACTCCTTCTGAAGTCAACAACCATTTCCTTCGTCTTGCTGACGTTGAGGGATAGGTTATTGTCTTCACACCATGCCACCAGGTTCTTAATTTCCTCCCTGTACTCAAACTCATCATTACCCAAGATACGGCCTACAATACACATCTAGTAGTACAAGCAGTGATGTGTTACTACAACATAAAGTAGTCCCTTATTATAATGTGGGCTATACGGTACAAATGCAATAATAAAAAAACATATAAATATAAAAGTAATCCTTTAAAAATAATGCACAAGTAACTGAGCATGGTAGTATATACATAAAATTAGTCAATATCATCGTCATTATGTGCTGGGTTGGATAACGTGAGTGATCATGGTCTACATGACCTTGATTATTCTTGGCAAATGGTTCTACAGAAGTGGTTTGCCATTGCCTTCTTCTGGACAGTGTCTTTACAAGATGGGTGATCCCAGCCATTATCAATACTCTTCAGAGATTGTCTGCCTGGCGTCAGTGGTTGCATCACCAGGATTTGTGATCTGCACTGGCTGCTCACACAACCATCCACCACCTGTTCCATGGCTGATCGGGGTGGGGGGAGGGATAAGCAGGTGCTACACCTTGCCCAAGGGTGACCTGCAGGCTAGCAGAGGGAAGGAGTGCCTTACACCTCCTTTAGTAGAGACGTATCACTACCCCGCCACCCAACAGAGGACTGCATGTAGATAAAGTGACGCCAGGTGCAGGAGTATCTGTACGTAAAGTGACAAAGTGACTCTCGGCAATATGAACTCTTCTAGGTTGCAGCAAGGCATATGAAAGCACAGGCAGACAGTGACTATGTCAGTGTAGGTACGAGTGGCGGTGCATGGGCGGGATGAAGGGACATTGAGGGTCTGTGGAGAGGACTGGCTGATGTACATGTTGTGGTGGTGGGGATGGTGTACTGATATGGAGCAGCAGGGTGAACATTCAATATAACAGAGGCAGAAGTTGATGGTCTTGGAAGATATTGATGTTGTGAACAATGCTCTTGAACGTATTACCCTTTTTATCATAAGCTCCCTGATTGAAGTTGTGCTCAGCTGGAAGTGAATGATTGAATTGTTTTATGTGTTAGATTACAGTTTACAGCTTCTCCGCACCCCTCAGATGAAAGTGTTGAATCATCATCAATTTATAGCATATTCATAAACACATAGATGTTATGAAAATGATGCAATCAGCACATCACAGCCCGTTTGTCTCAAATCATGATAGTCCTCTCCAAATGGTTTCCAGGCTGAGCTGCTTATCAGTCGTTATCAGGTTTATTGGATACAATTGGTGAAGCTTTGCATTTTCATTTATGGCTAGCATTTCCTCCCTCTAAGCTCAATGCTAATAAATCGTGGGTTACTTTTAATTTCGATGAGTTGTAATCACATCCCTGAACGTCTATTTTGCTCACAAAGACTCAATTGACTATTACCCAGATTAAAATAGTTGATCATATAAGGCTAGACTTAGCTCTCAGCAGCAAGATAACCGGAACAGAAATGCATCATAAACACAAAAAATTCTGCAGATGTTGTAGATCCAAAGCAACACACACAAAATGCTGGAGGAACTCATCAGGTCAGACAGCATCTCTGGAAATGAATAAACAGTCAACATTAAGGGTTGAGGCCCTTCTTCAGGACAAAACTACATTATGCTTTTTATATTCCCTTAAGGGATCTGGACATCAATGCTCAGGTCACCAATTATTGCCCCATTGTAGATGACTTTGAGATGATTTGGATCAGAAGCAGCATCTCCAACACCATCACACTGAGCACGGGGGCTCCCCAGGGCTGTGTGCTCAGTCCACTGCTGTTCACTCTGCTGACCCACGACTGTGCTGCAACACACAGCTCAAACCACATCATTAAGTTCGCTGATGACATGACCGTGGTGGGTCTCATCGGCAAGAACGACGAGTCAGCTTACAGAGAGGAGGTGCAGTGGCTAATGGACTGGTGCAGAGCTAACAACCTGTCTCTAAATGTGAATAAAACAAAAGAGATGGTTGTTGACTTCAGGAGGGCACAGAGCGACCACTCCCCATTGAACATCAACAGCTCCTTGGTAGAGATCGTTAAGAGCACCAAATTTCTTGGTGTTCACCTGGTGGAGAATCTCACCTGGTCCCTCAACACCAGCTCCATCGCAAAGAAAGCCCAGCAGCGTCTCTACTTTCTGCAAAGGCTGAGTCCATCTCCCACCCCACCATCCTCATCACATTCTACAGGGGTTGTATTGAGAGCATCCTGAGCAGCTGCATCACTGCCTGGTTCAGAACTTGCACCATCTCAAATCGCAAGACCCTGCAATGGATAGTGAGGTCAGCTGAGAAAATCATGGGGGTCTCTCTTCCCACCATTACAGACATTTACACTACATTCTGCATCCGCAAAGCAAACAGCATTATGAAGGACCCCACACACCCCTCATACAAACTCTTCTCCCTCCTGCCGTTTGGGAAAAGGCACCAAAGCATTCAGGCTCTCACGACCAGACTATGTAACAGTTTCTTCCCCCTAGCTATCAGACTTTTCAATACCCAGTGTCTGGACTGACACCAACTTACTACAACTTACTGTGCCTATTGTCTTGTTTATTATTTATTGTGATCCCTGCACTGTTTTGTGCACTTTATGCAGTCCTGGGTAAGTCTGTAGTCTAGTGTAGTTTTTTTCTGTGTTGTTTTTACGCAGTTCAGTGTAGCTTTTGTACTGTTTCATGTAGCACCATGGTCCTGAAAAATGTTGTCTCATTTTTACTGTGTACTGCACCAGCAGTTATGGTCGAAGTGACAATAAAAAATGAATTAACTTGACTTGAATTTACTTAAACCACTGTAGCCCATGTAGTGATGGTACTCTCCCATATTTCCATGACATGTGACTTACTGAAGAACTTGCAAGTGGTGGTGGTAACTCACACTTCGAGATGGTGGAGATTGTGTGTTTGTAATGTACTGTCAACGAAGCTTGGACAGTTGCTAGATTGAAGATGGTGTAGCCATGGTAGGCTGGTGGTCAAAGAGTGAGCACTTAGTGTGGATGGATGGGGTAGAGGTTTGTTAAAGCCCAAGACATGACTTGAACCCTACACATGTAGTTAGGACCCCTTGAGCCCTATTCAGGTAGTCAGAGTGTTGGGTGAGTATCAGTCAAGTGAATCGCTCTGATTGTAGAGAGCTCCTTGGTTTCTTAGAGCAGGTGAAAGACATTGACAATGTTCCTGAATTTGATATTTGCAGATACCTGGAAGGCTTTGATGAGTCCAGAGATGATTCAGTTGCCATACTTTGCTCTTGAAGCTATTGTACTTATGTGGCTGCTCCAGTTAAACTTCCAGTCAACAGTGACTGACTGGATTATGATAGCAGACATAAATCAAAGTAATGCTGCTGAATTTCAAAGAGAGTCAACCAGACTCTTTCTTGTTGGAGGTAATATTATTTGGGTGTGAATGTTATGTGTCACTTTACTATTCCATGTTTGTTTGTCCATAAAACCATAAGATCTAGAAGCAAGATTAGACAACTTGGCCTATTGAGTCTGGTCCGCCATTCAGTCATGGCCGACCTATAATCCCTCTCAACATACTCCTGCCTTCTCCCCATAACCTTCGATACCCCTAATAATCAACAACCCATTAACCTCCAATTTAAATATTCTCAAGGGTTTGGCCTCCACAACCGTCTCTGGCAATGAATTCCACAGATTCACCACCCTCTGGTGAATCCAGAATTCCAAATACAGACATAAATAGTCATTCGTGCCCAAAACCATGCGGTTCCTCTTCATGCTTTGTTTTGCATCATGCAGCAACTTTGCTATTTCTTCAGCATTTGTCTGTTTTTCACTCGACGCTCAATCAAACATGGATGGAAAGTGTGCAAGGAGCCAGCTGGATTCGAACCTGGAACCTCTCAGCTCGAAGTCCAGCGCAGATGCCACTACCCCACCAGCCGCTAGTGTAACAGCATTAAGTTCAGATTCGGATTATTTTGTCATGTGTACGTCATAACATACGGTGAAATGTGTCATTTGCATTAACAACCAACACAACCTAGGGAAGTGCTGAGGGCAGCCTGCGAAGTTGTCACCTAATCCGGCACCCACAATGCTTACCAGAACAACACAGAAATTACAGTTTAATGTAAATGACAGAAGTAAACCACAACAGATAGTTAAAAGAGATTTTGTATTAGAAATTTTAACATAGAGTTAATATTTCCGGCAACAATTAAGTCTGGTAGAATTCAGCACATTTTTATTAGCATATTTAGCTAAGTTTAATGAAGCATTGTGAAAATTATAGTTAGTCAGGATTTGGCAGTCTTCAGTCCCTCTGTGCTCACAATCTGTTGGCACCATAAATTGTAACACAGGGCAGGATCACAACTGGATGCAGATGGGTCTAGACTCAGCCATCTCCATCAAGGACATCTACAAGAGGTGGTGCCTCAACCAAGTGGCATCCATCATTAAGGCCTTCTTCTTGCTGGCGGTGGGGGTGGGAGATACAGGAGTCTGAAGATCTGCACACAATGATCCAAGATTAGATTTTACCCTTCTGTGGACTTCAATACGCAGGTAGGTTTGGAAAACCAGATTGGTGCTGGGTTACAGGAGGGGGATTTTCTACAGGGCCTAAAAGATGGCTTTTTAGAGCTCGTGTTTGAGCCCTCTAGAGGATCAGCTATTTTGGATTGGGAGTTGTGCGAAGAACCAGAATTGATTAGAGAGCTTAAGGTAAAAGAACCCTCAGGGGAAAGTGTTCATGATATGATCAAATTCATCCTGAAATTTGAGAAGGAGAAGCGATTATTATTATTATAATTATTATTACTACTACTACCTATTATTATTTAATTATTTATGGTTTTATATTGCTATATTTCTACACTATTCTTGGTTGGTACGACTGTAATGAAACCCAATTTCCCTCAGGATCAATAAAGTATATCCATCTGTCTGTCTGTCTGTCTAAAATCAGATGAGTCAGTATTACAGTGGTGTAAAAGGGATTACAGAGGCACGAGAGTGAAGTTGGCTAGAATTGTCTGGAAAAGAACACTGGCAGGGATGATGGCAAAGCAGCAATGGCTGGAATTTCAGGAAGCAATTCGGAAGGCACAGGATATATACAGTCCAAAGAGGAAGAAGTATGCTAAAGGAAAGGTGGCACAACAACAGCTAACAAGAGAAGTCAAAGCCAACATAAAAGCCAAAGAGAGAGTATATGATAGAGCAAATATTAGTGGGAAGGTAGAGGATTAGAACCATTTAAAAACCAACAGAAGGCAGCTAAAAAGAAGGTAAAGATGGAATACAGAAGTAAGTTAGCCAATAGTATTAAAGAGGATGCCAAAAGTTTCTTCAGATACATAAAGTGTTAAAGAGAGGCAAGAGTGGATATTGGACTGCTGGAAAACAATGTTGGGGAGGTTGTTATGGGGGATAATGAAATAACAGATGAACTGAATAATTATATTTTGCATCAGTCTTCACTGGGAAAGACACTAGCAGAATGGTAGAAGTTCTAGGTGTGAGGGAGCATGAAGAGTGTGAAGTTACCATAATGAGAGAGAAGGTTCTTGGGAAACTGAAAGGTCTGAAGGTAGATAAGTCACCTGGACCAAATGGTGTACACCTCAAAATTCTGTAAGAGGTAACTGAAAAGATTCTGGAAGTATCAAGAATCACTAGAATCTGGAATGGTTGTGGAAAGTGGAATATTGTAAATGTCACTCCACTCTTCAAGAAGAGAGAGAGGCAGAAGAAAGGAAATTATATCCCAGTTAGTTTGACCTCAGTGGTTGGGAAGCTGTTGGAGTTGATTAGTAAGGATGAGGTCTCAGGGTACTTAGAGGCACATGATAAAATAGGCCATAGTCAGCATGATTTACTCAAGGGAAAAAATTTCCTGACAAATCTGTTTGAATTCTTTCAAGAAATACAAGCAGGATAGACAGAGGAGAACCAGTTGATGTTGTATACTTTGATTTTTAGAAGGCCTTTGACAAGGAGTCACACATGAGGCTGCCTAACAAGCTACAAGCCCATTGTATTAGAGGAAAGATTCTAGCATGGATAAAGCAGAGGCTGATTGGCAGGAGGCAAAGAGTGGGAATAAAGGGAGCTTTTTCTGACTGGCTGCTGTGATAGTGGTGTTCCACAGGGGTCTGTTTTGGGACCGATTTTTCTTCTTACGTTATTCGTCAATGATTTGGTTGATGGGATTGATGGCTTTGTTGCAAAGTTTTCCGATGATATGAAGGTAGGTGCAGGGGAGGTAGTTTTGAGAAAACCACCAGCAGTAGGACTTAGATTAGGAGGATGTGCAAAGAAATGGCAGATGGAATACAGATGGAAAGGCAGATGAAAGTGTATGGTCATACACTTTGGTAGAAGAAATGAAGAGATTGACTGTTTTCGAAATGGAGAGAAAATGCAAAAAACTGAGATGCAAAGGGACTGGGGAGTCCTTGTGCAGGACTCCCTAAAGGGTAATTCGAATGATGAGTCTGTGGTGAGGAAGGCAAATGCAAAGTTCACATTCATTTCAAGAGGTCTAGAATATAAATTACAAGGATGTAATGTTGAAAGTTTATAAAGGACTGGTGAGGCCTAACTTGGATTATTGTGAGCATATTTTGGGCCCTTTACCTCAGAAAGGATGTGCTGAAACTGGTGAGGGTTCAAAGGAGGTTCATGAAGATTAATCCAGTATTGAATGGCTTGTCATTTGAAGAGCGTCTGATGGGTCTAGACTTGTATTCACTCGAATTCAGAAGAACGAGGAGTGATTTCATTGAAACCTATCAAATGCTGAAAAGCCTTGATAGAGTGGATGTGGAAAGGATGCTTCCTATGGTGGGAGAGTCTAAGACCAGAGGACACAGCCTCAGAATAGAGTGACTTCCTTTTAGGATAGAGAAGAGAAGCAATTTCTTTAGCCAGAGGGTGGTAAATCTGTAGAATTCTTTGCCACAGGCAGCTGTGGAGGCCCAGCATTTATGTATATTTAAGGCAGAGGTTGATAGATTCTTGATTGGTCAGGGCATGAAGGGATACGGGAAGAAAGCAGGAGATTGAAGCTGAGGAAAATTGGATCAGCCATGATGAAATGGTGGTGCAGACTCGATGGGCCAAAATGGCCTAATTCTGCTCCTATATCTTATTTTATGCCACAAGGTTTCTGAATGGCACATGAACCTATGAACACAATTGCAACATTCTTTTTTTGCATGCTGTATTAATTTTTGTAATTTATATTCATTTTGTGTCTACTGCTGAAAAACAACACATTTCATGTCATCTAAGTCAATTATAATAAATATGACACTGATTCTGATTCTGAATCGGATGAAAAATCAACTGATTTAATTTTACAGAACCAGCAGTTCCAGGATTCACACCCTATTGCATTTAACTGAATGTTAGCAAGTTTTGAACATTTCAGTATTTTGCAGTAATATGCCAATCAGTGTACAGAATCAGATTCAGTGAAATGTCATTAGTTTAGCAAACATGCTGACTTACTCCTCCATTCTTAACTGAATTGTTGAGCGAGAATAATGTCAGTAAAAGGTCTTTGTTTGTTATAGAAGAGGAACAGGGTGTAAACAGAGCAGCCAATTTTCTGTCACCCAATATATACATATTGAATATTGAATATATTCAATTGACAATTGAATCATCAAGTTTGCTGATGACACAACTGTGATTGGCTTCATCAACAATGCCATTAAGGTGGTGTACAGAGAGGAGATAGAGCGACTGATAAATTTGAGTCTCAACATAGACAAGACCAAAGAAATGATTGTGGACTTTAGGAAGGTGCAGGCTGATCACTCCTTACTGCACATACACACCTCCTCTGTAGAGGGAGATAGGAGCACCAAGTTTCTGGGAGTGCACATAGCAGATGGTCAACTTGGTTCTTCCCACCATCTCTTTGCTCAGGAAAGCGCAGCATAGTCACTGCTTCTTGAGGAGATTGAGGCGGGTGAGGCTCTCCCCTCTCCCTATTATAACCAATTTTTACAGGAGTATCTTTGAGAGTGCCCTGACGGGAACTGCAAGTTCCTACAAAGGATTGCTGAGAGGATCATCAGGGTCTCTTTTCCACCCATTAGAGATATTTATCAGGATTGCTGCATATCCAGAGCCCTTAGCGTTGTTGGTGATCCCTCCCATCTGTCTGACAATATCTTTGATTCCCCCTACCATCAAGCAGGAGATGGCCATAGCATTAGGACGAGAACTGTTAGGATGGGAAAGAGCTTCCTCCCCCAGACTGTGAGACTACTGAACTGCTTGGCATTACCCAGGTCTCATCATGTATGAAGTGTCAGTAGCATTATCCTGTTCATTTTTTAACTTGGATCATAAATGTACATTGTTATTTATTAATTTATTTGCGGTAATATTACTTTTTTGTGTTATGTGTGTGAGTTATATGTACTGTGTTTTGCACCTTGGTCTGGAGGAATGTGGCTTCATTTAGCGGTGTACCTGCGTACAGTTGAATGTCAATAAACTGAACTTGATCTTGAACTGGAACTCTAATGAACTGGCTTGCCGGTGCTTATAAAGCCCAGAGAAGCTGAATGAGCAGTGGCTGGAGCCCCAGGTCTGCAAATCTCTTCAAGTTCACTGGGGTAGTCAAAGAACTGTCTGTGTGCCTGTATCTAAATCTAAGGCTGGAGGTAGAAGAAGGTGAATTGACTTACAGCAGGGGAGGAGGAACAGGGCTTGTTTAACTATTGTTTGTGTTGCTCTGCTGAACGTTGTTGGCATGCTATGTTGCCACTGGAAGGTGTGGTGACACTTGTGGACTGCCCCTCTACATACCCTTTGGTGTGTAGGCTGTTATCGCAAATGATGCACTTCACTGTTTGTTTCAAAGTGCATGTGATCAATAAACTTGAATCTTGAATCTTGTTTCCTGCCCTGTGTGAAACTAACAGTCACTTCACCTTCCAAACATCCCCTTTGAGGCACTTGCTTTCCTCCGCCTTACTGCTTCACACACAGTGAATTGAAAGGCAGCCATTTCTCCATTTCTTCCCATTGAAGTGAATGGATCCTCTCGACATGCGGAAGGCTAATAAGCGACACCATCATTGGGCTGACTTCCTGCCCCTAAATGCTAGGAAACCTGCGGTGATTCATACTGTCCTCTTGGATGGCATTGAGAGCTTCTGGTGGAGAGCAGGTTTTCTAGGATTTGCATCAGTTTATTTTTTCTTGTACCTGTACATGTGATGCCCAAGCCTCCTCCTGGTTACGTAAGTGAAAGCCGGCTCTTCTAGGTAGAATATTCGCCTTTAACGTTAAAGATAAACATAGTATACACGATCAGGAAAGATTTCCAATGTCTCTACTTTCTGAGGAAGCTGGAGAAATCTGGTCTCTACACATCTATACTCATGCCATTCTACAGATCCTAACAAGATGCAACACTGCATGATATGGAAACTGCACAGTGATGGAAAGGAAGGATTTACAACGGGTAGTCAAAACTGCCCAATGCAATACTGGCACCAGCCTACCTGCCATCAAAGGGCATATCTGAAGAACTGTGCCAGTAACATCATTATGGATCACATCCAAACCTACTCATGGACTATGTAGTCTCCTCATCAGGGGGGAGACTACATAGCATCCAGTCAAGCACTTTCAGACTCAAAAACAGCTACTTTTCCCAAGCAGTAAGGCTGATCAATGCTTCCACCCACTAATCCACCCCTCCACACCCCCAACCGTCATATTAAACAATCTTGAAATGGAAGATCCATTTCATTAACTAAGCCATCTGCTTTCAATGATACGAATAGAAGCTCACATTTATTTAGCTCCCTTCACTTAGTTAAGCATACAAAAGGTGCTTCTGAAAAGATACAAAAATTAACTTTGAGGAATAGGAGGAGGTATTAGATACCAAGAAGATTAGTCAAGGAGGCATAAGGGAGAATTGCCACACAGAAGCAGCAAATTTAACATTGCAACGTTACTACAGGGGTGGCAAACCAATGACGTTTGGTTTGGTTTGATGGCATGTGCAAAAATTTTCTTTGCATGTGACCTGCAGTGTCAATCCCTTGATTCTTTAAACCTCAGCCATTATAAAAAGACACATCATGATTATATTTACTGTCAAATGAAGCAGCAGATGATTTTTTTTGCAACCCATGTGTAGTGAGATGTTCTTTAAGAAGAACCATACAGGAGTAAAATGAGGCAGAGGGTTGGAGGTGCCTCAAGAGGGGATCTTTGTACTTTGCTGAAATTCTTAGTTTCAGGGTGGAGGAAGTGCAAAATGAAAGAAATTCCAGAATTTCTTATCAAGCTATTTTGTTACGACGTAGAAACAGGCTAAACAGTGCAGTGAGTCAATCCTGAGAAATCCCAAAAATTCCTTTCCTTCCACTTGTTTCTCTGTAATTTGTTCCAGCATTGCTCATTAACAACTTCCTACCACCCACTTACAGAAGCTGCTGCCTGACCTACCGAGTTCCTCCAGCATTTCCTACGCGTATCTATGCAGGAAAATGGGCAGTTGACGTTTCAGTTCGAGACCTTTCATCAGTCATCACTTCAGTGAGACGAAACAACTGTGAAACTTCGTGTGAGGTTTTCCCCCACATTGAAGTTGGTATATAAATGCAATTTTCTCATGTTCTTACTGATTATAAACCCTGTTTAAACAAGCAGAATTGCGACTGTTGCTTGGGCATGCAGCTCACTCCCTTTCTCAACAGCAACCAATTTATCATCTTGTATCCACTATGTTCCAAAATTAGAATTATCAGAAGGAATTTTTGCTGAAAGAGAAACATTCTTCCTTTGCAAAAACATTTATCCAACTGCACTGTTGTAGCTTTTGTATTCCACAAACTGTTCCCTGATAAACACCTGTTCCTGTTGTGGTATTCCCTTTCATTTCTTTGCTTCCGTGGTATGTCAGGGAGGACCTTGTATGAATGGAATTTGGGACTGATGTGAGGGAGGTCAGCGTTCTGGCAGATTCCCTCTCTCTCTGTGTGCCCAAGGGATAGGTGACATGCTCGAGTTCAAATAAAACATTTACTGTATTTAACAAGAGATAAGGATACAATGTGGGGTTTCTGGTTACCAAGTCTCAACAAATATTTTCCCACAAGATGCAGAAGAGTCTGCTAGCTTATAGAGGAATTAATAAAAAAAACTCTCCCAAATGTGTGCATTAATAAAGAATGCACTAACACTAATCACATAATGGAGAAGCATTAGAAACAAATTATTGATCATAAATTGCCACCATTTGACTATGGTGGACTGGTATAACTTTTATTTATTTTATTTAGAATGGAACATGCCCTTCTGGTCCAATGAACCCCGCCACTCAGCAGCCCTCCTATTTAACCATAGCCTAATCACCAGACGCTTTACAATGACCAATTAGCTGAATAATCAGTACGCCTTTGGACTGTGTGAGGAAACTGGATTACCTGGAGGAAACACACAGTCACGGGGAGAACGCACAAACTTCATACAGGCCCCTGCTAGAAGGTGGTTCCCTGGATTTTACATTGAGGAGCTTAAAGAAGATAAGATGGCCTTTGAACTTTTACTGGAGAATTGAGGGAAATTTGTGGTTAGTTACAAGCCATTGCCCGTATGCTTTCAATATGACCATTTGGTTCTTGTATGCTATGCAAGGTGATAAGAGGCACACATAGAGTGGATAGCCAGAGACCTTTTCCTGGACAGAAATGACTAATATGAGGGGGCATAATTGTAAGGTGATTGGAGGAAAGTATAGGAGGGGGTGTTGTCAGAGTTAAGCTTTTTACACAGAGGGTTGTGGGTTCTTTGAACATCCTGCCAGGGGTGGTGGTAGAGGGGCATATATTAGGGGCATTTAAGAAACTCTTAGGCACATGAATGACAGGAAAATAGAGGGTTATGCAGGCAGGAAGGGTTAAATTGATTTTAGAATGGATTTAAAGGTCAGCACAACATCGTGGGCTGAAGGGCCTGTACTGTACTATAATGTTCTGTGTTCTATATTTTATGTTCAATGGATTTTAAATCTGAGCAAGTGAACAGGCTGCCTAAAGTAATTAAGGACCCTGCGAATGATATCCATTGGATCTTGGAAGTTTAGTGAATGGAGCCTAAAAGACATGCTTTTCTTCTTTATTTGCACGCTTCAAAACCTCATGATGTCATTTTCTTGGCAGATGAATGATAGAAAAATGAAAGATTATGTGGGAGGGAAGGGTTAAACCTATCCTAAAGTAGGTCAAAAGGCTGGCTTGCTGTAATTTTCTATGTTTGGAAGCACCTTACAACTTGTGAAGTATTTTTTGAGGTGGTGCAATAAAACAAGGCTGGAAACACATTTGTCAATTTCCACACAGGAATATTCCACCAACAGCCATGAGCAACTTGGTTTCATTGTTTGATATTTCAAAGTTTATTATCATAGTTTATTATCATAGCATGTATAACTTATCATATGATAAGTTTATTATCATAGCACGTATAATGTACGCCGCCATATACAACCCTAAGATTCATTTTCTCATGGGCAAACTCAATAAATCTAACAACTATAACAGAATCAATGAAAGACTGCACCAACTGGAAGGACAACCAACATGCAAGAAACAACAAACTGTGCAAATAAAAAGAAAGAAAAAAATATTAACAATAAATAAATAAGCAATAAATATCAAGAACATGAGGTGAAGAGACCTTGAAAGTGAGTCCATAGGTTTGGGTGCATGAACTTCAGTGAAGTTATCCCCACTGGTATCCCCTGATGGTTGAAAAGTGATAACTGTTCCTGAATCCGGTGGTGTGAGCCCTGAGGGTCCTATACCTTCTTCCTGATGACAGGAACCAGAAGAGTGTATGACATGGGTGGTGGGGGTCCCTGATGATGGAGCTGCTTTCCTATGATAGCGCTCCATGTTGTTATGCTTAACGGTGGGGTTGGCTTTACCTGTGATGGACTGGGCTGTATCCACTACTTTTTGTAGGACTTCTCATTCAAAGACTTTAGTGTTTCCATACCAGGCTGTGATGCAGCCAGTCAATATACTCTCCACCACACATCTATAGAAGTCTGTCAGATTTTAGGTGTCATGCTGAATCTTTGCAAACTCCTGATGAAGTGGTGGTACTACCGTGCTTTCTTTGTAATTGCACTTACATGGTGGGCCCAGGACAGGTCCCCTGAAATGATAACACCAAGAAATTTAAAGTTGCTGACCCTCTCCACCTCTGATCCCCTGAAACAGACTGGCTCCAGCTTCCTCCCGCTGAAGTCAATAATCAGCTCCTTGGTCTTGTTGACATCGCGTTATTGTTGTTGTGGCAATACTTAGCCAGATTTTCAATTTCCCTCCTACATCTGGATTCAGTGGTGCAGTTAGCAAACTCAAATATGGCACTGGAGCTTTTCTTAGCCACATAGCGTAAAGTGAGTAGACCAGGGGGCTAAGCACACAGAATTGTGGTGCTGATGGAGATTGTGGAGATGTTGTTGCCAATCTGAACTGGCTGGGGTCTGCAAGTGAGGAAATTGAGGATTGCACGAAATGGTATTGAGGTCAAGGTCTTGAAAATTATTGATCATTTTTGAGTGGATGTTAGTATTCAATGCTGAGCTGTAGTCGATAAAGAGCATCCTGATGGATGCATCTTTGCTGTCCAGATGTTCCAGGGTTGAGTGAAAAACCAATGAAATATTATTTATTGTGAACATGTTGTGCCAGGTGGCAAATTGGAGTGGATTCAAGTCATCTTTCAGAGAGGAGTTGATACGTTTCATCACCAACCTCACAAAGCACCTCTTCACTTGGATGTCGGTGCTACCGGATGTTAGTCACTGAGGCAGGCTTCTACATTTTTCTTAGGCACCGGTATAATTGAAGTTTGTTTGAAGCAGGTGGGTGCTTGAGATCGCTGAAATGAGAGGTCAGCTGAACGCTCCAGTCAGTTGATCAGTACAAATATTTAGTACTCTGCCAGTTGCACCATCTGGGCTGTATGCTTTCTGTGGATTCACCCTTCTGAAGGACGATCTCACATATTGATGGTCAAAGTGAGTGTAGAAGGCATTAGACTCATTTGGAAGCAAAACCCTGTTGTTACCTGTGTCTCTTGATTTCACTTTGTAAGAGGTGATAGCATTGAAGCCTGCCACAGCTGTCCAGCATCCTTCAGTGATTCGAGTTTAGTCCAGAATTGCCACTTCCCCCAGAAGATGACCTTCCGGAGATTCTATCTGGACCTCTTGTAGCTTTCTTGGCTGCCAGACTTGAATGCCCTTGATCTGGTCAACAGCAGATTGTGGATCTCGTGATTCATCCAGGGCTTCTGCTTGGGGAAAGTGGAATGATTTTGTGGGTATACACTCATTTATGACTGTTTTTATAATGTCTGTAGCAACCACAGTGTATTCATTCAGATCCACTGATGAGTCCTTGAACACGGCCTAATCCCCGACTCAAAGCAATGGACCACCTTTGTTGTCCTACTCTCTGGGGCTTTCCTCTTTAGCCTTTGCCTGTATGCAGGTAGGAGGACAGCCAACGATCAGATTTCTCGAAATGCGGTCTGGGAATGGAACGATAGTCGTTCCTTATCTTAGTACCATACTGATCTAATGTGTTGGGACCTGTGGCGCTACAGGTAATATGCAGATGGCGTTTGGTCAGGGATTTCTTCAACCAAGCCTGATTGAAATCCCTGACTATGATTTGAAATGCCTCAGGATGGTCTGTTTCTTGTTTGGAAAAGGCATCATGCAGTATCTTAAGCGCCTGATTATGGCCGGCTACTGGTGTCATCTGAATGGCATCAGGATCATGGAGGAAAACTCTATCTAAATAGATTTGTCAGCATTTGATCATTAGGTATTTAAAGTCAGGGGAACACGAGTATGTCAAAACCACTACATCGGAACACCACAGAGAGTTTATCATGAAACACACACCTCCACCTTTTGCCTTTTCCAAATCAGCAGTTCTGTCCATCTTGTTTATTGAGAAGCCATTGGGTCTAATCGCCCTAGCCGACATACTCTGAGTCAGTTATGTCTCAGTAAAGCTCAGAACACAACAATTTCTCCCTTCCCTATAATATAGCAAACTTCCCTCATGTCCTCAATTTTGTTCTCCAGGAACAACATTTGCTAGCAAGATGCTGAGTAAAGGTGGCCTAATCCAGCTGAATTTCAGCCTGGCTTGGAGATTCCCCTCCTGCCTCACTTCCAGCCATGGTGATGAGCCTCCGTCCGCTGAAAGGTGTCAAATCTGTTTGCTTGAGAGTTATGTCCGCCAAGTCCTTGAGAAGGTTGTGAAAACTATGGCTCATTAAGTCGATTCAAAAGTACATCACCTACAGGGAAATTACGTGCAGCAGGTTGCAATGAGGGTAATTCCAAAGAGGTATATTTAGAAGTGTTGTATGTAGCCCACAGAATATCTTCATGGTTCACCAACACAATCTTGGCTGCTGAACATCGGCAAGTATAACTTCACTGTGATCATTTATATGGCGCTGCAAACTTGTTTTAAAGGCCAGCCCTACAGAGACCGCAACAGTCCTTGCTCACTGAAAGAGAAATGTTCATTTAAATCCTTAGTATAATCCTTTAGAGAGGGACCTAAACCTTTCAACTCAAAGAACGACTGGTGCAACAGAGCCACAAATTCAGGCCAAGTAGGAGACCTAAGGCTAGGTGAACAAAACAGGTGCTGTGCTTTCTTCTGTGAGGCTGGAGTGATTTCAATCCCTGGGTCTTATCCATGTGGCTTTAGCAGAGGGTGTGTCATTCAAATCTGGTGATGTGCTGATGGTTGGGGAAATTGGCTTTTGGGCCCTGAGACAAGAATGTGGGATGATCAATTTTTGAGGAATTTCTTCTCACAGATGATGGTAAACCTTTGAAAAAGGGTCAACATAGCAGCATAATGTTATTACGGTTCCAGCAGCCCAGGTTCAATTCTGTCACTGTCTGTAAGGAGTTTGTACAATTTCCCTGTGACTGTGTGAGTTTCCTCCCGATTTTCTGGTCTCCTCCTACATAATAAAGATGTATAGTTTAGTAGGTTAATTGGTCCCATGGGTGAAATTAGTTTTTGTTGGGCCAGAAAGGCCTGTTACCATGCTGTATGGACCACTAGTGGGACAGATCATATTTAAAAGGTCAGGGAACAAAGTTACTAGGGCAACAGTACAATGGAAGAGTTGAGGCCTGAGGACACCAGTCATGATGCTACTGACTGAAGGCAAGACCTGTGTGGGCTGGTGCCTTATTTTTGTGCTATTATATGATCTCGTAGTTGACAGGGACAAGGATCATGGTGGACAAAGATGGAGCTCTGTGCTGGCTGGTATAGGAATTGCGTTTTTTTATCAAACAACTGAAAGAAGATGGGAAAGTTTCCTGTCCTGAAATTCTTCTCCTTTTTCCTCTTTGCCGGGTGCAGGAATAAAAGATTGACCTTATTTGTCACATGTACATTGAAACACACAGTGAAATGCATCATCTGCATTAATTCAAAACAGCGAGAACTGTACTGGGCAGCCCACAAGTGTTACTACGCTTTTGCCTCAGTGTAGCGTGCCGACAACTCAGTAGCATCTTTGGAATGTGGGAGGATCTGGAGGAAACTCACACAGTCATGGGGAGGATGCACAAACTCCTTACAGGCAGCAGCAATAATTGAAACCCAAACAGTGTCTGATGACACTGAAAAGTGGTCTCCCAATGGCTACATTACCATTGCCGCCCCCAGCAAATACGACAGCTTGAATCTAGAGTACCGGGGTAGAATCCTTCCTCACTTGTTAACAATAGTAGAGCAATATCAGGATCTGCAGGAAGTGAGTATGTGGTTATAAATCCCATGGGGAGGGGAGATTTAACTGCCCACCAACCTAGTCGTGTTAGCCTCTCCTTCCACTCTGTTCATATTCAGCCCAAACGTAAAAGGTTAATGATGTTTTGTCAATAATTAAGGGAACTAAATGTAATCTCCTTCAATCATCTCAACCCTGTCCCCAGTGAACGAGAGCACGGCAGAAAACTGCCTCTAAATTTGGCATAATTGACAGTAATTCACAGCAAGGACACAGTCTGTGGGAAATGGAAAGCTGTACCCTGCCACACTGGGAACTGCACAGGTTGCCTTTGTGAACCAGAACTATAATGTATCTTTATAATCACAGGGATAGAGGCCACATAGCCTGTTGGGCCCATGCTAACATACAATCGGTGACCACTTTTTACGGTATACTTGTACACCTGCTTGTTAATACAACTATCCAATCAACCAATCATGTGGCAGCAATTCTGCACTAAAGCGTGCTGACATGGTCAAGAAGCTCAGTTGTTGTTCAGACCAAACATCAGAATGGGGAAGAATTTGACTGCGGAATGATTGTTGGTGTCAGACGGGGTGATTTGGGTGTCTCAGAAACTGCTGATCTTTTGGGATTTTCATGCACAAAAGTCTTTAGAATTAACATGGAATGGTGTGAAAAACAAAATAAACTGCAGTGAGAGGCAGTTCTGTGGACGAAATGCCTTGTTAATGAGAGGTGAGAGGGAAATGGCCAGACTGGTTCAAGCTGACAGGAAGGCTACAGTAACTCAAAGAACACATGCAACAGTGGTGTGCTGAATAGTTTGTATGAACACACAACACGTTCAATACATAATAAAAAATATAAATTTAGATTTTAAATTCATCTCAAGAGAGAGCGATCACTCGAGAGCAGAGGCCTCCGATGGTCACACCTGCAGTCTCAATGTTCTGATCTCCCGCGAAGCTTCGGTTGATGACATTGGTGAGGAATTGGGTTATCCACAGGTCAGTACTCTGAAGGCGCACGTCTTCCAAGCCACTCCTGGAGATCCCAAAGCAGCTCAACAAGTTCTGAAGAGCTAGAACCCACCATTAGTGAACCTTGAAGTGGATGGGCTACAACAGCAGAAGACCACAAGCCACTCAGTGGCCAGTTTATTAGGTATTTGTCCATCATTTATGTTCCCCATATCCCTGGAAGTCATTCCTCCCCTCACATGCTCAGCAACTTCTTTTTCATTAACCTACACCAAAGTGTAATTTCACATCATTGCTTAACACAACACCTCTTGGGATGTGGGAAGAACCTCCAAAATGAATCAACACAGTCATAGAGAGAACACAGAATCTCCTTGTGATAGTGTTCAAAGTCAGTGTAGCAGCCAAACCAAACCAAAGCCAAACACAAGTCAATTGCCACTGTCGGTGACACTATGGGTTTGATATGCTTGCATAACTCACCCTCATGGCAATGTGATTACTCCAAAAGCCGAATGCTTTTTTTGATTCTTTATCAGGAATTAGCAAACATATAATCTTGAGGCAATGAAGCTTAAGTGTATCCAAGTATAAGCTAAGCGTATTTGGGCATTATTGAATGATCAGCAAAAGATACAACATCCGCCAGTCCTAAGCAGCAAACTGCATTGAACAAAGCATGAAGACGTAGCTTATTCCCTTCGATTTTAGCAAGCCCCTACTCATGTGACTAGTTACCATAATAACCATAATAACTGCACAACACAGAATACAATGCAGATAGAGAACAGATGTACTGTCATGGTCCCTTCTGGCAATCGCCCACCTGGCTATTTACATCAGGAATTGGGCCTCAATCACCTTGTTTAGTTTCAATCATTCCCAGGTTCCACTAACTACAAATACCTGCTTGCCATCAGCAAATGCATTATAAAAATCCTGTGACCACAACAAGGAGCTGCCAGTTTGTTGATCAACTTGTGTATGAGTAACCTCATTCCATGGTTCTTAGGGCTATCAGTTCTAGTCTGGCTTCGTTCCTGAATTCTCTACTAAAACCAAGACCCTAGGTAAAGACTCCCTTGGCACCAATTCTGCACTTGCTGTGACCATAATGCCTCCCTACTTGGCGTCCATGCCTGTGTTCAGCACTTGGGTTCATTCCACTGCCTCGTCCCTGTAACACGTATGGCTCCTATAGACAGGATTGCATTGAGTTTCTTGAATTGCGAGGCATTAATGTAAAGATTACTCACTTGATGGCCTTCTTCCTCCTTTATGCCCATCACCCCTACTGGGGCATAGGTTGCTGACAGCAGCTCACCGAAGTCCTCTGTTCTGGGCCAAAGGTTGATCAGCCCTGTAGTTTCCCTTTTCACCACAGAACCTCATATACCTCTGAGGCGAAGATCCTTCCTTTCCCAGGATGAGGTTTTTGGAACTTCTGTTACCATTTCTGTAGCTCTGGAATTTTATGAGATGAGGTTGCTAACCCCGTGCCCAACTATCCTCCTTTTGTGCCTTGGCTTGGGACCATCTATAGCAGAGTTACTGACTGACCTGCCTATACTGTAGTCTGTTGGTTTCATAAATATTCCATTCTGAACAATTGGAAAAAAATGTATTGACTGCCTTTATGGATAAATTAATCTAAAAGAAATTCTATTCCTTGGAGCACAGGAGACTGATGGGCATCTTTAGAAAGATCATAGGGACATGGACAGAATGAATGCACACAGTCTTTTCCACTCCTCATTCTCCTCCACCTCATCCTCATCTCCTCTTGCTTCTCTTTCTTCTTCACTACTCCTCCTCCTCCTCCGTGTCCTCTTCCTTATCACATACCAGCCCTGCAGCAATGGTAAACTGCAGCCAATGACATTTCATCTGTTCTGATAGATAACTGTAATTTTTGTATATTGTGAAGGGTTGCTGCACCTTACCAGCTGATGTGAGGATGCTCTCCAAGAAGAATCAAATTTTTCAAAGAATTTTAAAACAAATCTTCTTAGTCATGAGATCAATAATTTTACCTTAACCAATACACATTTTAAAAAAAAGTTTATCTCTGTCTTAGTTGCTATTCATGGAGCTTACTGGGTACTGGGAGGTTCTTTGTTTAGAGTCATAGAGCACTACAGCACAGAAACAGGTCCTTCTTCATAGACTGTGCTGAACTATGATTCTGCCTAGTCCCGTTGACCTGCACCTGGATCATAGCTCTCCATACACTTCTGGTTCATGTACTTATCCAAAGATCTCTTAAATTTTGAAATGAAAACAGATAGTTTCTTACAATATAATAGTTAATGCTTCAGATGCCTTTAATTAGCTGCAAAATGCATTGCTATATTCCCATCTGGCTAAGTAGTATCTGTGCCAGGACCACCAGACTCAAAAAACAGTAACTTTCCTCAAGCAGTGAGGCTGATCAACAATTCCACAAATTCACCACTCTCTGGCTAAAGTAATTTCTCTGCCTCTCTGTTTTAAATGAATGCCCCTCTCTCCTGAAGAAGGAACACATGCTAATTCTCAAAGAGGGATCAGAAGTGGAGAGAGTGAGCAGCTTCAAGTTCCTGGACGTCAGGATCTCCGAGGATCTAACCTGGTTCCAACACATTGATGTAGTCATAAAGAAGACAAGACAGTGGCTATACTTTATTAGGAGTTTGAACCGATTTGGCATGTCAACAAATACACTCAATAAATGCTATAGTTGTACTGTGGTGAGCATTCTGACAGGCTGCATCACTGTCTGGTATGGAGGGGCTACTGCATAGGACTGAAAGACGCAGTAGAAGGTTGTAATTCTAGTCAGCTCCATCCTGGGTACTAGCCTACAAAGTACCCAGGACATCTTTAGGGAGCGATGTCTCAGAAAGGCAGTGTCCATTATTAAGGACCTCCAGCACCCAGGGCATGCTCTTTTCTCACTGTTACCATCAGGTAGGAGATGCAGAAGCCTGAAGGCACACATTCAGCAATTCAGGAATGGCTTCTTCCCCTCTGCCATCTGATTCCTAAATGGACTATGAAGCTTTGGACACTACCTCACTTTTTTTTAATATACAGTATTTCTGTTTTTGCACATTTTTAAATAATCTATTCAATAAATGTAATTGATTTACTTGTTTATTTATTATTATGCTTTATTTTATTTATTTTTTTCTCTCTCTGCTAGATTATGTATTACATTGAATTGCTGCTGCTAAGTTAACAAATTTCACATCACATGCTGATGATAATAAACCTGATTCTGACAATCTGTAACAGTGCAACAAGATCATCCCCCTTATTTCTTGTACTCTGTGCATTGAGGTATTACACTTTGAGTACTGTATTTGCTACTTTTTGATTCTGTATCCCTAATGCACTATCACCCTGCTGGCTACAAATTTGTCCTATCATCTGCCTCCCCTTCCTCACAGTCTAACTGCATGTTATCTTTGCTTTTTTCACCCTCCATCCTATCCTGACTCCCTTCACCCCCTTGCCAAATTAGATTAAATCCTCCCCGACAGCTCTAACAAATCTGCCTGCAAGGATTTTGGTCCCCCTCAGGTTCAACTGCAAAATGTCCCTCTTGTCTTGGTCATACCAGCCCCCCCCCCACCCAAGAAGAGATCCCAATGATAAAACATAGAAACATAGAAAGTAGGTGCAGGAGTAGGCCATTCGGCCCTTTGAGCCTGCACTGCCATTCAGTATGATCGTGGCTGATCATCCAACTCAGAACCCTGTACCTGCTTTCTCTCCATACCCCCTGATCCCTTTAGCCACAAGGGCCATATCTAACTTCCCCTTAAGTATAGCCAATGAACCGGCCTCAACTGTTTCCTGTGGCAGAGAATTTCACAGATTCACCACTCTCTGTGTGAAGAAGTTTTCCCTCATCTCCGTCCTAAAAGGCTTCCCCTTTATCCTTAAACTGTGACCCCTCGTTCTGGACTTCCCCAACATCGGAAACAATGATCCAAGAGCCTGAAGCCCTGTCCCCTGCGCCATTTTCTCAGCCACATATTTTTCTGCCAGATCATCCTGTTTCGATACTCACTGATGCGTGGCACAGTTAGCAGTCCAGAAGTTACTACACTGGAGGTCCAGCTTCTCAGTTTTCAACCTAGCTCTCTAAATTCATTCTTCAGGACCTCTTCGCTTTTCCTTCCTTTCTCATTGGTACCAATATGTACAAAGGCATCCAGCTGCTCTCCTTCCCCCTCCAAAATGCTGTGGACTCAATCCAAGACATCCCATTCAAGTCCACAGAATCTCCTGTCTGTTCCTCTGATTATAGTGTCCCCTATTACTACCACTCCCCTCTTCTTCCTCTTTCCTTTCTGCACCATGGACCTGTGCTCAGTGCCAGTAAACCTGGTCTCTATGGCACTCTCCTGGGAGGTCATATCCAAAACGTTCTGCTTATTATTGAGGGTAATGGCTGCAGGGGTGCTCTGCGCTAACTGCGCATTCACCATCACAACCGTTCTCCTGACAGTCACCCAGCTACCCACCTCCTGCAACCTAGGCATAGTTGCTTCCCTGTAACTCCGATCAATGAGCTCCTCACTCTCCTGTACAAGCTGAAGGTCATCCAGCTGCTGCTCCAGATCCCTAACATGGTCTTCAAGTTGCTAAAGCTGGTTGCACTTACAGCAGATGTAGTTCCCTGGAAGTCACCTTAAGTACAGATACTCCTGTGCCTACCATCATTTTATGTACATTTTATCTATCTATGTATGTAATCTGTTTCATGCATTTATATTTATTGTGTTTTTTTATTATTATGTTCTTTATTTCGTGGTGTATGTGGTGTCCATGGAGGGGTTCCACCTCTGATGAAAGGGTATGTCATATCCAATCTAGCTCAGCACACTAACCTTTGGTCTCCATTGGACACTCACATCTCACCTGCATCTCCAAATAGCTGTTTGCATGTGATAGCAGACACTCCCTGGTACACTGTTTCGACAGGCAGGCTAAACCAGGTAATGGGCAGCTTTATACCCTGGTGAGATAGGGACATGCCTGTCCCAGCATGCAAAGTCACCTCTGGTGGACTGGGTGGATGAGATCTACAGTGTGATCCAGTGGCCAGGAAGGTCGTACTGCAACGCTCCATGGAAAGCGAAGGGTATGCGGAGGCACAGAAAACATCACGGTCATCCACCACAAATTCAAACTACATGCTAGTGGGAATATAATGCCTCTCTTTCCAATGGGTTTACCGCTTGAGCGTTTTTTTTGTATTAATTTATTTTTAAAATGCGCCTGTAAATCTCAACTGCAAATTTGGATTGAAGACCGCCTGCGCAGGTGCGTGGATGTAAGCGAATTAGACCGGCGGGAAGAGTTTGAAAAGAAGACAGTTTTATCGAGCGGGTGACAGAGTAAAGGGAACCAGAGGTGGAGGGCTTTGGCTCAACAGGGCTTCGGCAATAATGGGTCGAGGTAAGATAACTTACTTGTGAAGAATAGGATTAGGAAGTATGTCTGCGGGGCTGATGTGGGGTGTCTGGGAGACTCCCAGACGGCCACATTTGCACCAGGTGTGTCAAGCTGCAGTGCCTTAGGGACTGGGTTAGGGAACTGGAGATGCAGGTCGATTACCTTCGTCTGGTCAGGGAAAGTGAGGAGATGATGATAGAGAGGAGCTATAGGCAAGTAGTCACACCAGAAAAATAAGTGGGTAACAGTCAGGAGAGGGAAGGGCAAGAGTCAGATACCAGAGAGTACCCCTGTGACTGTCCCCCTTAACAATAAGTACACCTATTTGAGTACCATTGGGAGGAAAACCTACCTGGGGGAAGCAACAGGGCTGCACCTCTGGCACAGAAGGGTAGGGAAAGAAAGAGCCCTGTGGCTCAGAAGGGTAGGGAAAGAAAGAGCCCTGTGGCTCAGAAGGGTAGGGAAAGAAAGAGGATGGCAGCAGTGATAGGGGACTTGATAGTTAGGGGGTCAGAGAGGCAATTCTGTGGACACAGGAAAGAAATGCAGATGGTAGTTTGCTTCCCAGGTGTCAGGGTCTGGGATGTTTCTGATCACATCCATGACATCCTGAAGTGGGAAGGTGAACAGCCAGAGGTCGTGGTACATATTGGTACCAATGACATAGATACGGAAATGGAGGAGTTCCTGAAAACAAACTACAGGGAGATAGGAAAGAAGCTGAGAAGCAGAACCACAAGGGTAGGAGTCTCAGAATTCTTGCCTGTGCCATGTGACAAGCGAGTATAGGAATAGAGTGAGTTGAAGGATAAATGTGTGGCTGAGGTACTGGAGCAAGGGGCAGAGATTCAGATTTCTGGATGAATGGGACCTCTTTTGGGGCAGGAGTGACCTATACAAAAAGGACAGGATGCATTTGAATCTGAGAGGGACCAATATCCTGGCAGGGAAGTTTGCTAAGGCTCTTGGGGAGAGTTTAAACTAGAATTGCTGGGGGGTGGAAGGGGTGGTTGGCTCACAAATAGAGAAAGATTGTAGACAGTGTGAGAGAGAGGATAGGCAGGTGATAGAGGAGGAATGCACTCAGACTGCTGATGAGATGTGTCTATTTTAATGCAAGGAGAATCATGAACAAAGCAGATGAACTTAAGAGTGTGGATCAGTACTTGGAGCTATGATGTGGTGGCCATTACAATGACTTGGATGGCTCAGGAGCAGGAATAGCTACTTGGAGTGCCAGGCTTTAGATGTTTCAGAAAGGACAGGGAGGGAGGCAAAAGAGCATTGCACTGCTGATCAGAGATAGTGTCACGGCTGCAGAAAGGAGAAAGCCATGGAGAGGTTGTCCAGGGAGTCTCTGTGGGTGGAGGTTAGGAACAGGAAGGGGTCAATAAATCTACTGGGTGTTTTTTATAGATCACTCTATAGAAACAGGAACATTGAGGAGCAGATAGGGAGACAGATTCTGGAAAGGAGTAATAATAGTAGGGTTGTCGTGGTGGGAGATTTTAATTTCCTCAATATTAATTGGCATCACCATAGAGCAAGGGGCTTAGATAGGATAGAGTTTGTTAGGTGTGTTGAGGAAGGTTTCCTGATACAATATGCAGATAAGCCTACAAGAGGAGAGGCTGCACTTGAACTGGTATTGGGAAATGAACCTGGTCAGGTGTCAGGTCTCTCAGTGGGAGAGCATTTTGGAGATAGTTATCACAATTCTATGCCTTAGCGTTGAAGAGGGATAGGAGCAGACAAGTTAGGAAAGCATTTAATTGGAGTAAGGGGAAATATGAAGCTATCAAGCACGAACTTGGAAGCATAAACTGGGAATAGATGTTCTCAGGGAAATGTACGGCAGAATGTGGCAAATGTTCAGGGGTTAGTTGCCTGATGTTCTGCATTGGTATGTTCCAAAGAGTCAGGGAAAGGATGGTATGGTACAGGAATACGGTGTACAAAGGCTGTTGAAAATCTAGTCAAGAAGAAAAGAAAAACTTACAAAAGTTTCAAAAAACTAGGTAATGATAGAAATCTAGAAGATTCTAAGTCTAGCAGGAATGAGTTTAAGAATGAAATTAGGAGAGCCAAAGGGGCCGTGAGAAGGCCTTGGTGAGAAGATTAAGGAAAACCCCAAGGCATCCTACTTCAGTATGTGAAGAGCAATAAGACATAAGAGAGTTGGACCAATCAAGTGTAACAGTGGAAAATTGTGTATGGAACTGGTGGAGATAGCAGAGGTACTTTGCTTCAGTATTCATTACAGAAAAGGATCTTGGTGATTGTAGGGATGACTTGCAGCAGACTGAAAAGCTTGAGCATATAGACATTAAGAAAGAGCATGTGCTGGAGCTATTGGAAAGCATCAACATATATAAGTCACCGGCACTGGATGAGATATACCCCAGGCTACTGTGGGAGGCAAGGGGGGAGATTGCCGAGCCTCTGGCAATGATCTTTGCATCATCAATGGGATGGGAGAGGTTCCAGAGGATTGGAGGGTTACAGATGTTGTTCGCTTATTCAAGAAAGATGTAGAGATAGCCCAGAAAATTATAGACCAGAGAGTCTTACTTCAATGGTTGGTAAGTTGATGGAGAAGATCCTGAGAGGCAGGATTTATGAACATTTGGAGAAGCATATGATTAGGAATAATCAGCATGGCTTTGTCAAAGGCAGGTTGAATTGAATTTCTGATTGAATTTTTTTGAGGATGTAACTAAACACATTGATGAAGGCAGAGCAGTAGATGTTGTGTGTATGGATTTCAGCAAGGCAATTGATAAGAAACCCTATGTAACGCTTATTGAGAAAGTAAGGAGGCATGGGATCCAAGGGGACTTTGCTTTGTGGATCCAGAACTGGCTTGCCCACAGAAGGCAAAGAGTGGTTGTAGATGGGTCATATTCTGCATGGAGATCGGTGACCAGTGGTGCGCCTCAGGGATCTGTTCTGGGACCCTTACTCTCTGTGATTTTTATTAATGACATGGATGAGGAAGTGGAGGGATGTGTTAGTAAATTTGCTGATGACACAAAAGTTGGGGGTGTTGTAGATAGTGTGGAGGGCTGTCAGAAGTTACAGCGGGACATCGATAGGATGCAAAACTGAGCTGAGAAGTGGCAGGTGGAGTCCAACCAAGGTAAGTGTGAGGTGGTTCAATTTGGTAGGTCAAATATGATGGCAGAATATAGTATTAATGGTAAGACTCTTGGCAGTTTGGAGGATCAGAGGGATCTTGGAGTCCGGGTCCATAGGACACTAAAAGCTGCTGCGCAGGTTGACTCTGCGGTTAAGAAAGCATATGGTGCATTGACCTTCATCAACAGAGGGATTCAATTCAATAGCCGAGGGGTAATGTTACAGCCTTATTGGACCCTGGTCAGACCCCACTTGGAGTACTGTGCTCAGTTCTGGTTGCCTCACTACAGGAAGGACGTGGAAACCATAGAAAGGGTGCAGAAGAGATTTACAAGGATGTTGCCTGGTTTGGGGAGGATGCCTTATGAGAATAGGTTGAGTGAACTCGGCCTTTTCTCCTTAGAGCGACAGAGGATGAGAGGTGACCTGATAGAGGTGTATAAGATGATGAGAGGCATTGACTGTATGGATAGTCAGAGGCTTTTTCCCAGGGCTGAAATGGCTAACATGAAAGGGCACAGTTTTAAGGTGCTTGGAAGCAGGTACAGAAGGGATGTCAGGGGTAAGATTTTACACAGAGAATGGTGAGTGTGTGGAATGGGCTGCCGGCGACGGTGGTGGAGGCGGATACGATAGGGTCTTTTAAGAGGCTCCTGGATAGGTACATGCAGCTTAGAAAAATAGAGGACTATGGGTAACTCTAATTTCTAAAGTAAGTACATGTTCGGCACAGCATTGTGGGCTGAAGGGCCTGTATTGCGCTGCAGGTTTTCTGTTTCCATGTTCTTTCTAAACAAGGAAGACCCCAGTATGTGACAATTGTTCGTGCCACCAGACAGACTTCTGAGGTAGAGAGAGTTGAGTGCCCCAGTGCCAAGGCCTTTCATCTTTCCAAACTCTCCCATACAGGTTTCCTCTCATCAACCACCACCGTTCTTTACCTTAGTGTGTTTTTCTATGCTGCATCAGATCCAAAGTCACAACTACAGTATTTCATTCTCCTTTACAGTTGTGTACTGGAAATTACATTTAACAATCTTGAATCTTGATATATTCTGTTGTTTCTGTAAGATAAGATCTGAGAAGTCTCGTATTTTCTTAAGCGGGTTCTATAGTTGCACAACCACCAGCGTTGCCATATACCTTGCACAGACTACAAGCATTGAGCCGCATAACTTACAGTACAGTATGAACTCATCAATGCTAATTAGGTGATGATGGCATCAATTAAATGGGGATGGTGACTCAGATTAAAGTGACTAATCTTTCATTCAGCTACATAATATTAACCCATGTTCTGCAGAGGGTAACTGGCATTTTTTTCTTTCTTGTTGTTTATGAAACACCTGGTGTGAACAGCAACTTGTGAGGACAATGCACTTACCATTCATCATTCAGCCTGTAAAGCTCAATGTAAAAGAAAGTAACCACTTCAGTCATATCATTTACTGAGATTTATAAAAAAAAAATGTGGATCAACAGCAAAGGTGAAACTTTTACACGCTGACAGGAAAAGGGAGTTCCAAGATGTGTGACTAGCTCCAGCAAGCCTGTCATGTAAATTATGATAATCTTAAATACTTCAGACATTTAGATGGAAAATGCTTCTATTCATATATGGGAAGAAAGTAGGAGTGGTGAGGGATGTGGAAATTCAGCTTTCCCATGGCCTGATAATGACTCCCTCCCTGGTTTAGGGCAGCCACAGGTATGCTATGAATTTTCACTTGCTGTCAGGAAGGTGCATGAACGTCTTTTCATCTTAGGTTACTACTGCTTTGGGAACTCAGTGTATTGTTAGTGCAGAGCTGAGTGATTTGAAACAGCGGCTGTAAACTCACTGGCTTTTACTTCCATATTGTCTGTAGTTTTTTAATCAAATGGCCTTATTTATCCATAATTCCTAATCGTCAAGTTGCTGAAGACACATGTTAACCCTTTCCTCCCTGGGTGTAATAATTATCTTGATGCTTTTTAATCCTTTAAGGTTTGATGGAAGCTTAATGGGGATATGTGATATTGGAACTTTACATCATTGAATTGGATTTCATTCAGATTTTAACTATGCTCTTTTTCTCAGATGTATTTTTCAATAGAATGCAACAATTGTTAGTACATTATTAACATATTTTAATCAGATATTCCAGTTCTGCCTAGCTTTATAGAAGCTCTTCCGTACCAATATATTATGTTCTTCAGTAGCTGGTAACTGGCCTGCACTTTGCTATGGTTTCTGGAGATTTCACCCTCCAGCATTGCAAACAAAATTACTGAGATTTTTTTCCTTGAAAATGTTGCTAGCTGTCCAAAGACAAACATAGAAAGGGAAGATCTACTTAGTGTTGGCTGACCTTCTGGCTAACCAGCCTTTTGTTTCCTTATAATACCAACTGTGTCTCTGGGAGCTCAGCATTATACTGCAGAAACACACTGCACTTTGGAATGGTTAGCTGGATATTTGTGTTTGCAGCCCAGTGCTCTGAAGTGCTACTACCTACCCTCTCAAGTTAGGAGTTAACCTGGAAAGAAGATAGACTTGGAGTTTACAGAGCTGTTTTCAGATTTAGATTTGGAGTTAGATTTAGATTCAGATTCCGATACAGATTCAGAATGAGATTCAGAGTCGGAGTTAGATTTTGATTGATTGATTTATTTATCATATCGGCATCAAAACATACAGTGAAATGCATTGTTTGCGTTTACAACCAACACAACGTAAGGATGTGCTGAGAGCAGTCTGCAAGTTTCGTCACAGATTCCGCTGCCAAGCCTTATGTTGAAGTACTTTTGCAGCATAGGTAATGTAATGTGAGGAATATATTAGTTAACTGGTGATGAACAAGCTCCCGCAAAGAGCCATGCCATAACGGCGGCTTTTATAACCTTGCTTAGGGATAAATATTGGCCAAAGGATTGGATAGAACTTTTCTTTAAGTTGCTGGCATGGGATCTTTCTTGTCCACCTGAGGCAGCAACTAGGAGCTCAGTTTAATGCCCAGTCTGAAATATGACACCTTCGACAGTGAATCAGTATTGGGTCTAGTTTACCCTAAGAAATACAAAAAAAAATATAAGTAGTGCAAAAACAGAGTGGGACCTCCCCACCCGCCCCCCCCCCCCCACCCCACCGTGCTGCCTTAATGCACAGGTTTACAGGTTATGTAAAACACGACATTTTAAAAGCATTTTGGACAACTATATGCATCGGGAATACAGGCCAAACTTGGGCAAAAGGGAGAAAGGGAGTAGCTGAAGTGATCATCTTGGAGGGCGTGGGCCATTTGGGCCAAACGGCCTGTTTCCAAGGTGTACTACTCGATGACACTAATCCTACAACATGATGAGTGAAAGTAAATGCTTTATATTGCTTTGAAATATCTTGAAGGTCAAAATATAAAAGTATTTTCTAACTTGCAGGAGGGCACGGTAGTGTAGTGGTTAGCACATTGCCTTACAGTACAGGTGGCTCAGGTTCAATTCCTGCCACTGCCTGTAAGGAATTTGTACGTTCTCCCCATGATTGAATGGGTTTCCTCCAGGCGCTCTAGTTTCCTCCCACAGTCCAAAGACATACTGGTTGGTCGGTTAATCGGTCATTGTAAATTGTCCTGTGATTACACTAGGGTTAAGTCGAGGGATTACTTGGTGGATCAAAGGGCTATAAGGACCTACTCCATGCAATATCTCAGTAAATAAATACATTACAGATTCCAACACCCCAAGCTTACCTGATCAGAACTTTCTAATCTGTTGTTGAAAAAAAGGACTGGAAATCATATGTTCAAGACCCTTACTGGTAGGAAAGCATGCTTACATGCAAACTACAGGCAATATTATTAAGAGCAAATTATTCATAACTCTTTCATTAAACACCATTGAGGGTTTGTTTAAGTACTTGGAACTTTCCAAATAAGTTTAGAAAGTTGCAATAAAAGACATGTGAGATGATCCTTATGGTGCCCTAGCACTGACAGACATTTAATATGAATTTCCTGGGGATACACTGTGTAAAAGTCCCTCTGATGGCCTTCGTGATAACTGTATAAACTAAGGTAATACCGAGGTATTATGAAAGAAAATGTAATATCCATTAACGTATTGATTTACACACACACACATACACATTAATTTTGTTCAGGACACCAAGTGATGTATTTTCTTTGAACAGTGTCAAGTGGGGTGCCAGTTCCTCAGGGGTGTGTTCTTGATCCCCGACGGAAGCTTAAAGCACTGTGCAGGGGCATCATTGGTTGCTATCATAAGAGTATTATAGAAAGGAGCAGGTGCAGGTTTTTCAGTATTCAACCTGTGAATAAATTCATGGCTATGCAGAACTTGTTGGCTTTACTTTCATGTCTTTCTTTATATAGCTCATGAATATTTACTTCCTATTGATTTTCTTCAGAGTGACCCTGATGGAGGCTCAGATACTGTCTGGGCAGATCATGGATAGAATCAGACGTCAAGAGTTGTATACCTATCTTTTCCAATGACACATGACATGAACTATGGCAATCTAGTTGATTCATGCCTTCAAATGTTCTGTGTCTTTAAGATAGAGCGGGAGATGAACAACAAAGTTAACCAAGGCAAATACCATATAACCATATAACCATATAACAATCACAGCACGGAAACAGGCCATCTTGGCCCTCCTAGTCTGTGCCGAACTCTTAATCTCACCTAGTCCCACCTACCCGCACTCAGCCCATAACCCTCCACTCCTTTCCTGTTCATATACCTATCAAATACGACTTTGAACTCTTTGTACCTTATGCAAGATTGCTGCCCAACTCCTATCCTTATCCCCCAACCTCTCCACAAGTCTGTGGAAAATTACCCAAAGCTAATGCAGTTTCCTGGATGTCAGATCTATCTATGTGTTAATTTCTGGTGGCACTACTCATGAGTAACTTCGAAATGCACTCAACATCAGCATGGAGGTGAATGCTTTGAGAGGTTGGTCATGACTAGAATGAACTCCTGCCTCAGCAAGGACCTGGTGCCTTTGCAATTTGCCTATCGCCACAATAAGTCAATTACAGGTGCAACCTCAAGGCTCTTCACAAGGCTTTAGAACATCTGGACAACACAGACACTTACGTCAGGATGCTGTTCATCGACTATAGCTCAGCATTTGATATCATCATTCCCACAATCCTGATTCAGAAGATGCAGATCCTGGACCTCTGTACCTCCCTCTGCAATTGGATCCTCGACTTCCTAACCGGAAGACCACATTCTGTGCAGTTTGGTGATATCATCTCCTCCTTGCTGACAATCAACACTGGTGTACTTCAGGGGTGTGCACTTAGCCCTCTGCTCTACACTTTATATACCCATGACTGTGTGGCCAGGCATAGCTCAAATACCATCTATAAACTTGCTGATGATACAACCATTGTTGGTAGAATCTCAAGCGGTGACGAGAGGGCGTACAGGAGTGAGATATGCCAACTAGTGGAGTGGTGTCACAGCAACAACTTGGCACTCAATGCCAGTAAGACAAAAGAGCTGATTGTGGACTTCAGGAAGAGTAAGATAAAGGAACACATATAAATCCTCGTAGAGGGATCAGAAGTGGAGAGAGTGAGCAGTTTCAAGTTCCTGGGTGTCAAAATTTCTCAGGATCTAACCTGGTCCAAACACATCGATGTAGTTATAAAAAAGGCAAGACAGCGGCTGTACTTCATTAGGAGTTTGAAGATATTTTGTATGTCAACAAATACACTCAAAAACTTCTAAAGATATACCGTGGAGAGCATTCTGACAGGCTTCATCACTGTCTTGTGTTTGGGGGAGAGGGTGGGAGCTACTGCACTGCACAGGACCAAAAGAAGCTGCAGAGGATTGTAGATTTATACAGCTCCATCTTGGGTACTAACTTACAAAGTACCCAGGACATATTCAAGGAGCAGTGTCTCAGAAAGGCAATGTCCATTATTAAGGACCTTTAGCACCCAGGGCATGCCCTTTTCTTGCTGCTGCCATCAGGTAGGAGGTACAGAAGCCTGAAGGCACACACTAAGCGATTCAGGAACAGCTTCTTCCCCTCTGCCATCTGATTCCTAAATGGACATTGAACCCTTAGGCACTACCTTACTTTTTTAACATATAGTATGTTTGCTTTTTGCAAAATTTTTAATCTATTCAATATACGTGTACCATAATTGATTTACTTATTATTATTGCTTTATTATTATATTTTATTTTGTGCCTTTTCTTCTATATTATATATTGCATTGAACTGCTGCTGCTAAGTTAACACATCTCATGTCACATGCCAGTGAAAATAAACCTGATTCTGATTCTGAATTAATATTGCAAGAAATCTCTCAGGAAGAACAACTTGATGCAGAGTAACACACAGAAAATGCTGGAGGAATTCAGCAGGCCAGGCAGCATCTATGGAGAGGAATAAACAGTTGATGTTACAGGGTGAGACACTTTGGAGACTGGACCTTCAGCATTTTCTGACAGAAAAACTGACAGCCACAGTCTTCTGGTTATATTTCCTAACTTTTGGTCTCTTACACGATGGGTCACTTTGAATACCTACAGCAGGGTAAGTGAAAAAGGCGTTCCAATTCACATACAGTGGAGGACTGAGGAATAATAAGCTTGTTAGCAGTCTAATTGACCTGTTCCTTGATTCCAAGGAAAAGCTCTAGGATTTTGTTGCCCAGAAAGTTGGCTGCATGTAGGTTCAAAGCAAATTCAAAGTACGTGTGCACTCAGTGTACGTTTGTGGTTTTCTGCTGCCGTGGCCCATCTACTTCAAGGTTCAGTTTGTGCATTCAGAGATGCTCTTCTAGACACCACTGTTGTATTGTATAATTACCTGAGTTACTGTCGCCTTCCTGACAGTTTGAAACGCACCAGCCATTCTTCTCTGACCTCTCTCATTAACAACACACACAAAATGCTGGTGGAACGCAGCAGGCCAGGCAGCATCTATAAGCATCTATAAGCCCTTTGTCAGGACTGGATGAAGGGTCTCCCCGAAACGTTGACAGTGCTTCTCTTTATAGACGCTGCCTGGCCTGCTGCGTTCCACCAGCATTTTGTGTGTGTTGTTTGAATTTCCAGCATCTGCAGATTTCCTCGTGTTTGCTCTCTCATTAACAAGGTGCCTTTGCTCACTGGATTTTTTTTTTGTTTGTTTTTTGCACCATTCTCTACAAACTCTAGAGACTGTTGTACACGAAAATCCCAGGAGATCAGCAGTTTCTGAGATACTCCAATACCCTTTTGGCACCCACAATCATTTCACAGTCAAAGTCACTTAGATTACATTTCTTCCATATTCTAATGTTTGGTCTTAGCAACAACTGAAACTCTTGACCACGTCTGCATGCTTTTACACATTCAATTGCTGCTCATGATTCGCTGAAGAGATATTTGCATTAACGAGCAGGTGAACAGGTCTGCCTAATAAAGTTGCCGCTGAGTGCATGTAGCCATACACTACATTGAGATGAATTTACTTGCCAGCACTTACAGGTAAAAGAAGAAATGCAGTAGAATTTTATACAAAAGCTATAAACAGTCAAAGCCTGACATTTAAATATTTTGCAAGAAGTCAAGCTGCAAATAAAAAAAATTGTTGAGAACTACAGTTGTCCTTGAAAGTGTGTCTGTAGATCATAGAATCTGTTCAGTAGTGAGGAATAAAGTTATCTACACCGGTTCAGGAGCCAGAAGGTTGTCGGGTAATAACTGTTCCTGAACCTGAAGACTGGCTCGTGGTTCAGAAGAAATTGCTCAGAAACTTCTGTGATCGGAAAACTGCACGATACACCCAATACCACAGCAACATTCCAACGTCCATTTGTTCTAGCAGAGCATTTAAAATTTTATTCCAGATTAAAAAAGGATCAGGAAATGGCAGAGTGCATGATGAATAGGGCCAAGATTCAGCTTTCTGATTTGAAGTGATGTCTGTGTTTGATTGCAGGCTTAACTATGCAGGAAGAAATTAACTGATGATTCATTCAGCACAATAGGGATAATTTTTGAGATATACAGCAGACACAAAATTGTCTTGTCAATTTTTCCTCAAGCATTTTCAGGCTTCAAATATATAATTGAAATAATAATTAAGCAGCATGAAGTGTTCCTATTGCCTTAACTTGCAAAATGAGATTAATTGTGAATTTTTCTTTGCAGTGCCAAATAGTAGAGTGGCTCTCTTTGATCACTTTGAGGGCTCTAGTAATGTTATTACACTTGAATGCAGAATGGAGTGAAAATGTAAATCTAGTTGGTAGTAGTAATATTGCATCTATGCATGCAGTGATGAACTGACTGCTCAGCCTGTCGACTCACTGCAGATCACATTCTCCGCATTTTGTTTTTTTTTGTTACTTGCATGATTTGTCCTCCTTTGCACATTGGAAGTTTGTCAGTCTTTGTTACGTGTGGTTTTTCCCATGGATTCTGTCGCATTTCTTTGTTTTCCTGTGAGTGCCTATAAGAAAATAAATCTTAAGCTTGTAAATGATATACATACATTGATAATAAATTTACCTTGAATTTTAGATTTGAATGTATGCTTGCGGGGATAGGGATCGGGGGTATCAGAATCACCGGTGTACTTCATGAAATTTGTTGTCTTTCCGGCAGCAGTACAGTGCAATACAAAATCATTGGAAATAAGTGACCTCCTTGAGTTGGAGAATCAGAGTTAGGTTTGATATCACTGGCATATTGTGGTGAACTACATGTACCTCTCTGGACACGCCCCTCTGCTGACTGCTCCTGTGGCTCCTCCCACAGACCCCTGTATGAAGGCGATTGGAGGCACTGCTCCTCCCTCAGTCTCCAAGATGTTGTGGTCACTTTTGCAGCTAATAAAAGCCTATCGTTTGCCTCCCGTCTCCAAGAGTTATTGATGGTGCATCACATATGTTGTTATACAGCAAGAATACAGAGCAATACATTATAATAAAAAATGTAAATTACGGAGTGTGTCTGTCTCTCTCTCTCTCTCTCTCACACACACACACACACACACACACACACACGCGCGCACACACATCGGATGGCAGAGGGAAAGAAGCTGTACCTGAATAATTGAGTGTGTGCCTTCAGGCTTCTGTATCTCCCTCCTGATGTACAAACAAGCTGGATGAACTCAGCAGGTCAGGCTGCATCCCTTGAAAGAAGCAGTCAAGATTTGACCACAGCATCTGCAGTGAACTTTGTGCTCCCTCCTGAAGGTAGCCTGACCCAGGTGATGGGGATCCTTAATGATGGATGCTGCCTTTTTGAGGCATCACTCATTGAAGATGTCCTGGATGCTTTGGAGGTTAGTGCTCATGACGGAGCTGACTAAATTTACAACCCTCTGCAGCTTATTTCAATCCTGTGCAGTAGCACCCACCCCCATCCCCCAAAACCCCTACCATTGATGCAACCAGTTAGAAAGCTCTCCATGGTACATCAGTAGGAATTTGTGATTGTCTTTGGTGACATTCAAGCATTATCCAATAACACTGGGTAATATATTTTTTTAAGAAGTTTGCTTCCTCAGAATTCTTTTGTAGTTATGATAGTCTGCTGAACACAAATATGATTTCAGACTACTTGTATCATGTAGGAATTTGGAGAAAGAAGAAATGAACTTTTATTGAATATGATGTGTTTAATTACATCATGATTCTGATGATATGCATTAGTTGAGCTAAACTAAAAACGTTTTGTTGATGATTTTCATTTGTACTCAGTGTCTGAGGCTTCTAACGAAAGTGTCCAACAATAGTCGGCCAGCATTGATGGATTTTGTTGCCCTGATACCACTTCTCATTACCACAATGTCCTGGTGAAACTTTTCACTATGCTCATCACTGACAGTGCCAGGATTTGCAGGGAAGAAGTCTAAATGGAAATGCAGAAAATTAATCTTTACAGACATGTTGCACTTAAGTGTGTGCATATAAGATAGTTGAATTAAATAAATTTAATTTGTTTTATATACTTGAAGAATGGTGTAAATATCTGCACATAGTTTGGTTCTCTGGAATTGCCAAGAAAGTTATCAGCAACGTCCTTGAATGCCTTCCATGTAGTTTCCCTCGGTCCCACTAGAAGTCCTTTGAACTGCCTATCATTGATGACCTGTTTGATTTGTGGACCAACTAAAATGCTTTCCTTAATCTTGGCATCAGTTACTTTGGGAAATATCTGCCTCGTTCATCACTTTCACAAGATTTTTCAAAAGCTTTGTTTTATATGAAAAGGAGGCAAAAATATATTTGAGTCTACTTATGCCAACTTTTCTGCTCTAGAACAACCTGCTTATGGAGTGGCCAATCACTAACAAAGTTTTCCATAGATACTGCCCAGCATTTTGTGTGTGTTGTATGGAGTGGCCAATCCTTTTTTAATATAAAGAGATTCTTTAGCACGGCTGTCCGATATATATGTAAAAGCAATGCATAGAACTGTTCTAAAACCGGTCTTGCCATGCAGCATCTGCCTTGCCTGGACAAAACAAAAAACTTTTCAGATTACGTCGTGGGCAACATTTTAATTGACTTGAATTATGAACTGAAATAACAAATATAAGCAATTTTTTAAAAAGAATTGCTGTTAGGGAAATTTCATGGTGATTTTCTTGAGCAGCCCAAAATTCATAAGGTACGCCCAAAAGTATTCAGGAAACAAAAATTTTTTGTCAAGTCTAATTTGTGGCTGCTATCCACTGAGATCTTCCAGAAATGGATGGGGACTTTATTATCACTCTGCATCTAATTGTCTCATGCACCAACCCACAATGATCTACAATTTCAGTCATTGTCTGTAACTCAGTTTCAAATCCAATACCTGGATGGCTTTTTGGACAGACTCCCGTGGATCCAAAGGCCCAGGCATGTAGTTATGGCAGGCAGTCCAAGGGCCGGCTGCTGTACTCTCAGAGCTAACACGGGGTGAGATCAGTATTTTAACCAAATCCGCCCCTGCTTCTTAGGGGACAGAGAAAATGGGGAAACAATAGCACCTGGTGTACTGAAGGAGCTAAACAACTGAGAAATTTGCCTTCTTCAGTTCACTACCATCGTGCAGGAGCCTGAAGACCCTCGCTCAACATCTTAAGAACAGCTTCTTCCGCTATGCCATCAGATTTCCTAATGGCCCAGGAACCCATTACCACTACCTCGCGATTAATTTAATCTTGTAACTTACAGGAATTTTTATGTCTTGCACTGTCATTCTACTTTGAGAAACATGTTTCATGACATGTGTCAATGATAATAAACTTCATTCTGATTCAATATTGAACTCATCCTATAGATCGCATGCTATGTAGATGGCTTTATTGCAGCAATTCTGATGCTTGAGTAATAGCCTTGGAGAATTAGTTCTTTATTAATAATATTAATGTTAATAATAATGTTATTAATTAATATTATTAAGGCACAGTAGCCTAGTAGCCTTGGGGTCAAGGGATATGGGGAGAGAGCAGGAATGGGGTATTGATTGTGTATGATCAGCCATGATCATAGTGAATGGCTGGCTAGAAAGGCTGAATGGCCTACTCCTGCACCTACTGTCTATTGGTTAGCACAATGTTTTACAGCACAAGTGATCCAGGTTCAATTCCTTTTGTATGTTTTCCCAGTGACTGCGAGGGTTTCCTCCAGGTGCTCTGGTTTCCTCCTACATTCCAAAGATGTACCGGTTGGTAGGTTAATTGGTCACTGTATGTTGTCCTGTGATTAGGCTAGGATTAGGTCGGGGGATTGCTGGGTGACAAGGCTCAAAGGGCCTGTTCTGCACTGTATCACAATAAACAATAAATAAATACCAGGCGATTACTGAGGGTGGTTAGCATAGCATTATTACAATCCGAGCAACTGGGTTCAATTCCTGCAACTGCCTTAAGGAGTTTGTATGTTCTCCCCATGACTGTGTTTCTGCTTTCCTCCCACATTCCAAAGATGTAGGAGTTAGCAGGCTAATTGGTCACATGGGTGTAAATGAATGGTGTGGGCTTATCGGGTGAGTTTGTTACCATGCTGTATCTCTAAGATTACACTAATGTTTTACAAAATTAAGTTCTTGCACCCATTGAGTAAGCAGCGTAATGCTTTATATGGGTAGACTTATTCTGCAAACAGCAATAAATCAGAGCCTATTTAACGCAAGGAAAGTGTCTCATTTCCTGATTACTCCAAAGGTTTTCCACTCTTTGTGAAGCACAGGCAGGAAGGTAATGGAATAGCCTGCAGTTGCTGTCCCAGTTTTGATTTGTTTATTTACAAGACATTGATGCTAGTGGTTTACGATGGTTTTTTTCTCATTCCTGAATTGCCTTGAACCGAGAAGACAGTTAGGAACCAAGGGTGGCACGGTGGTATAATGGATAGCACAATGCTTTACCGTAAAGGCGACTAGGGTTGCAATTCCTGCAGCTGCCTGTAAGGAGTTTATATGTCCTCTCTGGCTGTGTGGGTTCCTCCGGGTGCTCTGGTTTCCTCCCACAGTCCAAAGACGTATCGGTTAATTAGTCATTGTAAATTGACCAGTGATTAGGCTAGGACTAAATCGGGGAAGTTGGTGGGGGGGGGGGGGGGTCTTTGGGCAGCACAGCGTGGAAGCTGGAAGGGCCTATTCCGCACTGTAATCCAATAAGTACATAAATAAATAAACCCCACTCCTTTCCATGAATGGCATTAGGAACCACTGCTATCTGCTAATTCCATGACCACTACTGACTCCAGTTCTTAATTCAGATTAATTTAATTACTTACGTTTAAATCCCACAATTAATGGAACTGAAATTCATGCCACTGGATCAACACTTCTGGTCTTTGATTATTAGTCCGATAATTTAACCCGAGTGCTATCGTATCTATAAACACAGGAGCCTCTGCAGATGCTGGAAATCCAGTGTAACTGACACAAAATGCTGGAGGTACTCAGCAGGTCAGGCAGCATCTACAGAAAGGAACGAAGAGTTGACGTTTTGGGCTGAGGTGCTTTATCAGGACTGGAAAGGAAGTGGGAAGAAGCCCGATTAAGAAGGTGGAGGAGGGGAAGGAGTAAAAGATGATAGGTGAAACCAAGTGAGGGGGTTGGTATAGGCTGGAGGAGGGGGTTGAAGTCAGAAGCTGAGAGTTGATAGGTGAAAAAGATAAAAGGCTGAAGAAGAAGGATTCTTATAGGAAAGGAGAGTGGATCATGAGAAAAAGGGAAGAGGGAGATAATAGGCAGGTGAGCAAAAGTGAAGGGGTAAGAGGAGAAACTGAATGGGAATGAGGAATGGAAAATAGTGAAGGGGAGGGGGGAGAAATTGTTCCTCCAACCTGAGAGTGGCCTCATCATGGCAGTAGAGGAGGCCATGGCCTGACATGTTGGAATTGGAATGGGGATTGGGATTAAACTGGTTGATCACTGGGAATTCCTGCTTGATGTGGACGGAGCAGAAGGGCTCAACAGCACTCCTGAGGCTCCCAACGGCAGACTGCCTGCTTTATACTCTGTTCACCAGCCTAACTATTAGCTCCCAACACCTTAGGTTGACTGTATACCATAGAACAGCACTGCACTGAATAGGCCATTCAGCCCATGATCTTGTGCCGACCTTGTAGCCAATTTTTACTAAATGCCCTCTTCTTTTGATTTATGCATACCTCTCCATTCCCTTCATAATTTTGTCTATCCAAAACACTCTTCAACTCTACCAAACTGCTCACTTCCAATATTAACCCAGTTAACCCAATCCTGGCACCTTCCACTCTCTGCAGAAATGTCTCATCTTTAAATTTCTCCCCTCCTACCTTAAAAGCTGGTTATCTGGTGTTTGACATTTCTACCCTGGGGGGTGGGGGGATATATTAATGCTGTCTACATCTACAAATGATCTCCTATAACTTGTCAAGACTTAAAGAATCAAAATCCGCTTTCCTTCCACATTCCGACAGGCACATGGGTTAGGGTTAGTGAGTTCTGTGCATGCGATGTTGGCGCCAGAAGCATGGAGACACTTGGGGGCTGCCCCCAGCACAAATCTCGGTCTGCGTGAGTTATTAGCATGAACAACACCTCACTGAATGTTTTGATGTGGCAAATTAAAGCTACTATTTAATCTTTTTCAAACCTGATTGCCAGATGTTCCTGGTTGTAGGACTAAGACAGAAGTGGCACCTCTGTTCGTCACCATGAGCTAATCATGGTGCAAGTGTCAGCCCTCTGCCTTTGGACCGTGAAGCTGTCAGGCTGTGTCAGGAGTGCTGAAGCAGAGTACTCATCTCCTCTTCAGTCTCTGCCATCTAGATAAATAAAGGCCACTGACACTTCCAAGCTCTTCTCCAAGTTCACAAAAATGATACCAGGATTGAACGGCTTGTCATATGAAGATGACTCTGGGCCTGTATTCAGTAGAATTCAGAAGAATGACGGGTGATCTCATTGAAATCTCTTATAGAGCCCAAGACCAGAAGACACAGTGTCAGAATAGAGGAGTGTCCCTTTAAAGGAGTGGAATTCTTTGCCACAGGCAGCTGTGGAGGCCAAGTCTTTATGTATATTTAAGGCAGAGGTTGATATCTTTTTGATCAGTCAATGAGTGAAGGGATATGGGGAGAAGTCAGGGGACTGGGGCTGAGAAGGTAACTGGATCAGCCATGATGAAATGGCAGAGCAGACTCGAGGGGCAAAAGTGACCTAATTCTGTTCCTAAGTTACTTACCATCCCGATCCAGAAGTATATCATTTTTCCTACACTCTGCAGATCACAAAATGGTGATTTGGATAGCTCAGCAGCTCACTGGGACTAAACAACCTGTCCTGGAAACAATCTACAACTCTCCATGTCGACGACACACATGTAACAGCATTAAAGACCCACCCCATTCCGGACACGGTCTGTTCAATCTCCTGCCATCTGGTAGGTGATACAGAAACATCTTAGCCAAGGCAGTAAGACAGAAAAACAGCTTCTTCCTGAGGGCTGTTATGCAGCTGAGTAATGCTACCCCCGGCTTGCCAATGGCCTTTGAGTGTTATGGGCTATCAAAGTCACTTGTTGCATGTAAATATGGGATTTTTTATTTTAAGCGCTTGCATTGTAAATACCTGTGTTGCTCAGACCAGAGTAACACTACAGCTGGGTGGCACGGTAGTGAAGTGGTTGGCACGATGCTTTACAGTACCAGTGACCCAGGTTCAATTCCTGCCGCTGTCAGAAAGGAGGTTAATCCGAAATTCTATCCATTGATATGTGGGTTTCCTCGGGGTGCTCCAGTTTCCTCCCACAGTCCAAAGACGTACCACTTGGAAGGTTAATTGGTAAAAGTAATTCGCCCCGTGATCTGGTTTGGGTAAAATCCAGGGTTGCTAGGCGGTGCAGCTCAATGGGCCAGAACAGCTTATTCTGCTCTACCACAAAAATTAATAAATGAATAGATAACCTCATTGTTTTGAGTAGCGTCGATAAAGTTCTATTCTATTCTATTCTCCTTGATCGCTGGCTGTAAATTCTGGATGTTCCCACCTGACCGCACAGTGGGAGTTACTTCACGCAGGAATACCGCAGCAGTCCAGGAAGGCAGTTCACTATTATCTTTCCAAGGTTAGTCAGTGACAAGCAATAAATACAATATTGCTATTGACATGCACCACCCACAGAAAAATGAACAAGCCCTTAAAGGGCTAAACAAGCCAGATTACTTTGATCTAAAAAATCATTGTTTTTCAGAGTAAATTTAATGTCAGCTTGGATTCTTCTCTTAAAGGAGGCACAACAGTGTAGTAATTAGCCCAACGCTTTAACTTGCCTAACGCTGAACTCACTCCACAGGCTGTAGACTCACTTTTGCAGACACTGCAGCATTCTCATTTGTTTTACTTTTTTTGTTATTTGCTCAATTTGTCCTCTTTTGCATGTTGGGATTTATCTTTGTTATGTCTGGTTTTTCATGGATTCTCTTTCGTCATTTCCTTGTGGATGCCTGTATGAAAATGAATCTCCAAGGTTGTATATAATATATGCACTTTGTGAATAAATTTACCTTGAACTTTCAATAAAGTGCAACAGCTACAGAGAATGTACAGTGTTGGTAAACTATCAGGTGCAAGATCATAAAGAGGCAGATTGTGAGGTCAAGAGTATAACATATTGTACAAATGAAGTATTTAATATTCTTTTAGCAGCAGCATAGAAGTTGTCCTTGAGCCAGGTGGTACATAATATTCTGTCCGATGCAAGAGGGGAGAAGAGGGAATGTCCAGGGTGGTTGGGGTCTTTGGTTCAGCTGGCTGCTTTACTGAGGCAATGGGAAGTCATAGAGGGGAAGCTGGATCCTGTGCTGTGCTGGGCTGTGTACTCAGCCATTTCCTGCAGTTACATGCAGAGCAGTTGCCATACCAAACTGTATGCATCAAGATCGAATGCTTTTACGCATCTGTTATACATCCGTTATGCATCCAGATAGAACTGACAGAAGTTAGTTTAAAAAACCACTAACAATAATAGTGACAATGAAACTAGGGAGATGTCCTCTGCTCTGAACTCTGCACTCTACCAGTCCAGTTTGCTAATATTTTTGGTGAAGGAAATTTGCAATCCTTACCTGGTTTGGCCTACACAGACTCCAAATTTGGTTTATTTTGAGGCATCTCAAAATCTGTCACCATGACCAGGCTTTGGGCACCTGCTCTAATATCTCTTTTCATGGCTCTGTGTCAACTTCAGTTTGCTAATGCTCTACAAATTGCCATGTGGATACTGTTCTGTTTAGGGCTAAATATAAAAATATCATACTTGT
This sequence comes from Hypanus sabinus, assembly GCF_030144855.1. NCBI lineage: Eukaryota > Metazoa > Chordata > Chondrichthyes > Myliobatiformes > Dasyatidae > Hypanus > Hypanus sabinus. The sequence continues at coordinate 166,337,511 of NC_082712.1, read as the reverse complement.
TAGATTGTGCGCTTCTCTGGGTTAGAGAGAGGTTTAATCAGTCTTGAATCTGCTGCAATCATTGTATATGGAAACATGGAACAAGGGTAGGATGATGCTATTTATTAAGAGATGAGGCGACTGCAGAT